>NC_134787.1:58117308-58219808 GCF_046742065.1 Oratosquilla oratoria
AAACACTTTGCAACCAAGCGAACATCAATATGGATTCTGGTTGAATCGTACCACAGCCTTACTGTGTTCATAACCAATCAATTTCAAATGAGAAATAGGGAAACACAAGGGGCAAGGAGATAGGGCGTCGGTGTTCGGTTGGCTGCAAAGTATACTGACTTGGGCTTATACATTTGATTTTCAAAATATTGTTATTATTATTATTATTATTATTTTTTTTTTTTTAGTGTTGTCATTTTGCTATAGAATAAAGTGATCTTGTTTTTCGAGGGATTTTATATTCCCAAAGTTTGTAGGGGAAACACAAGGGACAAGTATATTGGCCGTCGGTGTTTGGTTGGGTACAAAGTATACTGACTTGGGCTATTATATTTAGTTGTCAAAATACTATTATTATTTTTTATTTTCGTTTATTTGTTGTTTTCATTTTGCTATAGAATAAAGTGAACTTGTTTTTCGAGTGGTTTTATATTCTCATAGTTTGTCGGTGAAGTTCGTATGCTTGCTGTATATATATGATCATACTTGTTTCAAATAAAGTTCAGGAACGCGGTCGTTAATATGTCTCGTATATTTGATAACCATCTTTCTTATTATGGTTATTGTCCATCATCATCATTAACAGCAGCAGTAATAACGACTACCACTACCAGAAATAAGTTAATGGCAGCAAGAGTAAACAATTGCAGCAATAATTTGAACCGTACGAGTGGTAACGTATGATAAGTTGTATCTTTTTAATGATAATTGGTTCTCTTTTTAATGATAATTGGTTCTTTAGGATTCATTAGCAGACACTAAATTGGGTAAGATCCTAATATCAAGCATAATCGTATGGTTTTGTATACAATGCTGTTACTCCTATGTACTCATAGTTTTATTACATACATACATACGTGCGTATTCTCTAGGTATCTCTCTTTATCATATACACACGAGTACTTGTGTGCGCTGGTAGGTCGCTGGCCGAGCGGATTAAGGCGTCGTTACCAGCGGCGAAGGTCGAGGGAATGGCGGTTTGAACCCTGACATCGGCAGTGTTGAACCAAGGGCATAGTTTATTAAATTCCACGCTACAAAGTCTTCTGTAAGGGGCATTGTCCTAGTCTCCCGATAGGAGGGGTAGATCATCATCATCATCGTCATCGTCATCGTCATCATCATTATTCCTTGTGCGCGCACTGCATGCGTGTGTTTCTGTTTGGATGTATTCTGTGCGTGAGCGTACATTGTTGGCCGGCATTATTGATTAACGTGATAATTAGCGCAAATGATTCATTCAGACTCGGGACTGGAAAGGGAAAGTGGAAGATCATTCTTGTCCAGTCCCATTCCGAACTCGGACGAAGTCTATCTGAAGACTCGGGAGGAGTTGGGAAGTCTCGAACTACACATGATCCAGGTTCTTCTCTTTCCCCATCACTACGATGTCACCAACGTGCTAAATGATGAAGCTGTTTTAACCTCTTTGCTACAATGGCAACATTGTTCGTTTTGTTTTGGATAACGTCAAATGGTTTTGTGAAAGATCTACGTTCCAACCGCTTCAAGTGAATGGCGTTCTTAAAAGTATTTCATTCAGTTGAGGGTCCATCCATTGGTAAAGAGGTCTCAATTGGTTGAAATCCGTAGACGTCAAGCTCCATCATTCAGCCACAAGCTTTCGCGTTGTGTTAGCAAGATTAAAATACGCAAATTACTCTACCGTACTGAATCGGGGTTTTATAGTGTGGTTTGTTATTTGTTTATTTATATATTTGCCTATATTACTGATTTGCCTATTCATCTATTCATTTTATCAATTTGTTTGATAATGCTGTCTTTAGTTCTGTATTCCTCAGGCAACATTATTTCTATTAAATTGGGAAGTTTTTAGTCGCGTCTGTCCTTTCTATCCAGCGTCTCTTGACTCGACTGTTGAACCTTCGCTTGAAGCCGCCTTTCGCTAAGAAACATCAATAGTTCCTGAGGGGTGATAGGCTCGTCACGCGTATAGATATGGAGAGATATCGTATTATGTTCCCCAATTTACCTTCGCGTGCCGGAATACGCGTGCCAGTGTACTGTACGACGCCGTGCCGTGTCAGGCGAAGACTCCCCCTCGCTGAGGTCTCTTCCAGGAAGGTTTCCGTCCGCGCGGGTCCATGAGATCGTTTCTCGTGAGGCGGAACAAAATATGTAAATTATCTCATCGTGTTGAGGAAGGTCCTGTGACGCTTCTCTCTTGTCTCTCTCTCTCTCTCTTTTTTTTTTTTATCTCCAGTGAATGTGATGTAACACGTGACGCGTGGCTTGTTCAGGGCACACAATGAACGCTCAGTCCCTGAGCACGTGTGGAGTACGTCTACCAAACCCACACTCGCGGGGTCTCGTCATTCCCAGGCGAGTGATGTCGTGACACTATCGACTAATCTTGGGTGAGGAAGGGTGGGGGTGGAGGAGGGGGTGGGGGCTCTTCCCTCGCCGGTGTCTCGTCCATTTTGCCAAAAATTGTTATTCTTGGCAGAAGGGGAAGTTACGGCTGTGATAAGAATGGTAGATTCTTTTCCTTCTTTTTTTCAAGTGTGGACCGTGAATAGTTTTGAATAAGTGATACAGCTGGAGTGGATAGAAATTGAACGAAAGTGATGCAATAGTGGAAGTGGGTCGTTTGTCATAAGTAGAATCAGTCTGTCAGAGAAGTCTTGTTACTTGTTAGAACGACTCGTTTCTTTCTGGGGGCGGTAATGCTCTTAGGAAGGTGAGAGCATTCACCCCCAGGGCTGCCACCACTTTAGCCGTGGTGGCAGACCCAACATGGTGGCAGCCATCACCATGTTACCCGTCAGGAACGAGTCTTGTATGAACAGAGTTGGCATAACAGAATTTGTTGGGAGAGTATTGACAACTCCACGGTCACTGGCACTGGAGTGCTCTGGTCTCATTACTGGCCAATGTTCGTTGCCGCTAGTGTTAGCAACTAGCTCTGGGCTGGCCATGTTGTTATTCTAACTCTTGGGCTTATTTTCTGACCCTTGGGCTTATTATCACATTGGCCTCTTTACTGGTTAATGTCATCCTCTTTGTTGGCTTATTATTATCCTTGGGGTTAGAGAGCCCATGGCCTTGGATATAAATCCAATTTTCTTTGTAATATCAACATTGTTAAAAGAGTAGTCGATGTATACCGTGTTGTTAGATCGTAATATATCACGGGGTAGTATTGATTTATAGGAGAAAACATGTTACAGGGCCGTCGTTGCTGTGCTGAGCTATTACGGTCAGGTTCCTTACGTGGTGTTACACTTCCATGGAAGTGTGACATAAACAGGTTTATGAAAAGTTCGGAAGCTTTCTTTTGTTTAGATTTCGGTTTCGTCAGAAAGTAGAAGCACTTGCACGCGCCTTCAGGTACCCAGGTACCCAGTTACGTTACATGTTATCATCTCTTTTGCGAAATACCACGGGTTTAGTTCCGTCGTTTCTGTTGGTACTCTTGGACCTTCAGGCAAACAGGAGTGGCCACGAGAAGAAACGAGTCATTGATCAGGACCAAGACATTAATCAGCTCGTGGAAGCTCCCGACCTCTGCTCCGTCTGACCGCACCAACACTACATCAACACACCACATGGCTCCAGCAACCATCCACCACCATACCACACTATACCATATACCTCAACCTACCCTAGCGTAACCATTTGGTGACATAGATCTACCCACTGTATGACCTACAGCGTCAGACAGAAATGTCGTATATTTATCATTCCACACTGTTCGCGCTGCCATTTCTGGTCTGCTAATTAGTGAACCATTTCGAGCCTGAGCTCCTCTTGCCATTTCACATCTCATCGTATCGCGGAACACAGCACACCACAGCACACCAGAATGAATATTTACTGTGATATATCCTCCGCATACGCTGTGATATATCCACATACGCGCTGATATCTCTTCCACATACGCTGTGACATCTTCTCCACATAGGCTGTGATATCTCTTCCACATACGTTGTGATATCTCTTCCACATACACTGTGACGTCTCTTCCACATATACTGTGATATCTCTTTCACATACGCTGTGATGTCTCTTCCACATACGCTGTGATGTCTCTTCCACATACGCTGTGATATCTCTTCCACATACGCTGTGATGTCTTTTCCACATACGCTGTGATATCTCTTCAATATACGCTGTGATGTCTCTTCCACATACGCTGTGATGTCTTTTCCACATACGCTGTGATATCTCTTCCACATACACTGTGATATCTCTTCCACATACACCAGGAAGACCTTTCCCACGCCACGCGTGATCACATAACACCGCATCGTATCAGCAACACCACATAACACGTCACATCATATCAACATCACATAACGACACTCCACATGAGCAACACCACATAACAAAGTCGATGTGGAAATGAGCATTTGGTTATATGACCTCCATGTCCTTTTCTGTTCCTATCACCGATAACACCAATACTATCTTCTCCAATACCATCATCATCACTATCACTATTTTCACCCACACTCCTACTATCACTACTATCACCTCCATTACCACAACTATCGCCACTACCACCTCTTTAACCACCATGGCATCGCCCGCTATGAATTCCATTACGTTCATTGATATCACACTGGGACCTATCGCGCTCATAACCATTATGAAAGCTTTAACCTCATTTCGTTTTCTATGCCTTCTTAATAAGCTTTTGTATTTATGGAGGTGCTGTGTCTATCTGCATTGCCTTTGACGTGAGGGGTCCGCCGGGAATGAGGGATGACCCTAAATGAGGTGCTGAGATGGGTGGGGCGACGAATGGGATTTTAGATAATTTTTTTTTTTTTTTTTTTTTTTTTTTTTTTTGTATGTTTTGATTCAGCAACCCCGCCTATTAGGTGGAAAGACCTTTTGGTATATAATATATATATGTATATATACATATATATATATATATATATATACAGTATATATATATATATATATATATATATATATATATATCCCTTAAAACGTAAATATGTTCTTTTGCATACACAAATGTTGTATTTTGGTTCCCATTTTCCACGTCTTTGTTCTTGATTCTTTTCCCGAAGTAGGCATTCATACAATTGTGTTTTATTTATAAATTTGTTTGTTTATTTGTTTAGTGAATTATTCATTCTTATATATTTATTTTTTCTATTTATTGAGATGTTGATGTGAATTCGTTTATTTTATTTTTCTTCATAATGGTACGGCTTCTGCTGTCACCTTCAAATTTTTAGCATTCTTTCATGAAACTTCCTCGATCGATCTGAGCAAAGCGCCAACCTTTTTTTGCCCTGGCGCGCCCTATCTCGCCCTCATTCCTGCCCTGTCAATACTCCTGCTCGGTTCTCACACCAAAGGCTCGTCTCTCATTGTATGGGCATATCCGGCTCCTTATATGTGTAGTCACACGAGTAAATACATTTATGGGTGTGTATTTCATAAACATGTTTATATGTGTGTGTGTATGTATATATATATATATATATACTGTATATATATATATATATATATATATATATATATATATATATATATATATATATATATATATATATATATATATATGCAGAAAAACCACCAAGGAAAATAATGAAATAATGACCGAGCGCTTTCGTCTATTTAGACATCCTGAGGATATCTGCCACCATTTTATTATTTTCCTTGGTGGTTTTTCCTGCATATTTAGAATCACGAATTTATCTGATTTCTCATGAATATATATATATATATATATATATATATATGTATATATATATATAATATAATATAACATATATGTGTGTGTGTGTGTGTATGTGTGTGTGTATTTATGTATGCATGCATACATTTATACAATTTGTGTATATATCCTTTCCCACATGCATATGGATATGTATACACAGGAAGTAAGTTGGATATGAGTTAACCCATTGCATTTTTTTTATATTTTTTGGTGCCCATCTGCGTATGCATCTGTTCCTCTCTATTTGGGTGTGTGTTGATATGCATGTGTTTTATATATTTTTAGCTTATTGTGTCTACGTGTATTTACGTTTG
Organism: Oratosquilla oratoria; assembly: GCF_046742065.1. Lineage (NCBI taxonomy): Eukaryota > Metazoa > Arthropoda > Malacostraca > Stomatopoda > Squillidae > Oratosquilla > Oratosquilla oratoria. The sequence goes on from NC_134787.1 coordinate 58,123,366, forward strand.
ATGTTTTGTCGGGCCGCTCCTCGTGGGTGTTGTGTCGTTGCACTTTAATTTCTGATTCATTTCTGCCTTTTCTCTAGTCACGTTTCTCCAGGAATTTCTGTTTTTCGCAATTCATCGGACATTACGTTCCATTTAAGATAAACCTGAACTAATTTACCTCATTTGAACGTTTTGGCCGAAAATTTGTGGTCTGGTCTCGTCTCTGCTGATGCCTTGACACTGTCTTCCACATCTGAAAATAATTTATCTTGACGAACATCTATTATCTCGACACTCATCTCTTATTTCGAGTTTTCTTGTTTGTAGTTTTTCTAACAATTGCTCAGGTAGATCTGTCTTATTTTGCTTTCCCTTTAGGATTTATAAGGCTTGGTTATGTTTTTTTATGTGGATTTCGTCTGCGTATTCTAGGTTGTGGGCGTCAGTGCTTTTCCATTCTGTGATCAAGTTAGCAGAGTGCAAGTTTTATGTTACTTGTACATCCTAGCTCTTCTATTTATATATATATATATGTGCTCAAGTTGACATTCTTCTTTATAAAAATCCTTAACTTTCCTTTTCTGCCTAACCAACTCTTTCAAGGATATACGTCTATCCTCATTTAGCTTTTTTCCGATTGCATCACACCTTACTCAGTACTACAGAATTCTATATGTCTTTTTCCTCCAACCGGAGTTTTCACTAAAACTGATTGCAATGGTTCCTTTAATCTATGTCTCTCTCTCTCTCTCTCTCTCTCTCTCTCTCTCTCTCTCTCTCTCTCTCTCTCTCTCTCTCTCTCTCTCTCTCTCTCATTCTCTCTCTCATTTTTCTTCTGTAATCTCATTCATCCAGCTCTCCATTCCATCCTGATTATCTGGTAATTCATTCGTATGTGCAAAGACACTACTGCCACCCTCATCTAATTTAATCTTTTTTGTCCCTGCGCCCACTCACTGTGTGTGCTCTCCGTGTGTGCGCGAACGTATTCATGTGTCTTGTGTGTATATGCGGGTGTGCGTATCTGTGCATGTGTATGCAGAAGACCTCACTCATAAAGCCATGACACTATTATCCCATTCCAAAAGAGAAAGAAACAGATCGAGAAAGGAAACTGAAAATGAAGAAAAAAACAACAATAACAATATTAATAATAATAAATGAATAAATAAACAAAAACAAACAAATAAATAAATAAGATAAATGAAATAAAATAAAAAACAGTGGAGGCTCTGCCGTCTCCATTCGGCCCCGCCGCCTTGAAAACTCGCTTTTCCTCCTCGTCGTCGGGCCCACATCCCGTCTCGCCCCCGCGGCGACACGTCTTTGTCTCGGCCTATGCTTATTATGATTCCCCCCTCCCCAACCCTCTCTTTCCTCTTCTCCCCCCCTCCTCTCTCTCTCTCTCTCTCTCTCTCTCTCTCTCTCTCTCTCTCTCTCTCTCTCTCTCTCTCTCTCTCTCTCTCTCTTTCTCTTTCTTTCTCTCTGTATGTGTGTGTGTTTGTGTGCCTGTGTGTGAGAGAGTACTCTCGTGCATTTATGAGAATGTGTGTGTATAACGGGCACGTGTGCACATACTTGTGCGTGAGTAAGCGTCTGTGTGTGTGTGTGTGTGTGTGTGTGTGTGTGTGTGTGTGTGTGTGTGTGTGTGCGTGCGTGCACGCATGCGTGTTCATGCGAGCGCACGTCCGGGCGATGAAATACCAACAGGATTCTGCGGGGACAAAATGCTGGAAGGGAAGGAACAGAAAACAGGAGTTAGGGGATATATCATGTCTACACATACACACACACACACACACACACACACACACACACACACACACACACACACACACACAAACACACATACGCACATAGGCATACGCATAATGTGTATATGTACTGTATATCTATATATATATATATATATATATATATATATATATATATATATATATATATATAATGTTTGCATAATAAGTATCCTGATGTACTTGTATAAATGTACGAATACATATTAACGTCTTCTTCTTTTGGTCCCTTTTCTTGTTCCACATCTCTCGCGAGTCGCCTCCCAAATCCCAATAATTTCCTCCCTTATTTCTTTTCTTGTGCCTCCCCTTCCCTCGGTTCAAATAATTCCCAATCCAGGTACCTGCGTTCCATTTTCTTTACTAACCTCACGTTTTCTTTACGATTTCTCACGTGCAGCAGCGTGGAGACGTCTCTGTCTTGGCGAGACGTCTTTGCATCTCGTATGATGAACAACCTGATTCGCCAAAATAGTCTTGAATCACGGTATGGACTCGCGATCATAGCTATTACCCCCAGAGCTCGTATAATTCAATCTATAGATAATCCGACCTAACATAAACGCATCCGTAGATTAAAACTATGACGTTGGGTGGTATTTCTTTATAGTTCAGCGTAAGGAAAGATATTTTTTTTACGTCACTGTGTTAGTCAAGAAAGATCTTGTTCTATTGGTCGATGGGTTTTCTTTTCCTGTGATGATTGAAACTGGTCGATCTCAGACTCCCCGAAATTCTGTTGTTGTTTTAATCTGAAGGACATTGAAAAATCGGCTCGGTTCGGTTGTGTTTTGGAAGGATCAGAAATATTCGTGACCTTTATTTAGAAGTCACTCCCCAATGAGAGTGATGATAAAAGTGAAGTATTTGCAAAACAAGTGTTAATGTTGTCCTTTTTTCCCCCATTCATCCTCCATGTTGTTGTTTTCATTTGACTTTTCCAATGTTATTTCTTCGGCTTCTGTTTGACAGTTGCATGTACCATAGTTCTATCGTCTTCCTCCACCCATCCATGTATGAGATACTGAATCCATAAGTTTTATGCTGTATGCTGTCAGCATCACAAAGACTTCAGTGATATCCCTACGGACCAGAACCACACAGCAATCTTTTATGATTAGAAAGCAGAGCTGGGCGCGTTTCTCTGTGCGTTATTAGGTGCGTTTCTCGGTGCGTTCCGCTTTAGGTGGCCGCGGTTAGCGCTCCCAAATTATTAAAGCTTGAGAGACAGGTTCATACCGAAATAAAAGCCCGATGGGCCGCATACTATACCAAAGAAAAATTTCGTAGGCCACATCCAAAAGGTAGACAAGATACTATACCAGCAACTATATTGTATTGCTATAATAGTTTGGGAGCGCTAACTGCGGCCAAACTAAAGCAGAACGCACCTAGGAACGCGCCCAGCTCTGTTAAAATGTAACCTCCACTCAGAAAAAAAAAATGCTAGTCGCTTTTTTAACTTTTGATATCCTTCTTACCCGTTTACCATTTTTGTGATTGGATCTCGTGAAGAACAGTCACCCCAGGCATCGACAGGGTGAATTATTCACGTGGACTATCTTAAGGTGACAATTCTTCATGTGGGCCATCCTGGGTTTACGATTCTTCGGTTGTATAAGTTGATGACAATAAGCATAACCCTCATTCAACCTAGCCTGACCTAACGTGGCCTAACCTGATCTTTATTCCAATGTTGATATTCGGCGTACTGGGGTGACAATTCTTCAGGTGGGATCTCATGGGGTGACGGCTCTTTATGTGGGCGTTCTGGGGTGATAATTCTTCATGTGACCCAACTCTTTTGTGCAATATTTTATACAAGGACAGAAGCGCTGGTTATTGGTGACGAAATATTCAGACACCACCTTTATCCAGTTCATTTATATCTCTTTTATCTTTAGCATGTACTCCTCTGGAATGAAAATTTGAGTTTTCGAGTAAGATTCTCCTTCTCTCCTGCCTGCTTGGTTATTTTGTCGTTTCCCGTCGAGCCAGAAATCCCCTGCGCAATTAATACTACTTTTATATCTTCCCCACCCAAGATTATCCCCCCTCTTCCTCCTCTTTCTTCTCCCCTCCTCCTCCTCTTTCTCCTCCTCCTCTTCCTCCTCTTTCTCCTCTTCTTCCTCTTCCACTTCCTCCTCCACCCCTTTCTCCTCCCTGTTCTCCTACTCCTTCCTTCGCCTCCTCTTCCTCTTCCTCCTCTTTCTCTTCTTCTTCCTCTTCCACGTCCTCCTCCACCCCTTCCTCTTCCCCGTTCTCCTACTCCTTCCTTCGCCTCCTCTTCCTCCTCTTTTGATCTCTCTGCTTCACCTCCTCTCTTCGTACTCATCTTCTTCCACCTTTCTCCTTCCTCTTCTTCACTCTCCTGTCTCTTCTTCTCTTTTGAAATCCTTTAATTGTCTATTCTTCCCATCTCATTAAGCCTCCTTTTCTCACTCTCTTTCTCTTTCCGTTGTCCTCACCTCTTGTCTTATTCTTCTTCTTGTCTCTTCCATGCTCAAAGCCTGCATCATCATTCTCCCTATCTTCGCCGCCATAATCTTGTTTATCGCGTACCATTTGTCCTCCCTTCCTGTGAAACCTCATCGTGGGATTCGTCTCTCGGGCGACGGCGGTCGTCGTCGTCGTCGTCGTCGTCGTCGTCGTCGTCGAACGACGCGCCTCTCCTCATCACCCTTGTTTTGCTCGAGACTCCTCGTTCTTCCGAATGTCCTTCACACTTTTTTTTTTTTTTTTTTTACCTTCTACTTCGTCCTCCTACGAAGTTTTTTGTTGATTTCTTGCCGCACGAATTTGTTTTATTTGTCTGTGTTTTTTTTTTCTTAGTTTTCTTTTCACGTTTCGCATAGCTGGGGATATTTTTACTTTTATTTAGGTTGATGAAAGGTCTACCTAGGAGTACAAAAAGTGTGCTTTCGATTTTTTGTTCAGGACCCAATTTTTACACACACAATATATGCGTATACACACACACACACACACACACACACACACACACACACACACACACACACACATATATATATATATATATATATATATATATACATATTTATACATGCAAAAACCCACTGGGAAAATGAAAAGATTGGTTACCAAACGTTTTCGTCTATTCAAGACATCTTCAGAGGTACAACATATACAGAGAAACAAGGAATATATATATATATATATATATATATATATATATATATATATATGAATATATATACACACAAACACACACAAAGAGAATAAATGGAACCAGTAAAGGTGCATTGTGACCTGCTCAACACAGGAGCTTTACATTTTCCCTCTATTCTCTTTCTGTATGTATATACTGTCCTTGTTTCTCTGTATGTATTGTACCTTTGAAGATTTCTTGAATAGACAAAACGTTCGGTCACCAATATTTTCATTTTCATCGTATTTTTATATACTGTGAATCATGTGATTATTGTGATTTCATTGCATTATACAGTATATATATATATATATATATATATATATATATATATATATATATATATATATCCATGTATATATCATTGTTTCCTGTATGTGAAATGTAACTAAAATTAGGAATATAACCTGTATATGTGTGAGTGTTTGTGTGTGTGTTATTGTGTGTGTGATTAACCATGGTCTTGGATCACGTGTTGGTCTCGTGATGGACAGCTATTTCTCTCCCGGAAGAGACCTCAGAGCTCATATATGACAGATCTGTGTGTCTGTGTGTGAGTGTGCATGTGTGTATATATCCCTCTCTACGTTTGGACACGCACACGCTTGTGTGCATAATATGTGTGCTTAAGAAGAGTTCGTCTATATGAGTGTTCGTATGTGTGTGTTTACATCCACATGTGTGTAAACGTATCACGCTTCATTTCGGAAATGAGTCCAATATGCAAATGCTCTACTAATGCTCAGGCTTTGCACAAGAACACTTAGGAGTTCCTTAAGTGGAGGAGTAATTCCCAAAGGACAGATTACTCTGAAGACAGTATTGCTGGAAACCGTCTGGGCCTGGAAAGTAGCATTGTGGTAGGATTTTCGTGCGCTTCTGGAACTGGGTCAGGGATTGTGAGAGTCTAAAGCTCTGCATGTTTTCCCTCCTTATCGTGGTGTCTCAGTCACAGCTTGTTCGTAGTTTCTTGGTCGCGAAGAGCTGAGCTGAAACTTGAAATGGAGAAAGGGACCAAATGGGTATCAAGTATATATGATATTTGTAAACTCAAATAGGTTTGAATGTTCGTATGCTTGGATACACACAGACATACACTTGTACACACACACACACACACACACACACACACACACACACACACACACACACACACACACATATATATATATATATATATATATATATACATGTGTGTGTGTGTATATGTATGTATGTATATGCAATGAACTCTTCAGTCACTGCTACGAATCTGGAAAAAATTGGGATTCAATCTCAAGACTATAAAGACGCGAAACCTGCATGCCCCGAATGGTACCATCAGCGGGCGCATACACACACGCGTACACACACACATATGCACACACACACACACACACACACACACACACACACACACACACACACACACACACTCATATATATATATACATATATATACATGTGTGTGTGTGTGTGTGTGTGTGTGCGTGCGTGCGCGTGTGCACTCTCACGTGTTAAAAAGAGATTTCGTAATGTAGGTTTAATGGATTAGCTCAAGGTTACGGCTTACTCGGGTGATGTGCCATAATAGAGAAAGAAAGGAGAGAGAGAGAGAGAGGCATGAAAGGAGTGAGTGCAGGAAGGAGGAAACTCAGAGTAAGAACATCCGTCCTGAGGGCGCTGAGAAGAACGCAGACGCGAACGACGCTCGACTCGTTGAACTGTGACGTTCCTCACCAACTTGCAGTGTAATCCTGGCTGTTTCCTCCTACCTCTCTCTCGCCTCCCCGTCCCCCTCCTGCTCCGCCTTGCTCTCCCCCTCCCCTCTTTCCTCCCCCTCCCACTCCCCCGCAGCTCGCCTTTTTTCTTTCTGAACCCTTCAACTTTAGGGTTTTTTAGCTACTTTGGAAATTCTCCCGCCTCGTCCCCCTTCTACCTATCCTCATAGCTTCTTTTGCCTGTGCTCGTCGGTTGCGTTGATCATTCTTCCACACGCACCTCACCCAGCTACCCGGTCTCACCTTCCCCCATCATTTCACCACGTTTCTCACGTATAACCACCCCCACCCACCCACCCACTCACTTCTTCTCTTACCTTTTATCCCTTCCCCCTTGAGCCTTTTCATAAACTTTTCTCGCACTTTTTTACCTCGCCATTAACTCGCCTGTAAATCTGAGCGTTCTTTCCCTAATCTCCACTTCGGCGCCGTCCCTTGCATGGCGAGTCTAGTCGCCTGTCGCCCTTGCCTATCCCGGACAGGCCCCCTTATCTTTCCATTACCGCCGGCAGACGCTCTCCTCTGTCCTTCCGTCCAGGAGACCTGTATTCCTTTGTTCCTTCGCGTCTCGTCCGATGTCCTCTCTCTACCCCCACACTTTTATCCCAGGCCTTTCATCTTCTCCCCTTTTCTCACCCCGCCTTCGCGCCGGCGTCCACCCACCCCGCGTTCGTCATGAGACCCCTGCGCGCTCTCTCGTTCCGCTGCCAATCACAGCAGCGCCCAGACATCCCTTTCCACACGTGACTCGTCGATGTCCCTGCGAGGGTGTTCATATTTCGTACGTTATTGGTACTCTATACCCAATGGGACCTTGTGCCTGTCGCGCAGTGTCACCATACGTCCACCCACCCCGCGTTCGTCATGAGACTCCTGCGCGCGCTCTCGTTCCGCTGCCAGTCACAGCAGCACCCAGACATCCCCTTCCACACGTGACTCGTCGATGTCCCTGCGAGGGTGTTCATATTTCGTACATTATTGGTACTCTATACCCAGTGGGACCTTGTGCCTGTCGCGCAGTGTCACCATATACTCTCTAGGTCTTCCTCTTTTCTCTCGTTTCTCAACTTGTGTTCTTTCTTCTCCATCATTCCACTACCTTCCCTTTTCAATTTTTTACCCAGGTTTGAGGGAAACATTTAGTCACGATGATAGAGTCGGGGTGTAGATAAATAAGAATAAGGTCTTGTTCACATTAGCTCTTTGAACCGCGCAGAAACCGCGGTGGTACCGCATAATCAAGAAAAAACCACGCGGTTGTATGTGAACGCCTTCATTAATCTACACTGTAATTTAACTCCCGCGATTTAAACCGCGGCGATTGAAACCGCTAGTGTGAACAGGGCCTAAGACGTATTGAAAGCAGAATAGGTGAAGTCAGATTGAGTCTTGCTGCTCCCTGAACGTATGTCCATGAGTATTTCATGGGGAAACTCTTTACTTACTCTTACTTTGTTGGTTGTCAGGCCTGGCGGCCCTTCACCGCTTTCACTATGGCTCTCCAGATGGTTCTATTCTCTGCCAATTTTTTCCAGTCCTCTCTTGGTGCCACCCTCTCCACGTCATTCTCTACCCCATCCACCCATCTGTACCTGGGTCTCCCTAATTGTCGTCTTCCCTCTACTCCTTCCATACTTCTCGATTTTATTAGTAACCTCCGAAGAATAAAGATTTTGTATTGGACCCACGTATAAAAGAAGTAGTATGTACCTAGACTAATTATGAAACCTATATTGTAGACTACGTGCTGGATTAGTTTTGTAAGGTAAAGATTATTCTCTTTTGTTTTGACAAATTCCGAATTCTTCTTTGTAGCTTCGTGTAAGGAAGGTCTTGGGAAGGTTTTGACATTTAATTTTTGTTCTTTTTCCAGTCTTTACTTTCAGATTTTTTCCGAAATACGAGTAGTTCCTTATTAGTTATGCTTGGTGAGGAATTTTATTTTGTGTTCTCAGTTGAGACAGCTTGCCAGAACTGATTCTGTATCAAGTTTTTGATACAACGGTACTTAGGGAGCAGTTATACAGTGTTTATTTCCGCCAGGATCAATATTTCAAATGTCTTTAGTTTTCTGGTTGTTATGAGCATAAGCTAGACTGTTTAAGTTTTCACCAGACAAAAATCATAAATCTAACATGTGGGATCTTATTTACATGATTTTTTTTGTAAACATTGGGTTTTGTAGACATTCAAAGATTTTTAATTTCATTTTGTTTTATTCTATTTTGTTACCTATTTATCTGTTTGTTTATTTTTCATTTGTTTAGTTATTTATTTATTATTTTATTTTATTTATTTATTTAGTTTTACAAATTTCGAGAACACGGGTTTAGATAAGCCTCTTCTCAAAATTACCCTATCAAAAAAAAATATATATAAAAAAAAAATGCATCTAGAGATATATTTAAAAACCTATGGGACTCTTTAATGGTCGATAAGAAAATGTCCTCCAGATTATATTGTGACGTTTTAAGATTTTGTAACACAGACAGACACAATCACACAGCCAGACAGATCAGACAGACACAAAGTTGAACAGTCGGAGACTGACAAACAAGCAGACACGAGTGATCAAATCATCTTCGTCACTTTAATTGGAAGAAGTAATTAGTAGCAAAGGGTAAATCTTATTCATATTCTTCAAGTGTTAAGCTTTAGATGAATATGCATCTCCCGAGACAAATCATATTAACAAAATAAATCACCGAAATTATATCAAATTTCCGTTACAGTATAAAAAATTACCGGTAGTTAAAAACCATTATAAAAACAATTTCATAACAGTATATAAAAAAATGCTTTATCTCTTGAAATGCACAATTTTATGACTCATCGCTTGTCTACGATTCTGGTAGAAATTCTGAATTTGCGGGATATTTTCTTGTCGGTGAAAGAAATAAATGAATGACATGAGGCCGGACGATTCCTGTGGGAATCACGATTATATGCGTGTACAGACGGGAGCTGCTTCACGTCCAAACATTGCTGGCTCCAGTGAGACCGCTGGAGACGCATCCACAGCTGCAACCACCATCGCCTCTTACAGCCACCACCATTCGCAAATAGCTCAACCCTCTTAGCGTTACCTGTACACACACACACACACACACACACACACACACACACACACACACACACACACACACACACACACACATACATACATACATACTGCTGCTAATTAGAACACGGGTACGTGTGTTCACTTATGCAAAGTAGACCACTTGGAAAAATAAACTAACGAAGCAGAGCGCTTTCGTATATTACATCTTCAGTGCAAAAAGTACTTTTTGCACTGAAGATGTAATATACGAAAGCGCTCTGCTTCGTTAGTTTCTTTTTCCAAGTGGTCTACTTTGCATACATACATACATACATACATACATACATACGTACATATACACAGTGGTAGCATACGCGGCCGCCACTACGGCGGTCCAGGTTCGAATCCCGCCCATGGCTGAAATAATTTCAGTATCGCTCCTCTGCGTGTCGTTACTCCAACTCTCGTGGGCTGTAAGGTCACAGCATTACCCATAGATCGGTCATATATATGAGCTCTGAGATATCTTTCGGGAGGGAAATAGCATTCGATCACGAGTCGAAAACGTGATCCAAGACCATGGTGAATCACAGAGAGAGAGAGAGAGAAAGAAAGAAAGAGAGAGGGGGGGAGAGAGAGAGGGGTGGGAGAGAGGAGATAGGCGTCAGATAGATGGACGGAAGGACGGATAGATAGAGGAGGTTGAGGTCGTTAGACAGATGGACGGAAGGACGGATAGACAGAGGAGGTTGGGGACGATAGACATATGGACGGAAGGACGGATAGACAGAGGAGGTTGGGTGAACATGTCCGGGTGTCTTTGACCTCAGCTGCTCGCACCCGCTGTCCCCGACCTCTGCTCTCACAGGGATGATGATAATCAATACCGACAATTTGACCTCGTGCGCAACAGTTTTCTAATTCTTCTTCATTGTCAGCGTCCCCTCGTCATGAAACAACAATCATTCACGAAGGGACGAGGTACATTTAGTGTCAGCCACTCCTCCCCCTCTCTCATGCCAACAGCCCTTCTCTTTCCATGTTTCGCTTCTCTTTTTCCCCTTCCCCTCGCAAGCCCTCCCCTTCTCTTTACCTACAGACTCGTCCTCTCTTCTCGTCTCCCCATTCCTTCTCCCTCCTACTCCTCCTCCTTTCCCCTCCTCCTCCTCCTTTCCCCTCGTTTCTCCTCCCCTTACCCCCCTCTCGCCCTTCACGTCCCTTCCCCGTTTTCTTGCCAACTCCCATTTTCTTCCCTCGTTGGGCATTCCCTTCCATTCTCTTCCTTTCCCTTCCATTCCCTTACGTTCCCTTCCATTTCTTTCCATGCCATACCATTCACTCCTATATACTTCCCTCCTCTTCCTCTTCCACCTCATTCTCCTCGTCCTCCTCTTTCCTTCCTCCTCTATCTCATCCTTTTCTTCCTCCTGCTCCTCCTTCGCTTCCGGTTTCTCCTCCTCTTCCACTTTTTCCTCTGTTGCCTCCATCTCCTCTCACCCGCTTTCTCCCTCTTTTGTCTCTCTGTGCCTCTCCTCCTTTTTCGTCCTGTGTGCTTCATCTCATTTTCAACTTTATAACATGCATTCCTGTAATGACATTCTCGCCCACCTAATATTTTTCTGCTCCGTCGCGCGGCTCTAATTTTCATGGTTTTCTGTGTTTATGCTCCGCGCGAGAGAATACGTCTGTATTCCTTTCTGTGTATGCTTGCGCATATACATGTGCACATGTACACGACACGCGGACGCGCGCACACACACACACACACACACACACACACACACACACACACACACACACACACACACACACACACACACACACACACACACACACACATATTGCATAGTGGAAGCCGTCACTCACTTCATCTGCGGTGATAGAACTCGAATATTTTGGAGCAAATTTTTTTTTGAGACTGTAGAAGTAATAGGGTCTGGATTGATTGGGACTTGATAGAGGTCGACATCAGCCCCCGCGCCTAATAAAATATTCTCAATTTAAGGAAACCAGAATGCTCGTTACTTCACTGTTCGCATAATAGAACAAGTTTTTCAAATATTCCAAGTAAGGTGTATGGGAAAGTATTGATAAATATGTACAGAAGACGAGAAGATGGAAAACAAAGCGCACTTGACGTTGGTAGGGCTATGTGTGGCAAATGAATGAAATTTTAATATACCAGAAAGAAATTAAAACATTAAGATATATAACGAACAATTTGGGTGGGGGAGAGGTAAAGTGATGTGAGCTGATCAGAGACCTAGAGACAGACTATGGCGTGTTGTATAACATATTATGATGAAAAATGTTTCCAAGAATGCTTTGTATCAAAGGAGAAAGATAATTATGAAGACACGCGGAGGAGCAACGGCACAGCGGGTGGAGGCGGATCCGTGTCAGGGATGTGTGACGCCACCTTGGTTGTTCAACATATTGATTTAATAGTCATGAAATAAGTAAACACAGTGAAACAAGAGGAGTGAAAATGTGGGAAACAAAACCTTGGACAACCTAATACTGTATCCGGTTGTTGTTAAGCTCTTAGGGATAACTAAGAAATATTACTAGGATGGATTATATGTGCGTATTGTGTGAATTTGTCGGCACTTGTGTACATGTGTTTGTACTCCGCATCTACTTTGTAAATTCGTACGAGGTAGTACATGTATTTATATTCGATGACATTTCCATGAACAATATGAATGTGTACAGTCCCGTGAAGATTAGCTCTACCTTGAAGAGTGACTGGATTTAGATAAAAATTATACCGCAGTTGCTTGAGCGCGTTTTATTTCTTCAACCAACACGCAAGGCACCATTTTACAATTTTATTAATTTATCTATTTAATAATATATTTATTTATTTGTATATTTACATACTTATTCAATCATTCATTTGTACTACGAATGATTTGGATTCCTTGAGGAGATGTGTTCAAAATGAATGTGCTGTGTCTTGTGACTTTGCTTCTGACGAAGGGGAAGTGGGCGAGATGCAGGGATGACCCGTCATCCAGGAGGTGCCAAGATAAGAGGGAGGGAAGAGGGTGGATGGGAGTGGAGTGTGATAGGGATGGAATGGGTGGGAGTGGTTTTTATGCCTTTGTTTTTTGGCTACCTCCCTTATAAGAGGGAAAAATCCTTTGGAATATGTAGGTATGTATGAGTGTATGTGTTCCCGGCTACTCTTTCGCTTGCATAGGGCTATGGATCAGATCATTGGGTCTGATTGATAGCCATGGTGGCTGCCAACTCCGTCAGTCCCACTTCTCCTTTGTCATTCTAGCTTCCTTTAGCAGGTCCGTCCACCATTACTGCGCCGTATTCGACAACAACAATTGTTTCCCGTCTTCAGCCGCATGCTGTCCCTTTGTAATCCACATCGTCCCTTGCCGCCATCGACCCCACGTCCTTCCTCCGTCTCTGTCTCCAACATCTAACCTAACCTCTTCGATCTCCATCACCATCATCCCCGTTTCGCCCCCCCCCACCCCCGTTCTTGACACAAAATTCCTTCCCACTAATTACTTCCTCTCCCAAACCCGTCATCGTCGTCGTCGTCGTCGTCATCATAATCATCATCATCATCATCATCATCCTCATCATCATCATTAGTTCCTCTTCCGGCCCCATCGTCATCGTCGTCATCATCGTCGTCGTCGTCTTCGTCATCATAATCATCATCATCACATAATTATCATCATCATCATAATCATCATCTACCCCATCACCTGTATAATCTGTGTGCCGTCCCTTGTGCTTCCAGCATTTCACTATTACTCGTCTTGTGCATTCGCTCCCCTCGTAAACACTAACCTACCTCTCCTCTGACCGTCTATACACGGTACATGTAGCCCACCTCTCCTGTATTTCAATCAACCGCCTTCCTTTGTTGCTTCCCTTCATCGATACTCTCATCCCAGGAGGGTGTCTACGTTATTTTTCCATCGTCTTTGTCTCATCATATCCCCTCCCGTTACCTGCCTCTCAGCCACAATTCTCCTTTAATTTTCTTATTGTTTCGTCCTCTGGTCTCTCTCTCTTTCTCTCCTCTCTCTCTCTCTCTCTCTCTCTCTCTCTCTCTCTCTCTCTCTCTCTCTCTCTCTCTCTCTCTCTCCCTCTCTCCCCCCTCTCTCCCCCTCTCTCTCCCCCTCTCTCTCCCTCTCCCCCTCTCTCTCCCTCTCTCCCCCCTCTCTCCCCCCTCTCTCCCCCCTCTCTCTCTCTTGCTCACTTTCTTTATCTCTCTTCTCTATCTTTGTCTCTCTCTTTGTCTCTCTTTCTCTCTCTCTCTCTCTCTCTCTCTCTCTCTCTCTCTCTCTCTCTCTCTCTCTCCCCCCCTCTCTCACTTTCCTGTCCTTTCCCTTTCCTCCTTTACTCCTCCATTTTTTCCTTCCTTCCTTTTACCTTCCCTTTCCTTCTTTCACGTTCTTTTCTCTTTTCCTTTCCTCACCTCCATTCATTCCCTTCCTTTTATGCCTTCCCTTCCTTTACCTTAACTTACTCAATCTTACCTTTTTTTTTTACTTTCGTGTATCTTTATATTCCTTTCGCTCTTTGTTCTCCTCTTTACTTCCTCTTACACCTCCACGTCTATCTTCCTCTTTTCTTTCCGTTTCTTTTCTTTCTCTTTCGTTCACAGCTGGTCGATTTTTATTTCTCTTTTTTCTGTTTTATCATCTCTCGCGTGTCTAGCGTACCCAGTGCCCCGTTTCTTTCTGTCAAGCTTCTGGTTCTTGGTCGAGAAGAACGTTCGGACATTTACGCGAATTTTATGAAGGCGATTAGATGAACGATAACAGAGTCCTCGTTCAAGGTAATAACATACTTTCAAAGAAATGGTTTGTTTTTACAACCAGTCGACGTAAGTGGTTACAGGTGTCATTGGAGGAGTCTTGAGTTGTGGATGAGCACGCAAGACCGCAACCGCCACCGCTACCGCCAGAACGCTGCCGCCTCCCCCGACGTCGCGTCTCCCGAGTCTACCGCGCGCGCGTTTGCCTTTGGCGCCATCGAGTCGTCGCCGTCGCGTAGGTCCTCGTCTTGCTTCATTACCCTTCCATGCCTCCCGGCTTGTCGTTCCTGCTCCTTAGTAGAATTATATATTTGGGTTAGATTAACTTGCCCAAATTAGTCATTGGTGGAAACGTCCAATTGGATATAGAACCCGTCCGTGGTCCTGTCTAAACGGGGTCAGAGCCTGGCTAGTCCTGATCTGAATACCGACGATGACTTCAAAACCTCTTAAAAATAAAAAATAAAAAATAATGGAACTTCTTTGGATTTCTCTCTCTCTCTCTCTCTCTCTCTCTCTCTCTCTCTCTCTCTCTCTCTCCCCCCCTCTCTCTCTCTCTCTCTCTCTCTCCCCCTCTCTCTCTCTCTCTCTCCCTCTCTCTCTCTCTCTCTCTCTCTCTCTCTCTCTCTCTCTCTCTCTCTCTCTCTCTCTCTCTCTCTCTCTCTCTCTCTCTCTCTCTCTCTCCAGAGTCCAGTCTCTCTTTCTTCCGAGATTGCCGCTGGAGCTTCCTGTCTGTCAACTTTAAGCCTTCTCTATCCCTCCATTCTGCGTTGCCCCTCCCTTCCCCTCCCCCTCCCCGTCCTGCGTGCGCTGCTCCACCCTCTAATGGGCAGTACCCGCGTCCTTCACGCGAGCCACCAAATGTCAATTCCTGTGCCTTTGACTGTTCCCATTCGAAACCCTCTTCCTTTCTATGCCCTCGTTCCTCCCAGACCTCTCCCATGCACCTTCCTGACTCGTCTCTTCGTCCGCCTGGTAACTCGGTTCCACTAAGCCCTTTCCTAGCCCCGACGACGACGAAGCTTTTCCGTGACCTTCCGCGTTGGGACCCTCTCTCTGCCTTCGGATGTTACTTTCGGGGCTGCCATCCTCTTCTGCCCTTACGTTTTACTACTACCTTTTCCTTGTCTTCCTCCCCCCTCCTCCTCTTCCTCCTCATCTTCCTCTTCCATCTCCTCTTCCTCCTCCTCCTCCTCCTCCTCCTTCACGCCTTTCTCCTCTTTCTCCTTTCCTCCTCTTTTTCCTCCACCTTCACCTATTGCTCTTCCTCTACCCTTCCTCCTCCTCCTCCTCCTCCTCCTCCTCCTCCTCTTCTACCTCCTCCTCGTCCTCTTCCTTATTTTCTTTGCCTTTCCCTTCTCTTACTTAACCTCAGCCTTCTCCTCCTCCTCCTTCCCTTCCTCTCTCTCGTCCTCCTCGTCCTCCTCCTCCTCGTCCTCCTCTTCGTTCTCGTATATATCCTCCTCTTTCCACCGCAAGATTCATAGGAAAACTTGCTCATCTTCATTTGATTTATGTCGACCCTGTGTTCTCCCGTACTTCGTCACTCATTGACTTCATCGCATTAATGTGTCAGTTTCACTTCGGATCCGAAGCTTGCAAGATATTGTGTTGATCATTTCGCCACCCAGGCACAGGGAGGTGTGTTTGCAAATTGTCTGTTTCTTCACATTTGGCGAGGATCTATTACAAAGCATCGTTGTTTTTTTTCTCGTTTTTTTTTTTTTTTGATCAGTTAAAAGAAAATTTAGGTAGAATTCACGTTAACATTAGAAAAAAAGGAAATTGGGAAATGATTCGAACAGTGTAATTTAGCGCTGTTGGGGAATGGTGGAGTACCTGTTCAGTGAAGAAAAAAAAATGAATTTACTACAGTCCAACGTGACTTTGCAGTCAAATGACTATTCGGTGACGCAACTTTCAATTTCCACCGAGTTGACGTCACCAAAGAGGATTAACTGAGAGTGTCTCCAAGGAATTTTAAAGTGTAGTCATCAGTGGCAGATGATTGTGATGAAAATTCATTCTTGATTTACCCCAAAAATTGAGATTGGTTTGGTTCATAGTTTCTATTGATAACGTGTATCGTAAAATATGCGCATGGATAATTTTTAATCGATAAAGAAGCATAATTTTTGCTCTTGTCTATTGGTTTATTAAAAATGATTGAATTTTACACATAGTGTAAAAGATAATGATGATCATCGTGTAGTTCTTCATCCCAGTTTGCTCTTGCCAAAAATGGATTTAGTTTTACACAAAATAATTGAAAATGTAATGGGGGATCGTTATACAGTTTCTCAGTCTTATGAAGGTGAATACATAGTCTTTAAGCGTTATCGAATCGTCATGTAGAGTTCGTTCTTCTCATGAAGTCTTCTAGATAGTCTTTAACCACTTCGGTACGATGATGTCTTTGTAGGCGTCACGAAGCGCGAGAGGATACTGGAGACTGTTGCTGTCGGCGTCTTGATTATATGTACCCTATATTCTTTTTGTAGTTATACATAAGTTACCTACGGATTCTGTGAACTGGCTTGATCACGTTTTATGTGTTAATTATTACTCACAGTAAAAGAGAACGAGTGATACAGTAGTGACTTTATATTTCATAATGCGAGTAGTGTGTTGCATC
This sequence comes from Oratosquilla oratoria, assembly GCF_046742065.1. NCBI lineage: Eukaryota > Metazoa > Arthropoda > Malacostraca > Stomatopoda > Squillidae > Oratosquilla > Oratosquilla oratoria. The sequence goes on from NC_134787.1 coordinate 58,140,540, forward strand.
GTACATTTGGCAGCCGTTATAAGAAAATGAAATCGTAATAGAGGAAGTACGTTTGTATGCGTAAATTTTCGTGACGCTTTTCGTCCTTAACTTTATTGTAAATATTAGTTTTCATTAATCATATGTTGATCAAACTATGGGTTTTATACAACCAATGGAATAGTGAGAAACTGGGAACTCGCGTACACGCACACACACTCACGCACGTATACATACACACACACACACACACACACACACACACACACACACACACACACCACGAGCATAGCTCCCCATCCCGTAAGATACAACTAGGTAAATACACACACACATATACACACATGTACACATACACGCAAACACGATGACAGTCAAGGTTATCGCGTGTCATATGTTTTATCAGCTTATACTTTTCTTCGGTGAATCTCCGCTTTTTACTGTAAGGGCTCGTTTCCTTAATCCAAAGAGAGCTTGGCCTGGAAGAATAATGGCTGGCTGGTGTGTTCCCAAGGCTTCATAAAATGTGAAACTGTGCTTTGAAATACGAAATGAATAAATTCATTAATGAAGTTAATCGAAAGATGGGGATAATATCGCACATAGTCTATTTTGACGTACTTTTGTAGGTGATCTGATGACGTGTACATGCACCATTCCCTCTGTGTATGTGTCATTACAGAACGAAATCACCCATAGGCGACAAGCCTAATTATTTCAACTTTAAGTGTTTTTACGTACAGATTTAAGTTGTGTGAGTGTGTGCTTAAGAGTATGTGACGGTGGTTTACGGTGAGTATAGCATGAGTCTTCGAAACCATTAACCTAATCTAACCTAACCTATCCTAACCTTCTTTGACACACTCAAAAATCCACGTCTCATGTATGGACAATCACAATTTCAAACTAGGGGAAAAATTAGTTAGAAGGAGAGACCTCAGGATCGAGTGATGACAGTATGGAGGCACATGCTGCTGCGTGTGTCGTAAGACGGGAAATGTCACACTCAAATGTTGTTTAACGGCTACATATAGCTGTACGTGAGTGCTCCACGATCCTAAGAAGAGGTAAGAGAGGGGCGTGGTTCTCGGCATCAATAAATAGATGATGTCTGGCGTGGTACTTGCCTTTAGGTTTTCCCTCTCTGGCGATAAAATGAGGTCTCGTCTGTGGGAGAGGTTTCGTAGCTGTGAGTATGGCAGAAGCTTCTAATTTTCTATTGGTGAAAGGTTACAGGTTTCTCACGTATAAGACTTCGTGAATATTGAGTCTTGCTATACCGTTTTCTTTGGCTGGAATAGACGTCCTCTCTTTTAATACTTTCCTGCTGAAGTGTTGTTAGAGTTTTTTATTCCTGGTATATGTGTTTTGGTGCGTCCGCTACATAAGTGGAAGGCTATTTTCTCGAGCGCGTTGTTTTTTGTTTGACCAACGTAGTAGTCAAGAGCCGTGTAGTCTTCCAATGGTCAGTTGAATTTGTAGACTACGTTGGTGCAAGTAGACTCTTCAGGCCAGGGAGAAACCTCATCCATCTTTAAGAGTGTCGGTATTTTTCTTTTCCGGTAGTAGATAAAAAAAAAAAAACTGTCGCCTTTTCTTTTTTGGTTCTTCATTGCAGTAGATAACCCTCTTGATGAACGTGTTTTTTTCATAGGTTGTGGACATCTGGGATCAATAGAATAGTATAATCTTCTCTTTTTCGCCTTCTATGGGAGTGTGAGCTTTATTATACTAAGTATCCAAAACTCTGTGAAGAACACGCTGGCAGTCCTCGTTTTAATGAATATGGTTCACGAGAAGATGAGTGGTTTGGTCGATCTCAGTTTAGATTGAAAACAGTCTTGTAGGATTCATGGCCTTCTGAAGGCGGTGAGGGCGCTGCCTTCGTTCTGTTGGGACCACTCATTATCTCCATTATGTCAAAGAACAGGGCTGGTGGGCTTCACATAGACGGAAGTAGAGAACTGCTCACTATCTCGTATAAGCAGTAATTCCAGGAAGAGGACATTGTGACTATCATTTTTACTAGTAAATAATCTTAAGCCAGATATTCGTTGCAGAAGGCTGTGGAGATTTTCTCTCTTAAACGGGAGAAGATTTGATAAATATGCCGTCGACATGTTGCCATAGTTTGCTGGGGGAGAAAACCTCCTTCAATTGACCCCTTTAAGAATTTAGCAGAATATCCCAAAGGGAGAGCCTCACTATCAGCTTTTTGGAAGAGTTTTCGACGAAGACGATAAAAGGGAGCTTCCATGGCACATTTTTCTAGGATTTTTGAGATGTCTGATTAGGAAGATGGTCCAGATCAGTAAACTATATCGCAAATGTAGTTGATGGTTCGCCTTACGGGAACATACGTGAACAGGGACTCCACGTCCATGAATGCTATACATCCTTCTCCAGGGACACTGTTGGCTGAATCCAGGAAATCTCTCGACGAGATAAATCTGTGCTCTGTAAAGGTGAAGAACACCAGAAATTGATTCAGGTGCTTAGCTAGGTAGAATGATGGAGTATGGATTTGGCTAGTGGTTTGTGAGCTTTAATATTCCCATACAGTGAACTAGGTTAAATTTGCCTGAATATTTATTTAGCGCCATACCTCCGTTCATTACATTTAAGGTACTGATTGTTTTGTCGATTTTCCTGATTCCCCGAAGAATAGCTCTAAGTAATAGATCATACTATTCATAGGAACTTAGGAAGACTATTATTCCACCTCACTCCAGAACGAAAAAGAATAATTTAGAAAAATCGAAAGATGTGTGTATATGTATATGTACAATAATGCACTCATGCACATGTATTCATGTATGTATTTATGTATTCATAGGTATTTGTATTCATGTTTTGTTTTTCATATGATCATTTAGTTACATTATATGGAATTAGCTTTGCACTTGTGGTCTTAATTCTCAGAATTTAGTTGTATAAATTCTAAGCTTAACTGAGAAAATTGGTCCGTGGGTGAAACGGGGAACTAGGGACTTGCGATAAATTCAGAGGTTATCTTCAGTTCCCGAATTTTTAGAAAGTCTTTGACCGGAAAAGTCATGAACGACTCTTCATGAAGAGACCGAAAAAATCTGATTTTTTTGAGTCCCCTTCCACTTGCTTTCGTAAAGGAACCTTGGTCTTTTATCATCGGAATTCGTTTCTCGTCCCTTCCTTCTCCTCGCTTTCATGCACCGCAGTTTATCTTCCTTTTCTTTCCGGTCTTTTCCTTTTCTCGAAACTTGATGAAAGATTTCAACCTTATCATGACTAAATGTGACGTGTTTGTTACAGAGACTGCCGGACATTAGTTGTTTAAAAAAATTCACACGGAAGTGAATTGTCATTTTTTCCACAGTCTGAATGAGAATTGAAAAGATTAAAGATCTTAACGCAGATATCGTTTAGTTTGCGCTGAAACTGTTAATTTTGCCTTCTGCCCTCGGACAGCCAGGGTTAGAAAGGGTTACTGATACTATCAGGAATTTAATGGAGATTCATGTAGTACAAAGACAGTGAGAATTCACTGTACTATGACGGAATACTTGTATGCGTGTGTGTATACACACACAAACATACACACACACACACACACACACACACACACACATATGTATGTATTATATATAATATATATATATATATGTGTGTGTGTTTGTGTGTGTGTGTGTGTGTGTACGATAATGCTCGCACTAAAGAGTAAACAGCTTTTGTGTTCTAGAAATTATAGAATTTAGCCGATTATTTAGATTCAAAGAAACGGATATAGGTTCCAATCAGTGACGAATCTTTAGAAGTAGGTCCGTAATATATGGGTCCGACAGGGAAGAAGGAGAGGCAAAGGATGAATCGTTCTGATGGGATGCGTACTTTTAAAGCCGAGGAGGTTATTCGGAAAGCGACGGATCACGAATACCGCCATAGGCGTTCCGGGGAGGAAGCGGAGTCTCTGAATGGTATTGAAACGAGGATCCTCCCGGGAAATCCTTACGCGCGGGCAGGAAGACGACAACAGGTTGCCTTTGGAGTGAATACTCGGGGTAGGGAGTCTGTCGATACACATTTACATGTTTACATAAACTTTGGGTGATTTTATTTTCCCACGATCTTGGCTCTGAAACGTAAGTGATTTATTTTTGGAGATGGTTGATTAGATGTGTCTGAGGGGAAAACAAGATTCACTAAAAGAGAGGAAAGGGTCAAGATTGAATAAATGGTTGAAGAAGGGAACGGAACAAAGGGATAGAAAAACTCGAGTCAGAAACTTGATTCACCTGTAATTGTCAAATGCGTGGGAATTGAGAAAGAGAGAGAGAGTAGCTTTGTTTGGAGTACATAGGGAGATGATATGAGAGATGGGAGAGTAGGGGGAGTAGGGAGGAGGCGATGGGGAGAGAAATGCTTGATTGGAGGGTAAAAGACAAGATCTAAGGGTGGGAATGTCATGGAAACCCTGATGCAAAGAATAAAGTAAAGGTTGCACTTTGATGGCAGAAGGAACGAAGAGATATGATCTTCCATCAAAGTTCAAGAGACCAATGACTGAAAACGGACAACCGGTGACTGATCTTCTGCTGCTAGTACTAGAAGCCTGTGTCATACTGTGGTATTCTTAAAAATAAATCTTTCCTCATATAAACCTTATATAAATCCTTGGAAGGGAAAGTTTATATAAGGAAAGATTTTTTTTAAGACTACCACCGTAAGATTCTTACGGTGGTATTCTTAAAAAAAATCCTTATATAAATCTTTCCCATCCAGTGATTTATATAATATTCATATGAGGATTTTTTTTTAAGAATATCACCGATAGAAAGTTCCACACTGATACGAAAGGCAAGAGTCTAGAGGATTTGTTCTTAAAGTTTTTCGCCCCCGATACTCCAAAGTTCGACTCCAGATCAGTCTGATAACCCTCTCTCCAATATTAGTCTAATGCTCTTGACTTTTAACTTTTTAATTTACTGTTAAAAAAAGAGACAAAACAGGACGGCTATGAACAAACAGATGAATTTTTGGGACTCTTTTTTTTATTACTATTTTTGGTAAATGAATTTATTGTAATTCTTACACAAAATATTTTCCAGGATGTTTTTTTGAATACCCTCAAGAACTGGTTTCAATATCCCTTGGTGTTATGAAAAATATTGGTAGATTTTGTAGATAACCTGATGAACCAAATACACTTAACTAGAACATCAGTTAAAACTCTACCTTCTAATGGTAAGTAACATTTGTCAGAGCTGGCAGAAGGTTGAAAAATACGGCCATCAGTGGAGCTACAGATTTGCAACTAGTGAAATGCGAGGGAGCAATTATTACCAAAGTTTAACATATCTAAATGAATAGTAATCATAAAGTAAAGGTTATACTTACATTTTTATTTACCTAATTGTATCTACATACGTGTAATTTAACAGAAAAGAGCTTTGCTCGTAGACTTCATCGGTCAAAATGACTTTTTGAGTAAAGCGGAAGAACAGCGGAATGTCCATGTTATCCAACGCATGTAAAGTTCATTCAAAGTGCAAAATTCCAAAACACAAAGGAAGGATTTTTAGAAAAATAAAAACGAAAATGAACAGAGTGAAACAATGCCTTGCAGATGATAAATGAAGAGGAAGGGTTGAAAGAATACATTCAATGAAAGGTGAAGAGAGAAATAGACGTAAATAAGTGAGGAATTGAATACGGAGAGGTCAGTGATGGGTCTGGAAGAAACGCGTGACGTCATGGAAGCAGAAGCCGAAGGCTCCAGGAAGTCCAGAAGCGACGGAAGCCTACAAGGCGGAAGGGGAAGAATGAGGCTGCCCAAAGTCGAGATAAAGCGGACTTTGGCCATGTGTTTTGGCTTTATTTACTTATTTTTCTCCAAGGGAAAGTGTTGTGCTGAGAAGACAATAGTGGTTAGGCGGGCAGTGCTTGTGGAATGAAAGAGAAAGACGTGGTGGTGGAGGAGGAGGAGGAGGAGGAGGAGGAGGAAGGGAAAGAAGGAGACAAATAGAAAGATCATGGTGAATGCAGTAAGAGGGGAAATTGTCCTGAAATAGCTCGTTCAGGACGTAGGACTCGGTTGACTCAAAGAAATGTGGCATCTCAAATTACTCTTAGTTTGATGGAATACTGAGCATAGTTTTTTTGGCCTTAGACCAAAATACTTAGAACTGTCGTAGTTTTTTTTCCCTTCGTTTGACAACAGCCACACGATTTTGTTCGACATAGAAGTACTTTCTAGATTTTAGAATTGAGAATAAACTCCACAGGGTGAACGAAAGGTAATGGAAAATGCAAAGAATGTTAGAGATGTCAAAGAGGGAAAGAAAGAAAGGTTGGGGAAGGAATTGAGATGAAAGACAGTTCAGGATGGAAAACGAAAGTCAAGAAGAAGAAAAAAAAATGGACTGAAAGGCGCTGAAAGAGGGGACGGAAGCCAAGAGAAACGAAATGGGCGGTGAGAACAGAAACGAAGGAGAAGGAAACGGAAAACGAAAGTAAGGAAATGTGAAGGAATGTAAAAGAGAACTTGATAATAGAGAAGATAAGGATGTAGAAAAGAAATGACCAGAGATATTACAAACGACGTGAAAAAATATGAAAAAAATTAGGAAAGTTAGAAAATGTAGATAATACGGAAATAAAAAAAAAATGAGTGAAAAAATGAAGGAAGTAACGAAGTAAATGAAAAAAAAGTGAAATAGGAACATTGTGGAAAAGATAGACTAAGAGTTAGAGGAAAAAACTTAGATTTTAATAGATATATGATGAGATGAAGAAAAACGTGATCATCGAGTAAGAATTAGGTAATTTGGCGTCGCGGTAAAGAAAATGAGAGTAGTATGACAAGAACAGAGGTATATGGACTAGAAGGAGCCTTGAGACGCAAGAAGGTGTCTGAGTAAGATGAAGATGACAATAGTCTTGTGCGAAAAGGTGAGGAATGAAGACACAAAAAAAGAAGGAAGATGAGCACATGAGAGACCTCAAAAAAAAAAAAAAAAAAAAGATAAGCACATGAGAAACCTCTATGACAAAAAAAAAGAAGGAAGATGAGCACATAAGAGACCTCAGCGACAAAAAAAAAAAAAAGAAGAAGGAAGAGGAGCACATGTGAGACCTCAAAGGTGAAGATTATTCGTGACAATGGACTCGTCTTTAAGGAGACCTCCTGAGGACGATTGCGGCGTTCTTCGGCAACGGGAACAGGACCGAAAAATGAAAAAAAAAAAAAAAAAAAAATGCAAGCTGGCTCCTGTGCCCCTCCGAAGGGAAACCGCACCGTAGCAATTACTGTCTCCGTGGAAGCGAGTTCAAAGGAAGGACCCTCATGTCTTCTATTAGTTTAAATGCTTTCGGTTTTACTCCGTTTGATATCAGAGGAACTGAATATAAGAGCGCGCACGCACACACACACACACACACACACACACACACACACACACACACACACACACACACACACACACACACACACACGACTCGACGGCACAGTGGTAGCGTTCTCAACTGCTGGTACAGCGGTTCGAGTTCGAATCCCGCCCAGGGCTGGAATGATTTCAGTATCGATGCGCTGTGAGTCGTTACTCTAACTCTCGTGGTCTGGGAGTTGGGTGTGTGTGTGTGCGTGTAAGGTCGCAGCATTACCTATAGATCGGTCATATATGGGCTCTGAGCTATCCTCTGGAAGGGTAATAGCTGTCGATCACGAGTCCAACACGTGATCCAAGACCATGGTGAATCACACACACACACACACACACACACACACACACACACACACACACACACACACAACGTACACAACAGGTTCACAGGTCACTGCACCAGCAAGCCGTGTGTTTGTGTCATATGTTAGTATTGGTAAACTAATAAATTTTGTGGTTCTGTTTCACTTATGGTATGACGATATATCTGGGAGGCATTGAGAAATTAAAGTCGTATAGTATGGTAAAGGCAGCTGGCCCCCAGTAATTTCGGATGGAGGTGTAATATACTGCCACGGCAGTTTCACGAACGTTTCCAGACTAGACGGTCGGGTAGGGCAGAACCAGAGGGAAGGTATCTGAAGTTTAAGATTTTTTTTTATCAGTCTCTGTGATGGGTGGACAGGTAGGAAGAGATAGTATAAGCTCTTTTCATTCTCTTTTTTTTTTTCTTTTGTCCACGAGAGAAAAGAAAGAAGAGGAAGGACAGGGAAGAGAGTAAACTTAGATCTTATCTTAAAGAGAAATGGTCTACAATACTTGAGAGCCTTTGAATCGCAAAAGCCAAGCACTGAGACGATCTGAAAGTTAAAAGAATGGGTTGTTTGCTAGGTGAGTGGCTATAAAAAGAAAAAGAATAAATATGAAACTAAAGATGTAACAAAGAAACTCGAAATAAAATATAATGACTGCAAGTCTGAGGAACAAATTGTAAGTCAGTATTTCAGAAGAGCGTAGCTGTTGGAGGACAGACAAATGCACTACTTTCCAGCGATCCAGACAGTCAGTTTAGACATCTGGAAGTTATTGACAAGACGTAGACTCTGCGAGTGGCTGTGCTTTGTTTATGTCGGACCAAGGGGATCGGGAAACGAGGAAGAATGGAGAGATGGCGAAAGAAGTGAGGTCAAGTGAAATGTATGGTGTGACTTGGCCTGCCAGATTAAAAGGTTTTATGGGTGACCTTATCTCCCAGCCTGCCGAAGAATACAAGAGAAAATGTTTGCAATGGCAGGAGAGATAAAGAGGAGTGATGAGGGAAACTAGAGAGAAAGAGAGAGCGGGAGAGAGAGAGAGAGGGAAGAGAAACAGACTGGCAGAGAGACATGTACCCATTCAGCTTGAAAGAGACGCAGAAGGTGGAACAGAATAACGCTTGAATGAAGGAGATTCTTCACAAATTTGCTGCCTAAACCTTTTAACAAAGTATTTCTTACCAACAGAAAGTAGCGCAGGAGTAAGTGATAGGGTAATTAAAGTCGTAATAAAGACACAATATTTATTTCCACAAGCCTTAATTAGAGAGGAAACTTTACTTATGCTTTGAGAGCATTGGAAAAAAAGAGCACACAGCTAAACAGTTTTGGAAACGGGAACAGGATCTTCTCGAAATTTTGGGGCTGGATCCTCTTGAAATTGAAGAATAAATAAAAGGAAACTGATGACGTCGTAAAAGTACGCCCAGAAGGCGTCTCAGGTTGGAACAAAGAAAATCTTGTTCCTTTTTTTTTTTTTTTTTCTCGTGAATAAAATCGCCTGGCAACAGCTAAAATAAGGACTCAAAGCCTTTCGACATCAACTCGACCGAGCGGAGTACTATCATATTGTTTTCAAAGAGTTAATGAAAGAAAAGAAAAAACTCTTTTGTAGGCATGTAGAAAAGGGGGACTCCAGTGTTGTGAGAAAGAAATTCAGCGTCACCGGAGCGCGGACGGATTATCGAAATATGAAAATGTGATTTCGTTTGAAGGACCCTTGAGGGTCTGTAGCAACTGAAGACTGGATAAGAATCGGAAGGAAGGTAGTGTGGCTGGTCTAGCACAAAGAGTCTGGGAAGTCAAGGGAAAATAATAGTGCCGGAGAAGAGGAGGGCAAAGGTACAGACTCCTTCACTCCCAAGTACTACACTGCCTCGTGTCTTCCTGAGGGTTTCTGGGAATCGTATATCTTTGGGTCGTATATTTACGACCTCAACGAATCTTTTTTACGGCCTCGTAAAGTTGTCAGCAAAAGAAGCTGGCCACTGTAGTACTTGGGAGTGAAGTTACCAATAGTTAGGTTAGAGGAAGAGGCTAGGGAAAGTTACTAAGTGAATTGTGGTTTTGAATGCAAAAATAAATCAGACAAAAAAGCGGAAACTTTTGCGGGAGGGAGGTGTTAGAAGAAGAAGGAAGGAAAAAAAAAAGACTCGAAGTTGTAGATGTTTTGGAGAGTGGAGGAAGAAAAAAGATGGGCAAAAATCACACGTGACGAACAGGTTATAAAGTTTATATGACATGTTGGGTGAACCGTACCACTTGGTGTCGAAATCTTACGCCAAACTCAACTTGGGACTTGAAGAAGTGTTAAAAAAAAGATCGTTGCCGAAGTGAAGATATTCCATAGAGGATCCACGAAATTAATAGAGAAGAAGGGTGTAGTGTGTGTGAATAGAGCTGAGTAGGGTGAAGGTACTAAGGGTGAGATAAAAGGATGAAGCAGGTTGAGGGAGAGGAGTAACGGGGGAGTACAAAGGAACACAAAGGAAGAACAAACAACAACAGGCCTACTGGTCCTAACGAGGCTTTTTGTGTTGTTTACTACACTAAGCAGTTTTTCCTTAGGTGAATAAAATAGCCTGGCGACAGGTAGAATAAGGACTCAAAGCCTTTCGACATAGTAGGGTGCAGAGAGCGAGGGAGAGAGGAAAGGGGAGAGTAGGGTGGAGGGAGTGAGGGAGAGAGGAGTGGGGAAGAAGGATGGGAGTGAGAGGAAGAGGAAATAGGGAATTAGGCTGGATGAATGAGAGGGGAGTAGACAAGAACTGGTTTACCAATAGAGTCATTAACAAATGGAATAGACTTAGTAACCATGTTGTGAGCTCTGAAACTATCGGTTGCTTTCAGAGAAGGTTTAACTTTATCGAGAGAGATGATAATTGGTAATGGATATGGAACTGCCTAGTCTAGGCCTTATGGTCTCTTGCACTCTCCTTCATTCTTATGTTTCTTAATAAGGTCCGAAGAAGCCTTTAAGGCAGAAAAAGGACAATTGGGATACAGAAGTCAGTATAGTCATGTTCACAGTTCTTGAACTACTGATTTTCTCATTACGAACATAATAATTGTGACCAAGTCTTTGGAATATTTATTTACAAGAAATATACAGTGAAGGGTATTTTCTTAGAAACATAGTTTGTGTTCACCCAGTAGGTATAGTAGTGTGGAACTTGTGAGAGAGGCTGTACGAGGATATATGAAGGTTTTGCAAATGCTAATTCCGAGACGGAAGGGAAAGGGACCCAGGAGCGAGAGGCATTGTGTGGAAATTAAGATAGAGGGACGAGAAGAAAGGATAAATATTGATAAAGTTGAAATGGTCGTAGGGTGGTGGTGGCGGTGGTGGAAAGGATTTGTGAAAACACGAGTCTGAGGATTTGGTGGATTGCATGGATGAATATGTAAATGAAAGGAAGGGAAGGGACAGCGAAGGGGATGTGTATAAGGCAAAGAACCTTTTTTTCCTTCAAAAGGAAGGTGGCAATGCACACTTGTGTAAAGGATTTTTTTTTCTCTGTTGTATAATTTCAATGCGACGAGTAGCTAATCGCTTGTGTTAAAAGGAATACAACGGAAGAGCCGTGTAGCAAAGTCAAAAATAGATTAATCCGTTTTGTTGTGCAAGAGGTTTTCCTCCCTGGCTGAATCGAATTGCCTGGTTGCAGACAGAACAAACGTACGATCGTGTAATAGCAGTGGGAGACGTGATTATCAAGAGGAGAGTATTATGAGCAGTTGGGTAGAGCAGGAGTAATCCGAGAGGGTGAGAGGAGGAAGGGGAGAAAATAAAAACTAAAGGCTTCGGGAGGAGAGAGAGAGAGAGAGAGGGGGGGGAGAGAGGGAGATAGAGATAGAAGGAAGTAAGGAAAATTCTGGAAGAGGATTGAAGGGTCCAAGAGAAGCATCGTCTTAAACCCCCCTTCCCCCTCCCCCTCTCCCCTCCCGTGCGACCATCAGCAGCTGCCTCCACGGAAAGAGAGGAGAAAAGAGAAGAGAGGAAAGGAAAGGAGAGTAAGCAAAGGAGCTTGGGAACATTGGCGTGCTCAGGAGATATAATGGTAGTTGTCTATGTTCCCTGAGTTATCACTGCACTGTTTTTAATGGAAGGGACATGGGTGAAGCTGGCACTACAACCTTTCCAATTAGAGCCATCGTTTTACAAGGGAGCAATTTATTCTTATATGTGTGTGTTTTGGAGTTTTATGCATTAGGCTCGACGTGGGCTAGCTGTACATTGCATTTATTGAAGTATCGTTTGCGTAGGATAGGTATATGTTTATACGCGTTGCCTGTACACCGTAATAGGTGTTGTCGTAATTGCATATAAAGTTTTGGTAACACAAGAATGAAGTGAAATGGTACCTTAATGCAAAGTGGTTTTCTGTGTAATCTTTAATTATTGTGAAGACATATCTTGGGTTTGAAAATTATAGTACTTTACTAAGAATGCAACTTCTTTCATGATATGTGATATTACGCTATAGTAAAAAGTTATTATTTGTTTATTGTATTATGTTGTTTATTGTTTTTAGTGTATTGATTTATTTTATCATGTTTATTGTATTTCGTTACCAATAATCAATTATTCTATCCTTGGGGACAATATTTGTTTACTTATTTATTTGTTTATAATATTTATTGTCAATGTTATCATTGCTATTTAGTTACTTTTTACAGTCGTGAAATAATGCAGCGTGCCTTTGGTTTGCTAGGATGCCAATAAAATCCCATAAATATTGAATAAGTAAAAAATATGTAGTTCCCAGACCCTTACGAGACAATCTTCCTTACTAGTTGTTTTTCTAGATTTACTCATTTATTTCCTTAATCCACTTTGTTGAGGAATTACGCAATTTCGTTTGTCCGTTCAGGATAACGTTTTCCCCCTGATTCTAAAAACACAATTGACAATGGAGAACATGGATATTTATTGGAGTGATGGATTTTTATTTTATTTGAGGAAATACTTCTCGCTGTGGAAAGGATTGGACAGCGTTCACCGAAAGTTTCCATAACTGAAAATTGTTGTCATTTGTCAAGGTTGACATCCGTGGCGGAGTGAGTTTATCTTTCTCCCAAGGAAGTTTCAAAATTTAAAATTTTATATTTTAGGTATGAAAATATACGAAATGCTTATATTTAGTCTTCTGGCCTTGTTTTTATTTATTTATATTTATTTGCTGTAATAATGCAAATGAGGATCAATAATGAAACGATATAGATGGAACAAGTAGTTTATATTGTTGCCGTATGCGTTACTCTACACTTATTTTCAAAACAAAAAGTAAAACCTGAAAAATTAATGATAAACGACTTTTTTAAGTCTATCATCGTTATACATAACTGAATAACTTACAAACGCCCAAACCATTTTATTTCCACACAGGTAAAGAACATGTCGATGAGATAATTTCTAAAACGTAAATATAATAAATATGGAATGCTTCCCGTGTCGTGTAAACTACGAAAACTAAATGCAACGACACCGCTAAAGCCCCGGTCACATTATCACGACTCAATTGTGTTCGTTTGAATAGAATCGACTTCGTTTACATTCTTCCATTGTTCGATTCTCCAAATGTCAAATCACCTTTGCGTCGTATGTCGAGAAGATGAATAACGAACTAGAAGTTTTCTCAACTTTTGGTGATTCTAATCCCAGGCGTCGGCGCCGCCGTCCAAGTTCCCTGCCCATTTCTCCTGAGCCACGACCACCAACCGCCCCTAATCGCTCACGAAAAAGCGCGCTGGCAAACCTGTACGAATATTGGACACGTTGTTGAACTGTAGACTTGGGGAAATCTAGAATACCGTAAGCTACTGGTTCTCAAACTGGGTTCTACGGAACCCAACGGTTCCGTGAAGGCCTTTCAAGGGTTCCGTGGCCAAATTTTTTAAATTATTTATTTATTTGAACAGGAACGAATAAAATGAAATATAAAAGTGACGAAATCGTTTTTGCATTTGAGGAGAGAGAGAGAGGGAGAGAGACTACGACTGTACGATTATATACTGTGTTGGTGACGGTTAGTCTTAAATCTTTTTAAGTCTTTCAAATATTTTTCGTTAGATTCCGTTAGATGGAAAAGTTTGTGAACCAATGTTGTAAGCGAAGCCGTCTTGCTGCTTTCCAAATTCACAACATTTGACGAAAATCGTAATTGTGTGACCGGAGCTTAAAGTGGCTTTGTTTTCATTTTCTGAGTCTTCCGATGCCTCTGGTTAGGTTAAGTGTTGACAAATATTGGCTAGAATTGACTAAATTCCGCCAAACGATGGCGATATTGATCGAATATGGCGTATTGTTGACATAAGGCTTAAGGATGGGGATAATGTTTACCGTTTTTGCACACAATACTCGTTGTATTGAGTTTCCCATATCTTGTATCAAGTGGATGACACAATCTGTTGCTTCAAGGGGCTATCACACTAGACTATATTTCCTTCATCCTCCAATTAATCGGCGATATCGTCCTCCTCCAGCATTTTTTCAGCCGCAGAATCATTATGGCATACTTTTTTGTTTTCTGAACAAAAATATATAAAATGTCATTTGATATGCGGGAGGATTTTTTCCCCTCCAGGATATCAGATTCCTTCCCAAAAGCTGCAGGATGCAAATCTGCTCCAACAATCGAAGGAAAAATAGCCCAGTGTGATAACGACTTCATTCTTAGGTCTTTACAACTAGTTTCAGATATGACCATGGGGTGGAAGCAAAACGACATTTTTTTTTTTTTTTTTTTTTTTCAAAATATATTTCAGTTTACTTTGAAGTAAGAGGATTTTTTTGTTCAAAATATATTTCAGTTTACTTTGAAGTTAGAGGATTAAAGTTACACTATAGATACGCTTCTTCAAAGTGTTGGTAATTGGTGCTTAAGTGGTTGCGAAAGGGGATTAAAAGAAATCTCGATTATCTATTGTAGTGTGTCTTGTATCATATTTAGTGGTGAATTGTCTTTGCTCAGTGAATTACCTATTGCACTTGAAGGAAGTGAATCTGCAAATCTTGTTAATGTACGAATTATTTTTTGTGTTATTGACTTGAAAAGTCAAGTTAGATAAAACTTTGATCCAGAAAAAGGATGAAATAAAAGTAAAGTGATACGCCGGGATTTATAATTTCTTGTTTTCCTTCGTTTTGTATCAGTGAGATACACTGTAGTGAGTTATGGTATTATAGTATTCACAGGCTCACAAAGAATATTATATTAGATTGAGAATAAGGTTATTCATGAAAATAAATTATTTCCTCGTAAGACAAGGTGGAAAAGATTATTATTTATAATCTATATTAATATGTAATAGATGATGTTTTTAAAGACAACATTAAGATGTCTTTTTACTCTGGTGACTGGTCAGGTCTTCAGCTGGAAATTTAACTCTTTGGGCCTGTGATGTCCTTCATATGGCTGGGAATTTACCTTCGTCTTAGAGATGTTAATGCCAGAACAAGACGTGAGACTGATCTTGTTGGATCAAAAGGATTAAGTTTGCTTAGTACCAAATATTGGAAACGGATTGGTTGTTGTCAAATATTTGCACTAATATGTCCTATATTTGTACACCATCACCGGTTTCGTATATTACTTGATGTTTATTGACTTGTTTAGTTATGGTCCTAATAGTGAAAAGAAATTTGAAATGTCATCTGAGAAGTTCATAAGGTGTTATTGAATGGAACAAATAGTGCTAGTGGGAGTTTACTTGTTGATAATCCCATGTTGGAATCCTTTGATGACCAATAAATTTCCATCTTATTTGTTATTCTGTTTATGTTGTAATGCATCACTGCTTGAGCTGGACTATTTGCGGTTTGCATAGATCTAGCCAAACCCCCAGACTTTTTTTTTTATTATTCCCTAAGAAGTAACCACGTATTTGCTCAAAGAAACCTCTTTTCTTGTACTTTAACACCATACTAAGAATGAGACAAAAATGGAATGTCCAAACATTTCTGGAAGGAAGGCGATGGGAGTTGATTTAATCGGGGCTGTTGCAACATTTACTAGAGTGAGTGTCCTGCGCCCACGCTACAGGGAAAGCTTGAAACGCGTGCACCAGGAGTCCTTTGGACTCCGTCAACCCGACAACGGAACTGGTGGTAAGGGGAAAGGGAAGAATAGGGACAAGGACACAGAGAGAGATAGAGAGAGGTGGGGGGAGGAAGAGAGAAGAGGGGGAAAGGACACGAAATGCCGAAACGAGGGATGCAGGATCTCACTAAAGAGGAAACGAGGGGTGAGTAATGGAATTGAGGGCGGGGGAGGACTGTCGAGGAAAGTGAGCAAGGAAAGGGGGAAGAAAAGAGGGGACCCAGAATGAGGGCGAAGGGGCGGAGGTGGTAATGCATATGATAAGGCGATTTTGGGCTTTGAAATTCGAGGAAGACGGGCCAGGATAGGGAGACGGATGAAAAGGCTGGGTCGACCTGATTTGGTCACGAATCCGATTCCTCCCAAAGAAAACGAACCTTGGGACGCACAACGATCTCCTTCGTGAACCCTGCCATCTTGAGGTCCTTCCCCTAAGCCGAATAAAGTCCTTTGGCGTTAGCCAGATTCAAATCTTTAAAGTGTGCTCTCATATACCGAAAGGGATTAGGAACATACGTTCAAATGTTCGGCGTAAAGGAAGGCGACCAAAATATGCATAAGATTTACAAATGTGGAACACAGTATGAAAATCCAAGTTAGGGCTCTCACAACACCTTTTACACCAAATACTGACTGTCAGTATTAATGAGCTTAGTGTAAAAGTATTAAAATGTATTGTTTATTTTTGTCTTTCATGTAAAATTCACTGATGTGTCCTTTTGTGCATATCGCTACATTGCACCTTATAGCAGTATATGTACATATAATATATTTGTGTGTGTGTGTGTGTGTACATATAATATATTTGTGTGTGTGTGTGTGTATATATATATATATATATATATATACGTATATAACTGTGTGTGTGTGTGTAATATATATGTATATATGTGTGTGTATGCATACAGGATAACAAAACAGTGATCCGACTGTTATATTTGCATTTTTTGTTTATATATATTTTTTTCAGATTGAGTTATTAACACATGAAAAGATACCTCGGGCAATTGAGGATAAAAAAGTTTTGTATGTCAACATAAAACTCAAACAATCTGAAAAAGGAAAAATACCATATTTGGGTCACGGTCTTTTTGTGCATCAACCTGTATTCATATATCCACATGTTAACACACACACACACACACACACACACACACACACACACACACACACACACACACACACACACATATATATATATATATATATTTGTGTGTGTGTGTATCTATATATATATATAGATATATATATATATATATATATATATATATATAAAATGTGTGTGTGTGTATCTTCAAGCTCTTTGGAAGGTCATTCCAATCTACTGGCATATATCTAAAGGTTATAGGAATCTACCGCCCTTTATATGAATGTCGATGCACTCGGCTCTTTCGTAACTAAATTTTGTAACCTATTGTTTGTCCATACTTGAAGAACATTGCTCACGATCCTGTTGCTCTATTTTCTACGATGTTCATCCTTGAGCGGAAGAAGAAAAAACGAGTAACGTTAATATTTAAAAGATATGCGAAGGGAATTTTGAAAGAGGTTAGGTTGACTGAAGCTTCTGTGCCTGTGCATCAAACCAAGGGATTAACGGCGGGAACGTCAGAGAGGGTCATCCCCCCCCCCACGTTGCCCATCTACAAAACCTCACCTTCATCTAGAGGTGCAACCCCGAGAGGCTGGTATTCGATCTTTGGATTGGATTCGGCATATCTCTGTTAACTTTAAATGTATTTCTTCTATCTTCTCATACAAGAAGAGCAGACAACTTGTGACTTTGTACACACTCATTCTCTCTCTCCCTCTCACCCTCTCCCTCTCTCACTGTCTCCCTCTCTCTCCCTCTCCTTCTCTCTCTCTCTCTCTCTCTCTCTCTCTCTCTCTTTCTGTCTCCCCTTCCCTCTCTCTCCCCTCTCCCTCTCTCTCCTTCTCACTCTCTCTTTCTCACTCTCTCTTCCTCTCCCTCTCCCTCTCCCTTTCTGTATCGGGTTCCTTTACACTCTTTACTTTTTCGGCTCGCATTTCCTCTTCCCCATGTAATTCTTCTCTCTCCTCTCCTCTGATCTCCTTCTCCCCTCCTTCTCTTCCTTCCTTTTTTCTTTTTCCTTCGCTCCTTTCTCTTTCCTCGTTCGTCCCTTTCCACTTTCTCCCCTTCTCGCCCCTTCTCACTGTTAGGTACATTTCTTCTTTCCCAGACCCCCGCTACACACACTCTCTCTCTCTCTCTCTCTCTCTCTCTCCCTGTCTCTCTCGCTCGCTCTCTCCCTCTCTTTCACTTTTCTCTCCCTTTCTTTCTCTCCCTTTTCATCTTTCTCTCTCTCTCTCTCTCTCTCTCTCTCTCTCTCTCTCTCTTTTCTCTCTCTCTTTCTCTGTCTCCCTTTTCATCTCACTGTTTCTCTCTCTCTCTTTTCTCTCTCTCTTTCTCTCCCTTTTCATCTCACTCTTTCTTTCTCTCTCTCTCTCTCTCTCTCTCTCTCTCTCTCTCTCTCTCTCTCTCTCTCTCTCTCTCATTCGTTTCGTGTACTCTTTTATCCCAGGAATGTTTAACACCATTTCACTGCTGTTGATAATTTGCTTTTCTATTCTGGTTCTTGTCACTCGATTCCATTGAGCCCAAGTAACTCTCAGGAAGCGAAAGGTTTTACGACGGTGTTAAAAAAAAAAAAAAAAAAAAAAATCCTTATATAAATCTTGTATGAATCCTCGGAAGGGAAAGTTTTATATATGGAAAGAATTTTTTAAGAATACCACCGTAAGGTTCTTACGGTGGTATTCTTAAAGAATAATAAGAATACCATCGTAAAAGATACTAAGGATTTACATAAGATTTATATAAGGATTTTTTATTTATTCATTTATTTATTTACTTTATTTCATTAATTCATTTTTATTTATTTATTTATTTTTATTAGACCGCGAAACGTCATGATGCCATGTCTGTTTGCTCATACTTGAGCCCTAAAACCCACGTTTGATTTTTTACTCTTTATCCACGGCACACTTACTAATCTTGTCGCCTCTTCTGAAACCTCCCCTGGACCGAATAAAATCGCCTGGCGGCAGCCAGAAGAGTTATTTTTATCATGACTATGTTTACATTACCACATTTGGTGAAGTTTTCATCCATGTCATTCTTAGTTCCACGCGCGTGATTTCCTGTTGCTTTTGTATTTCTTTACCTCTTCGCTTCCTTCCTTTCTCTTCGTTTCATTCCTCTTGAACCAATTTATTTTTATCCAATATCCCATGATCACGGTATTTCCCTTCCGTTCCACCTCCATCCCACATCTCTCCATCCCTTCCTGCCTTCCCTCCCTCACCTATTTTTATTCCCTTCAACCTTCTCTCATTTCCTAACTTCCCCGTCGCCCATCTCTCCCTCCTTCATTCTGTCTCTCCTTTCATTCCTTTCTTTGTGTATCTTTGCATTTTTGCGTATTGTTGACGTCATAAGGCCCCAGTCACACCAAGCTTACGACCTATTTCCGACCACCGGCGACCAGGCTGATTTGTGCTGTTCCTCTGTTTATAAAAAGGAATTCAAGACAATGATGCAATTGGAATGAATCTCCCCCGTCATGAAGATGAATATGAAATAGCCACGTGGCGCTAACCATGAGAGAAACAAAAGTGCCACCGTCGAAGAAGGTGGTCGGAAACAGGTCGTAAGCTTGGTGTGACTGAGGCTCAAGGCTCCTGACAGTGTCACCCAGTTACCTCACACTCAGGCAGGACATTCCAATGACGAAAGAGCCTCAATATCCGAGCATCATCTGATCAAGTGTTTGTTATACAGTATTAAGTGTCGAGGGCCAATAGAGTTGGACGCTGGTTCCTGTATCATGTAACTATCGAAACACTTCAGTGGCACTTTGGCCTTTGCGTCCGCCACGTCTAGACCTCGGAGTCCTTGTACAAATGTAGAACAGATTATTGTACATAAAACTCAATTGCCCCATTAGTCCTCTTAACATGTTGTCCAGCACAGGTACACCATCCCTGTCTCACTCGTGTGTATGTTTGTTAAATTGTTTGTTTATATTTTTGTTTATCTATTTATTCTTTTTTGTTTGTTTTTTCCCTCCTTCCTTTCTCCTTTCCTTTTTTCCTTTCTTCCCTCCTTCCCTTCGCCCTTCCTTCTTTTTTCTCTTCCTTTCTTCTTTTCTTCCCTCCTTCCTTTCTCCTATTCTTTATTCTTTTATTCCCATCTTTCCTCCATCTTTTCTCCCTTTCCTATTTTCTTCCCTTCTTTCCTCCTTCCTTTCTCTTTTCCTTTCCTATTTTCTTCCCTTCCCTCCTTCCTTTCTCCCTTCCTTTCTTATTTTTTTTCTTGCCTTCTTTCACCTCTTCTTCCTTTCTTACCTTCCTCCCTCCTTTCTTTCTCCCGTCCTTTCTCCTGTTCTTCCCTTCTTCCCTCTCTCCTTTCTTCCTTTCTTGTCTTCTTTCCTCTTCCTTTTTCTCTTCCTTTCTTTTTTCTTGTCTTCTTCCATCCTTCCTTTATCTCTCCTTTTCTTCCCTTCTTCTCTTCTTCCTTTCTCTCCTCCTTTCTTTCCTTGCCTTCTCTCCTTCCTTTCTTTCTCCCTGTCTTCTTTTCTTGCCTTTTCCTATCTTCTTTTCTTCCTTTCCTCCCCCTTTCCTATCTCTCTTCCTTTCTTCTTCTCTTGCCTTTTTCCCTCCTTCCATTCTCTCTTCTTTTCTTCCCTTCTTCCTTTCTCTCTATCCTTCTTCTTTTCTTCTCATCTTTCCTCCTTTTCTACCTCCCGTTGCTGGTCCCGAGTATTATATCGATGTTTCTCTTACATCGTTCACTTTTTTTTTTTTTTTCGTTTCCAAGTCTTCATTGTATTAGGCAAAGTACTTTGCCGATATTTTTCTAAAATTAAACTATCTTCTTATCCTCCACAATGCTATTTTCTTTTCTTTACATTCTTTTTATTGGTGCGTTCATATTATGATTATATGATTTCATTTGTTATCTGCAGTCATTGTAATGTGCTTTTTTTTTATTAATATCAAACTCTCTTCTTATCTTTTTGCAAAAATAGTATTTTCTTTTCTTTATATTTATTTATGACAGGAGGGTCGAGAGGTAGGCACTATGGGGGGTATTGCAGATATATGGGATAGGAAGAATGCTTTTAAGAGCAGTCAGGAGTTTTTACGAGAGTAATAGAGCTTGTGTAAGAATCAGAAATAGAGAGAGTGAGTAGTTTGAGGTAAAGGTGGGACTTCGCCAGGGATGTGTTATGTTGCCTTGGCTGTTCAATTTATACATGGATGGACTGGTGCGAGAGGTTTGCTGACGACAGTACCCTTGTAGCAGGATTAGAGGAGGGATTGAGGAAGTTAGTGACAGCATTTGGGGAGGTGTGCGAAAGAAGGAAGTTGGAGATAAATGTGGGTAAAAGTAAGGTGATGAGATGTACAAGGGGTGAAAGTGTAAGCAGACTGGAAGTGAGTATCAAGGGAGAGAGACTGGAGGAAGTGGATAGTTTTAGATACTTGGGTGTGGGTGTGACGGGAAATAGAAGAGTGGAGGTGAAGGTAGATTGTAGATTGAGAGAAGCAAGTAAACGCCTTGGGGGATTAAAAAGTATAATGAGAAATAGACATTTGGGAATGTATGATAAGAGTAGATTGTATGAAGGAGTGATTGTGCCGACGGCACTGTATGGGACAGAAGTATGGAACATAAAAGAGGAGGATTTTGAATCTGTTTGAGATGAGGCGCCTGAGAAGCATGATAGGGGTTACTAGGCTGAATAGAGTGAGAAACGAGGTGAGGAGGAAAACGGGGGTGGAAAGGGAGTTGAGAGATAGCGTTGATGAAAGAGTATTGAATGGTTTGGACACATGGAAAGAATGAGTGAAGAAAATTAGTAAAAGAAGTGTGGAAGGCAGAGGTAGAAGTAGTGAACATGAGGGGGCGACCAAGGGTGAGATGGATGGATGGGGTAAAAGGGGCATTGAGAAAGAGGGAATGTCTGTTGAGGGAGGACGGGAGAAGACGGAAGATAAGGGTGAATGGAGAATGGTTGTGCATGGATGATGCTGTGATGCATGAAATGGAGTGGGTGGGGGATGGGGTTAAGGGAGTATGTGTGAGATATATATTGACGCAGCCCGAAGGGATTTCTCCCCGTATTTTCCATTTATGCACGAGGGGACAGAAAGGGCGGTCGCCGATTTAATGAAGCGGCCTTAGTGTGGCCCGGGGTAGTGGGCGAGATGCAGGGATGACCCGTCATCCAGGAGGAACCAAGATATGGGGAGGTGGGATGGATGGAAGTGAAGTATGTGGGGATGGAATGGGTGGGAATGGATTTTATGCCTTTGTTTTTTGGCTACCTCCTTTGTAAGGGAGAAAAGGCTTTTGGTATATTTATATATTTATCTATTTATTTATTTATTTATTTTTGTGTGTTCATATATAATATCATTTGTTGTCTGCAGCCCTAGTCTCTCGTTGTTGTTGTTTTTTCGTTTTCTGCTTGAGCTACCAGTCACTAATCTAGCTCTCTTTATTGGTGTTCCTTTAAACATTTTTCAGCAGCTTCCACTTTCATCTCAGCCTGGTATCCTTCCCCCTCCTCATCGTAGTCACTTTTTTTTGGTAAGGTCAATCTTCTATCCCTTTTGCTTTCTTCTTCAACCCACAATCTCTTTCATAACAATTTCGCACCCCACCCCCATCATTCTTTCTCCTTTTATTATGTTTTTTTTTTCCTATTTTGTTTCTCTACACGTTTTCATACTTGCATACACTGACTTCTTATCTTCTCCCTCATCCTCGTTTCCCCTCCTTCCTTCCTCCCTATCTTCCTCCCTCTTCTTATACGTCTTTCCACGTTATTCCTTCTCTTTACTTACTCTCTTTCCTTTCCTTTTCCTTCCTTTCCCTCCCTTTCCCTTCCTGTCCGTCGTTCTTCTCTCTTCTTTCCATTCCTTACAACGTTGCTCAGTTATTACCTTTTTCCTATTCTTCTTTCATTCCCCTCTTCCTCCATTTCTCCCTTCTTCTCTTTCACTCTTCCTCCATTCTTCCCTTCATCACTACTTTCTTACCCTCTTTGCACCTCCTCCTCCCTTCCTACATTCCTCCCTTCTTTCTTTTCCTTTCCTTACTTTCCTTTCTACCTTCCCTTCTTCCTTTCTCCCTCCCTCCCTTTCTACTTCCGATTCTAACTCGTCTTCCACCCCATCTACCTTTCATCTCCACTTCCTCCTACCCGCCCCTCCACCCACCTCCTCCTCCTCATTCTCGTCCTTCCGCTTCTTCCTTTTTTCTTTATTCTTCTTTTCTTTCCTTGTCCCGAAACGTTCAATTCGCTTTTTTTTTTCTTTGCCTTTTATCCCGCCATCTTCTTTCCTTACTTTTTTTTCTCTGCTGTGCCACATTCTTCCCCCCGCGCGCCATCGTCCTTCCTTCAGATTTTCCTCTCCCTCCTCCTCGTCCTCCTCCTTTCCCTCGTTTCCGTATTTTCCTTTTCTTACAAGTTCTTCCGTCTTTCTACACGCGGTCCATCCCTTTCTTTCGTCCCGTTTCTTCTTACTTTACTTCCTTTGCCCTTGTTATTAATTTCTGTTTTCTGTTCTTAATCTATACACATGCAGGTCTCTGTTCTTCTCATCGTTTCTGTGTTTTTAATTTTCTCAGTGTTCACCTATATTCCTTGGGCTCCCTCCTCCTCCCTCTCTTCTCATCTTTCCTTCTTTCCTCTCTCTCTCTTTCCTTCTCTCTTCTGCACGTACTCTTTCCCTTTCTCATATTTCCCCGTCTCAATTGACCGGATCCGCCTGCTCCTCTCTATTCGCCTTTACACACACACACACACACACACACACACACACACACACACACATATATATATATATATATATATATATATATACATATATATATATGTGTGTGTGTGTGTGTATAATATTTATATATGTATGTGTGTGTGTGCGTGTGTGTGTATATATATAATATGTATGTGTATGTATATGCACGTACATATCTGTTTTTATTGAAAAATGGCATAGGAAAGTGAAGTATCGGTTAGATTTTGGAGAAGAAAACCTTGGTTAAAAAAGAAAAAGAAAAAAAAGATGTAGTGGATGAAAGGAGGGAGAAAATGGTTGCGTTGTGATGCATAAGGAAGTGGCGGAGGAGGTAGAAGGTAACAAAGAGGAAGACAAAAAGGAGAGAGAAAAAGAGGAGGAGAAAGAAAAAGAGGAGGAGGTGGAGGAGGGAATGGGAAAAAGAAGAGGAGGAGACGAGGATATGAAGGTGCAAGTGAATGAAGAATTAAAAGAGGAGGGTGAAGAGAAAGAAGAAGAAGAAGAGGAGGAGGAGGAGGAGGGCAAGGGGGTGGAAGTGGTGGAACGGGAAATATGATTACATAAATAAAGCTGGGAAGAAGAAGAAGAATAGAGGAAAGCGGAAGCCGTCAGCTCAAGAGGTCAGCCCAAGAGAACGAAGTCTCTGGAAGTGAGTCTGTGGAATTTGTGAAAGAGGCGGAAATCGATAGCCGGTAGGATTTTCATATTAATTGGAGAAGGCGGGCATTCACACCTCGAAGGGAAAAAAATACATTGAGGAATAACGAGATGAAGGGGTCTCCTCCGGGTGAGCTAGTCCCTGGTAGGCGTGGCGAGTCGAGAGAGAAGTTTTCGGAGCGAGGGAGAAGGAAGTTAGAAAAGGGGGGAAAAGTGTTCGGAGTTCGAGAGAGCGTTTGGTTGAAAACGTTTTTGTCTTCCGTGAGAGGCTTGACTGTGAGGGAAGTGGATGGTAGGGAGCGAGTTTGGATGGAGGTTGAGAGACGAGTAGAGGGAGAGAAGGTCTGTCCTTAACACTTTAACGTCATCGGCTACCTCCCTTGTAAGGGGGAAAAAAGCCTTTGGTATATGTATGTATGGTATTTGGATCCTAGCGACGTTATTCAGTCAAGGGATCTCGCACAATCGTTCTGTTTGACGCCAAGTAATTTTATTCATCCAAGGAAGATATCTTGTCGCACAGAAAAGTGACTAAAGAGGAAACGAAGGCTTGAATAAGGCTGAGTTCCTAACTGGATGCGCGATCGATGAATGCAAAGGAACATGACGAATATCTACGTAAAGAAAAAAGAAAGAAATGCGCCTATAGAGGTCCGTAAGCACCTTCTCCTTACGTCGCTTTTTTTTTCTTTTCTTTTTTCTTATCTCTCGTCTTTGATTCTTCTTCTTTCTCAAGGCTCTTCAATTTCCTTTCTTCTTCTTCTTCTTCCTCTACTTTTATTTTTCTTCCTCTCCTTCTTTTTCTTCTTCTTCTTTTTTTATCTTCCTCTTCATCTTTTGGTTCTTCTGCTTCTTCTTCTTCTTCTCCTTCTACTTCTTTTTCTTCTCCTTTTATTTCATCCTCTTCTTCTGCTTCTTCTTCTTCATCTTCTTCGTCTTCTTCGTCTTTATCTTCTTCTTCTTCCTCTTCGTCTTTATTTTCGTTTTCTTCTTGATTTCACTCTCCCAGACCCATTTTCCCATTGTGACCTTCCTCTGTCCCCTCCTCTTACTTCCTCTCCTCTTCCCTCCTCGCCATTTTACCCTTCACTTTCTTTCCCCTTCCCCTTAATCCTTTCTTGCCTCTTCCTCTGCATCTTGTTTTGCTTCACCGTTCTGCCTTGTTGTTGCCCTGGCTTCCCCTTTTCTGACTCGGATGATTTTATTCACATCGGAGAGGCTCCTGCTAGGTCTTACTGGGTTGTGACACACACACACACACACACACACACACACACACACACACACACACACACACACACACACACACACACACACACACACACACACACAAAACTCGTGGCGCAATAGTTAGAGTTCCCCGCCGCCACTACAGCGGTCCGGGTTCGAATCCCACCCAGGACTGAAATAATTTCAGTATAGCTGCGCTGCGATTCGTCACACAACTCCCGTGGGCGGGGAGTAGGGTGTGTGTGTGCGTGTAAGGTCACAGTATTACCCATAGATCGGTCATATATGAGCTCTGAGCCCATGGTGAATCACACACACACACACACACACACACACACACACACACACACACACACACACACACACACACACACACACACACAGAGTGATACTTATCTGGAACAAAGTGAATAAGAAAACAGTGCAAAAACTATACAAGAATTTAAGATCAAACTGGATGCTGGAATATACAAAAGCGTGTCACTACGATCATAGCTCTGTTCCCGTAAAATATAACCAGGTAGATATAACTAGGTAAATACACACGCACATATACACTTCCTTTCCCCGTCCGTCGTCTCCCTTGCTAAGGAAGTATCATTTCGTTTTCGCATTTCTTTGAGAACTCTTGGTGCAAACAATTCCCCAAAATCGGATCTTCCCTTCTTGTCGGTTTGCCACTCCGAGAACTTGCCTGCCCCCTCACTCGTCCCAGTTTATTTTCGTTTTATTTGTTTAATCTTTGCTTGTGTAGCACATCCTTGTTATCCTCCCCTCCCCAGTTCCTCTTTCTCCCTCTATAAATTTTTTTCTTATATATATTTTTTTTTTCTCGGATTCTTTGTTTTCCCCTTTTCTTTTCTCTGGGGTTTTCCGTTTCTGCGTCGTGTCTTTCATGTCTTGGCGTGATCTCGCGTATTTCTCACGTAATTGCAGTTTTGTTTTCAATTTCGCCTCCCTTGTTTCAAAATGTTTCGTCTCTTGCCTTCTCATAGTTTGCATGGCACACATACCTGGATTAATAGATTTTTTTCGTCACAAAATAATGTTTCGATCAGAGTGTTACTGCCCAAAAGTTTTAAGTAGTGTTATAGAGAGAAATTGTGACAAAAATATTTTGGTCAATATGAAATGTAAAAAAAAAAAAAAAATAATAATAATAGATAAATAAAATAAAATAAATAAAAGATATAATATTAATAACTGATAACAATAATAATAATGATAATATAATAATAATAATATAATGATAATAATAATTATATAATGATAATAATTATATAATGATAATAATGATTATAATATAATTATAATGATAGTATAATGATGATAATAATAATGATGATGATGATATGGATCATAAAAATGCACCTGACGATGACATTATTGGTGTATATTCTTAGGAACAGGTAGAAACTCACATGTGAATGTGGTAAGAAAGTCTACACACCATAAACTTAAACACCTTCTTAATACTTACGTCTAATGTGTTATGTTATAGTTAATATTTATGTTTATAGAGAAGAAGAAGAAAGAGTACCATGTGTGGACGTGGCAGGCAGTGTAACCAATTTCCCAATTTCATACCAGTCACTCAACCATGAACCCCCAAAATCTTCCGTCTAATAGATCCTAACGCGATGAACGATATAAAAAAAAAAAAAAAGGGAAAAAAAATAGCAATTGTATATCCACTGTCTTATCTCTATTGTTTTGAACTTCATCGATAATTGTTGTCGATACTTCCGCCTCATTTCCGTCGACATGGAGACTCTTGCCCTTTTTTCTTCTTTTCTTTTATCTCTTTGTTTCTTTCTTCTTCTTCGGGACCTGGCTCTCGTCAGGAAATGGTCTCACTTCACCCCTCGACCTTTTGTCTACGTTTTGGTTCGACTCCACACCCGAACCTTTCTCCCCACACACTTCCATCGCCTCCGCCGTTTTAACCCAGGAAACCACAGAAGGAAGGTTTTCTCTTAACTGACTAAAATATTTTGCCTTAGCTAAAAGAACGCCCTTAAAGAAGAGTAAATATTCTTGTATGTAAACAAACTCGGTAACACGTAAAAATTTTCAGGCTTGATGATACTTCCTGCACGTTGATGATAGTAAAACATCTGTAACCATTTTCGAATTATAGCTTATATGACCTTGACTCTGACTCTTCAAGGACACTTCAAGGTCACTCAAAACCAAAAGGTTTTATATCAAAAAACCCACATTCGTCCTCCCCCATCTCCGCCTTTGTCGAAAGTCTGCAGAACAGACCGATTATCTAATATTGTTGCTGAAGCAAAGAAAAAAATATGTATAGAAAAAAAAATTGCCTTCCACGTATTCGTCAGGCATTCACGACAGCAAAATCCACAGAGAATATGCCGGACTTTATGAGATTAGCGGTTCCCAATTGACCTCGTCCCCCGTAGATTCCCGACCTCACTCCACGCGATGACGCGCCTCCCTTGTCCACAAGTCCCACATCTCGCACATTAATATCAACGTAGCACAGCAAGCACAAACTCATCCACATTAATTCCCTCAGCGCGGAAACGTCGTCCGTGACCCTCGGCCCAGATGAGGCCGGACCATTTTGTGCAAATGGGTTCGGCAAATTGAGACGAATATAGGATCTCTCCACCCATCGAAACTCCTTTATCAAGACTTCGTCAACCCGGATTCAATCTCGGCATCCGCTCAGAGTCTTCTGTCTCTCGCCGGGACGGAATCTATGGACTACAGTCGCCGTATTAAAGGGATTAATCGTTGCCTAGCTGACTTAGCCTCCCTGCCCTTCACGTCTCCCTCCTCTGCGTGACCTTGTTCGCCCTCGTTCCTAACCACTCGCGGCTTTCCATCCGTCCTCTCCTCCTTATCCCACCAATCCGATCTTCCGTTGGCCAACCTCTTTCCGTCGCCTTTTTATTCCGTCATTACAAAGGCGGAGCATGGAGACAGGAGACCTTTGGGTCCATAACTAGGTCGGATGCGGAAAGAAATTATAATAAAGATATATAAATAAAAAATATTAATGATAATGATATGAATAATAATAAGTAAAATAAATAAAGGCATTTACCAATTCTTTTCTTCCGTACTCCTTATTTTGTACGTTCTTTCCACCTCCATGTTTATTGCAATCTACCCCCACCCTCTCTGTGTTCCGATACTGCCTGTCCTACCTTTCCAACACATTCTTCGCTTACCAATCTCTCTCTTCGTTTCACCCTTTCTCTCTACTCCCTGCTATAGCATAATCTCCCTCAGCTTTCTCTTCCCTCCCCTCTATTCCCATCCATCTTCTCCTTTCCCTTCCCCTGCCCTTTCCCCTTCATTTGTCCTCCCTCATTTCCTTCCATTTCCCTCATTTCTCTTCCCTTTCCCCTTTCATACTCACTGACCTTCCCTCTCTCGTTCCCTTTACCTCATCTTCCCAACCGCCTTTCCTTCCTACTTCCCTTCCCTCTCCCCTTTCCTCTCCCCTTTTCCCTCCTCAGCCCCCCTCCCTTCTATCTCTAGTTTCCCTCCTCCTCCCCTACTCCCTCCTTTACACCTTCCCCTCCCATTCCCTGTCCCCGTCCCCGTCCCATTCTCCCTCCTTTCCTTTCCCCTCCCTACTCCCCTTCTTTCCTTTCGTGCCATCCCTCCTTTCCCTTTCCCTTGCCTTTCCCTTTCCCTTTCTACTCTTCACTCATCTTTTCCTCTCACCTCTTCCTCGTGTTTTCATTTCATTCCTGTTCCAGACCACTTCTCTTCTTACATGTGCTCCCTTTACTCCACCTTCCTTCCCACGCCCTTCCTACTCTGCTTTCCTTTCCTATCTCCTCCTTTCCGTTTCTTCTTCCCTCCCCTGTCTTACCCTCCCCTCCCTCCTCTCTTTCCCCCTCCCCTCCTCTCCTATCCCTTCCTCTCCTCTCCCCAACTCTCCATTCCCTTCCTCTCCCCCCATCTGCTCCCGTCTTCTTCATCCCCGTCCTTCTCCTCCCCTCCTTTTCCTACCTATATCCTTTACCACTCCTCCCCATTTGTCCAATTCACTTCCCTCCTTAACTTCCCTCTTCCCTCTCCACTCCGTCCCACTTTCCATCCCCTCACAACTCCGTGCGACTCACTTTCCCCCTCCCATGATACATAGTAACAATCATATGATATGGTTTAACGTCACAAACTCCCCCTATCGGAAGGCTAGGACGGTGCCCCTTACAGAGGACTTTGTAGCGTGGGATTTAATAAACCATACCCTTGGTTCAACTTCGCCGGTGGCAGGATTCGAACCGCCATCCCCTCGACCTTCGCCACAAGTAACTACGCCCTAACCATATCCAGTGTTGTCATCGTATTCGTACACTGTAATTACCTCAATTGTGTGCTCCTTCGTGCATCCGTTCTTGTGCTTAAGGCGGGCTGCGTCATCAGTGTCTCTCCTTGTAATATCTTGAGCGAGAACTGGAACCCTGGAAGGAAATCCGTCGGAGCATTGGAGATGTGGAGACCTTTTGTTTTCCTTTCGTCTCCACTGTGATTTTTGACCAGGCTAAGGAGTGGGGAACCCATAGATCTACATGAACATCGACATATCTGTGGTCTGTCTTCAGTCATCATATATTCCGTGTCTCATACCACCTGTGTGTAAAACATCACTCTAGTGTTTTATGGGCACCCTTTTCTTGCAGACAATTTACCTTAATTCCAGTTCCTTTATTATCTCAAAGGTCACCGACTATCCCAGTGTGTGCACTGAGACCATTCCAGCAAAGTTGAACCCGTCTTTCTATACCATCTGGAACTCGTGTGTCGTACATAAGACCCTGGACGCAGGGCAGGGTTCAAATGCTCACCGTATTCAACCTCTACCAATTACTATCACTTCCGCATATGGGACCATCGAGATGAATGGGAAGGAGAATGACTTCCCCGCTTTCCAGCTTTCCAGTATCTAACCAACAGCCTCGCCTATATCTGGAAATCCAGGGCCAAGAAAGTGGCGCAGTGTCTCCGGGTTGTATCCAGACTCTCTTGATCTAATTGGCCTATTTTTCTGTCGCGTTATTCATACAAAAAAAGCGCATAACCGGCGGCTATTCCCCTTTGCCTCTTACTAACGGTGACGCAAAAGCATACCGACACAGAAGATAGTGGTACACTAAGCTGGCATGCTAATTGCTATTGCTACTTCGTTTAAGTAGAAACGACTTCGGTTGCAATATTCTAGACTTCCGTAAGAACATCTGAACAATGTGTCTGACATTCGTATAGGTTTAACTTCTCCTAGTTTGTCATTCAGCTTCTCACTGTATGATGCAAGAGCAATGTGACATTTGGAAATTTAGAGAAAAAAAGTCGTAGCAGAAGTCGTTTCTACTCAAACGAAGTAGCATGCTAGCGAGAAATGCCTAGTGTACCACCACCTTATAGCAACAAACAAAGAGTCCTGTTTCCTTCAAGAGATGTCTGTTGGTGAACCCAACGACCGTCGATGGTTTCTGCGGGGCTGTGAGTTTCCAGGCAGTGAAACTGGAAAAAGTCGTTATCCTTATTTCTCACGAGGTATTCTTCTTTATTGCAACACTTCTAACAATTATTAAACTCTTCTGCGTAGTCACCACGTGCTTTTATTTGATAAATATATTTCAATGATGAGGTTCTTGTGTTAAGGATGAGAAAAATGATCAGTAATCAAGTCAGATATTTTTTATTTATTTTTTTTATTTTTTTTTTTTTTTAAAGAATGAAGCATTTATGTTTGTATCGACTGAGGCCGAGGGAACGATGAGGACTCTCCGTAATCATGGTCTATTCAATGCCCTTAGAGACTTTACGACTTCACCACTACCACCGCCACCACCACTACCGTCACCACCGTCACCACCACCACTGCTACTGACACCACAGTTGCCATAACTATCACCATCACCATCACCAACGTCATTGCCACCATCACAAGAACCCTTCATTACATCCTCCCACCTACCTCTTAATTATTTTCATTTCAGTGCGTAACCCGCTTCTTCGAGTCTCCCTCTCAATCCGTGTCCCCTTTATGTTCCAGGTCGTCACTCTGTCATCCTCACTCCCACCTACGCCACCACCATTGATTCTTCTTCAGTACTCCTCTCTCTGTCCCACTCTGTTCCCAACTCCTACGCTGACTCCCGATTGTGTTCTAAATTCCACGTCTTTCCACTTCCTAGGAGGCCAGAGATTTTTGTCCGGTCCCATTGTTTTCTCTTCTATTTTCTTTTAAATCATTTCTAGTCTTCCTCTGCTCATCTTTCACCTAATTGACCGTCTTAATCAGATTTGAAGTTCTTTTTTTTCCCCATATTTTCATGCCGCTGCTTAATTTGTTTGGCATTCCTGGGTGTTGCGATAATATTTTGAAATTGATCTGTGACCTCATTTCCATCCTCTGCACAGCCTCGTTATTTTCTCGTTCCATACTATTGTTAACTTTCTTGATTTATTTTCGTATATTATCTTCCCGTCTTTACGTCTGCCTTCTTTTGCCATTTATTTTCTTTTCGAAACTTCGCTCCTCTGTATCCTCTGTGAATTATACTTAAGAGAAATGCGAGGACAAGACCTGATACTGATGTCGTGGACTTGGTTCCACGAGGTCGGATACTTTTTGTACAAACAGATTCTGACAAGAACGTAGTCATTGAGTGGAATAATTTTCCTCCAAAGGCGATGGGATATAGTGTAATTCAAAGTCTTAAGACCCAGATAGATGAAGCACATAAGCTTGAAGCTCTTTGGTCATTGGGGAAATTATTTGGGAGTTTATTTCCTCACTTGGGTGCTTACGAGTATCTATTTATTTACATGGTTTTTATTTATGTAATTAATCATTTATTTTGTGTATTTTTCATTTATCATTGTGGTGTTAATTGTGATTTATAAATGTTTTACTACATTTCTCATTAGTGAGGTATATGTGTATATATATATATATATATATATATATATATATATATATATATATATATACACACACTTATATATACACCCCATTGTCCCTGTTGTAACAGGGAGCGCAATTGTAGCCTTATTATATCTTCATCTTTCATTCTGACTTTGGTCTTTCGTCCATACATCTTGAAGTAGAGCACGATGAGTGTTCCTCATCTGGGACGTGACACACACACACACACACACACACACACACACACACACACACACACACACACACACACACACACACACACACACGACTCGGTGGCGCGGTTGGTAGAGTCTCCGACTATCACTACGGCGGTCCGGGTTCCAATCCTGCCCATGACTGAAATTATTTCAGTATCGCTGCGCTCCGAGTCGGGCGGGGAGTTGGATGTGTGTGTGTGTGTGTGTAAGTAAGGTCACAGCATTACCCATAGATCGGTCATACGAGCTCTGAGCTCACTGTCGGGAGGGAGATAGCTGTCGATCACGGGCCCAGCACTTGATCTAAAGACCAAGGTGAACACACACACACACACACACACACACACACACACACACACACACACACACACAATCTTGGCCTACTGGGAATGCTTTATTCATTCCGAAGAAGATCTAATCCACAAATTTTTGGAGCGAGCTATATATATACATATAAAAAAACGATGCTACTTCATAAGCTGTGCCGAAGAAGAGAGGGTGTGGTTGGTAGGTGGAAGTGGTGGATGATGGTGGTGGTGGTGGTGGTGGTGGGGGTGGGGGTGTTGAAGCATCGGCAGCAGCCATCGGGCGGAAAGTGTAATTTGCAATATATATTGAGATTACCTGGTTCCTTCCCTGCTTTCATACTTACCTACTCCACTTCTTTGCTTTTTCTTTCGTTTTATCATATTTCCTTCATTTCGTACTTCTCTTTTTGCCTGTCCCTTTTTTTTTTCTTTTTTCTTTTTCGTAAAATCATTCACGTATATCTTCCTCTTCCCCCTCCCCCCTCCTCTTCCTCCTCCCCCCTCCTCTTCCTTCTCATTCTCCACCTCTTCTTCCTTCGCCTCTCTTCCTCCTCCTAACTTTCTATTTCATTCTTATTCTACTCTTTCTCTTCATTCCCTTCTTCGTCCTCCTTATTCCTTTCCTCTTTTTTCTGATACTTCCCCCCCCCTTCACTATCATCGTCGTCTTCCTTGTCGTCGTCGTCGTCGTCGTCGTCATCGTTACCATCGTCGTCGTCTTCATTATCATCATCATCATTCTTACGCCTGTTTATCTTTCTCGCCTATTCTCATGTCCCTTTCACTTGTCTCCAAGGCACTTTCCCTATCCTTCCTTTTCCTACTCGCCCCCTTGACAAGGTATCGATTGCTTGATATATGCAATCGACATTTCAGAGACTAAAGTGATATCCCTGTGGATCAAGTCGCTCAGTTTTCTTTTATGATCAGGGACTAATCTTCACTCGGGAAAAAAAAAACCGCTGATCATCTTTAATTCTGATCACTTTTATTTCCTACTATCTCTCCTATCAGCCGTCCTCCTTGAAACACTCCTTTGCACCTTCTATAACTCCACCTTTTCGGTGTTAAATTAAGAGAACCGCTGATTTAAGCAGGCCCAATACGATCAACTTTATCGGGCAATATTTAATATTGTGCAATATTATTAACGGTGTAGGTATAGTATTGAGGAGGCACAAGTGTTTGGCCTGAACATTTGTTGTCTTCAATATATTGTGTCATTTTTCAATACCATCCCTACACCATCAATGATATTGCACAATACGGAATATTGCGCAATATTATTGATCGTGTAGGGTTTAAGTTTCGGGTTCTTATCCAACTTCTCACCTTGGCAATCTATCCCTGCCTACTAGAATGGTTTCTTCTAGGTGGTCCTTGCAATATATTGACAATATCAAAGTATTTCTTTTAACACTGAGTGTCAGATCGGTACCAAATATTCTAGAAAGATCTTAAGAGATCTCTTGTTTGACACTGAATCCTCGTGATGGTCGTTAGGGGAAAAGTACTAAGAGTATTGGCACTATCGTAATTGTATATAAATACTCATATTGGCCATGTATTAAGCCCTCAAGTATACATTCCCCTTCTGGCATATAGACTCTTTCTCACATCTCCCCGTTTTCTTTAACGTACTCTTCTCTCGTAGTAATTTATTTTCGGAACCTCTCGGATAACTCTCTTCGCCCCCCCCCCCCCACCCCCAGGTTGCTCTTAATCCGGTGGCCCTACCCGTAACTTCTCTTTTCTCTCTTCTTTCTCTCCTGTCCTCTCGTTTTTCCCTCTTTTCTTTCTTCATTTATTTCTTCGGTTTTCTTTTGTACCGCGTTCATTCCCGTCTCGCCTCTTACTTACCCGCCGCCCCCTGACACATCAGACCCTTCCATTGCGTGACCTTAGAGGTCAGCGATCATTGTGTTCTCTTCCATTTCGGTCTTCCCCAACTGCATGTGCCTCATCCCATACGCTCTCCCTCGTCCTCTTCCTTTCTCTCTCCCTCTTCCTTCTTCCCTCCCTCTTCCTTTCTCCCTCCCACTTCCTCCCCATAGCGACGTTCATCACCTTGCCGTTCCTTCTCCCCGTTCCCACCGAGAGCCCTTCACAGCGGCTACGGAACGTCCTGGCCTCACGTTCCGCCACTTGATGTATTGAACGGCGGCTTCGGGGAGAGGACGCAGCTGGAGTAAGGAGAAGGAAGCAGAGAGAGAGAGAGAGAGAGAGAGAGAGAGAGAGAGAGAGAGAGAGAGAGAGAGAGAGAGAGAGAGGGGGGGGGAGGGATAAAGTGGAGTGAAGAAGGAAGGCTCCTCAGAAGACGGAAGGCTAGAGCGAGACCAAAGGTAAAGGAGACCCAGGGAAGAAGACTTCCGAGGAAGGAAGGGAAGTAAGGAGAGGGATCTGAGTTCTGACAAAAACGGAGTTGGCAATGCAGAGAGCATTCGAGGAGGAGGAGGAATAAGAGGAAGAGGAGAAGAAGGAAGAGGGAGATGATGATGGGGGACAAGAAGGCATACGAGAAGGTCGAGGAAAAGAAATAGATAAGAAAATTTAAAGAAAATTCAATGAAGGAAAGGTGAGGGAAGAGGATGTGGAAGAGGAGGAGAGGTGGCTGGTTAGGTAGACGACGACATAGCGTTGGAGATGCGGGGATTGAGTTCTTATTCCCTGTGCATTCCATTTTTATGAGGAATATTAGTGTGACCTAGGTCGATGCAGAGATGGATGGACTGAGATAGGTCTATGTCCTTAGGAGAAACGCACGCGCACACACACACACACACACACACACACACACACACTCGATGACGTGGTGGTAGCGTTCGCGGTCGCCACTACGGCGGCCCGGGTTCGAATCCCATCCAGGGCTGAAATGATTTAGTATCGCTGAGCCGAGAGTCGTTACTCCAACTCTTGTAGGCGGGGAGTTGGGTGTGTGTGTGTGCGTGTAAGGTCACAGCATTACTCATAGATCGATCATATATGAGCTCTGAGCTCTTATCCGGGAGGGAAATAGCTGTCGGATACGAGTCCAACACGTGACCCAAAACCATGGTGAATCACACACACACACACACACACACACACACACACACACACACACACACACACATATATATATATATATATACATATATATATACAGTATATATATATATATATATATATATATATATATATATATATATATATGTATATGTATATATAATTGGATTAAACACTTCTACCACTGGGAATCAAGTTCCAGTATTAGAGCCGTTTAATCCAATTTTCAAAAAATTCACGCACTCGTCTGATGGCTCTCCCGAATAAAAGTTTTGGTGAAATAAGTCTACGTACCATGCTGCTCGAGTTGGCACTGAGGAATGTAGAGGATAAGTTCCGAAACGGTCCTTTTAGATGCCCGCAGGAGCGTGATGAGTAGTGTCCTCCTTGTCTTATGATAAAAACGACGACGGGCTAGGGTTCGAGTTCCAGCGGAATAGGTGTTTAGTATATATATATATATATAATATATATATATATATATATATATATATATATATATATATATATATAATATGCATAAAACGCAAAAATCACATGGACACGTGATTTTAAATCTATTGAAAACTATAAGTAAATAATAACTACATACGAACAATTTTGTTTTACTGAGATATTGAGATGGCTTCAGTGTACTTCGGCAAGAGAAACAAGAATACAAACACATAAACACAAAATTAATAGGCGAAGGAACTGAGGAAGTTTGAGTCAGCGAGAGAGACTCCTCGTTCCACATGACCTACTATATCTGCTTCGGTGTCTCGGATATTTGGGCCACAAGTTTCTTAATAATAACATCCAATTTATACAACCTGTGGCTTCAATTGAAGTTCTCAACAGATGTATCTCATATCAAACTGGATTCTGTTATGATTCTATTTGAGTATGACTTAATAGAAAGTACTTTTTCGAGTATTCCCTTTATGTGCACGAGCAACGCGTTTGACGGTTGTCTACGTCTAAGAGAGGGTTTAGACGGTCGAACGGTTCGTCGAACGCGGTTCGACAGACACGTGATGTGTGAACGGGGTATTTGGTTGTCAAACACGTTGGTTAAACCCCAGATATCACGTTCACACATCACTTTAAACACGTGTCTGTCGAACCGCGTTCGACGAACCCCCTCTAACGCTGTATTTGTCTTTACGTTTCTTCGTTTTAGATTCTTTTACAGTCTTGCCAATATAGAATTTCCCCCTTAGTTTCGAGAGAATTAAGGTTTCCCACTGTGAGGTCTTACAAAATTCCCGTGAAAACAACAACTAATTTTACTTTTTTTCAAGAGGATTTAGAAGTAGAAATGTTATTATGCTTTTATTAGATCCTCTCCCGAAACGTCGGAGTTTATATGTTTTCTCTTCAGCACCAAGAGTTGCGTTCATCGACCTGGACAGGATCTGAATCGATGATGTTTCCATTCAGACGGATTACAGATCCTCAAAATATGGTGTTTGTCACAATATCAACACTGTAATATGGCATGGAGAGGTGGGGAGGAAGCGAGGAGGAGGAGGAGGAGGAGGAAGCGAGGAGGAGGAGGAGGAGTAGGAGGAAGAGGAGGAGGGGAAGCCAAGAGGCAAAATAACAACGAAGAGAGCTTGGAGCTCGGAGGGACCAAAATAAGCGCAGAAGTCACGGGGAGAGAAAGTGGATTACGTATTATAGACGACGGGGTACCCAGACGCCGTCGAAGGGGGAAAAAGACCTTCAGGTACTCGAGAAAGGTAAAAGAGCGGAGGGAGACCGGCACCGTGGGCAACTCGGATCATCGAGGCAGGATTCGAATTTGATGGAATACGATTACCGTCCCCAGTGTCGAAAATGTCAGCATAGAAGTATTAAAAAAAAAGGACAAAAAAAGAAGTAAAGTAAAACTGTGTGATGGTTTGAACGAGATTAATGGTCGGATAGAAACGTAAACGAGGAATGAACTGCGTTCAGGGGAAGTTAACTTAATTCTGAATAGTGACGGTGATGGACCTGTTCACCTGAGCAAACGGTAGAGGGGAAAAAATGACACAGATGCATGGTTGATTTGGGACAAGGGCACGGCTGGCAGAGTCTGTATTGAACCTTAATGATTGGTTCCAGTTTCCAGAAGGAGAGCTTATAGTGACCCTTATTGATTGCGCAGGCGTCTGCTAGAGCAGCAACCAGGGTTGCCTTACCTTTTCCTGGCTCTCGATGGATCGACCGCCGCCCTATTCCCCCTCCTCCTCCTCCTCCTCCTCCTCCTCCTCCTCCTCCTCCACCTCCTCCTCCTCCTCCTCCTCCTCCTCCTCCTCCTCCTCCTCCTCCTCCTCCTCCTCCTCCTTTTACTCCTACTCCTCCTCCTACTCCTCTCTTTCTCTCCTCCTCCTTTCTCTCCTCCTGCTTCCTCTCCTCCTCCTTTCTCCCTCCTCTTCCTTTCTCCCTCCTCTTCCTTTCTCCCTCCTCTTCCTTCCCTCTTTCCCTTTTACACCTTTTACCTTTATTCTCTTCTTTCTTCCATTCTATCTTCTTTCCTCCTACTTCTCCTCCGCTTCCTTTTCCTCAACCTCCTCCTCCTCTTGTTTCTCCTCCTTTATACCTCCTTTTCATCTTCTCCTCTTCCTTCCCGCCCCTTCCTCTTTCCTTTTTTCCCCTTTTACCTCCTTTCTCTTCTTTTCTCCGCTCTAACTTCTTTCCTTCTCCTCCTCCTCCTCTTCCTCTTTCTCTTCCTCCTCCTCTTCATCTTTCTCCACTTTCTCCTTGTCTTGAGCGTTATTCGTCCTTTCACATCTCCCTCTTTCTTTTAGGTTTCATTGCTGTGAGATAGTTGCCCCTAATTCTGCTTGGACACGGAATAATGTGTACACGTTAGGCTGAACGTGAGAATGTTTAGGACCTTTCTCTGGTTTTCGACAGTTTTTCTTTCTTTTTCCTCACCAGAGTCATTCCTGCAGTGTACAGTAGAGCGTAGTGATGTAACACTATGTTGTACAACTTGCCGGCTAGTACTACCAATATGCTGCCAAACAATTGATAAAATCACTTTCACCTCGTTAAGATAGAATTATAGAAAGTTAAAAAGGTTCATGTACGATATATATATATATATATATATATATATATATATGAAAAAATAATTGAATTTATTTTATTATTAGCGTCAGCTGTAACCTGAAATTGATAAAAAAAAAAGTTAATATAAAACAGATCACATGCGCGATATACTAACATAGATCTTTTTATCACTCGTCTGGAAACCTAA
The DNA here is from genome assembly GCF_046742065.1 of Oratosquilla oratoria. NCBI lineage: Eukaryota > Metazoa > Arthropoda > Malacostraca > Stomatopoda > Squillidae > Oratosquilla > Oratosquilla oratoria. The sequence goes on from NC_134787.1 coordinate 58,179,798, forward strand.
AGCGATGTTAAATTTAACTGGAATATCGCAGGTAACGTATCGGTTAGACACTGAGGACGGTTAATTATTTAACTTAGTTAACAAGTTATTTCTGGCTTTCATTTCAGTTTCATTTATTATCTAAGATTTAGTTGTCGTAATTTGGTAGCAGTCGAATCCACATGTACATTATTCAATTGAAACCCTTTACTGTACCTATGTTATAGCATTGTTTTTGCTAGATTTTAACCATTACCTTCTAACACCAGACAAATATCTCAAATTTAGAGGAATTTTCATGACGGTGTGGATTAAAAGATGTGTCATCTATCTCATGCAAACATAATAAACAAGATAGCGTATCGAACTCATGAACAGACGGTCTTGCGTTCGATTCTCAGGACCCGCTGCGTGCTTCTAGGTTCCCGACAGCTCTGGCCAGGCGGGGAGGCGACCTCAACATCGACAAAAAAAAAAAAAAAAAAAAAACAGCGCTTGGAATGGGGCGGGGAGAGCTTTTGAGTTTATCAATTGTGAAGAGAAATAATAGATATATTTGAAGCGATATTACTTAGTAGGTTTTCCTTAAGTTCAGTTACATTTCATAAGTTATGAGTTCATCACTGAAGTATGTATATAATTTTTTTGTGGTTCTCCTCTTGTTAGTATTGTTCCTATCTCTCACACAAGAGGGTAACGTTTTCATTGGCGATTCTGTGTGTACAAGTACCTACAGTTAAAGGGTTCTTCTGTCTAAAAATATGATTTTATGTATAATGCATTAACACCGGTTCTCAGTTTCTTTGCGAAGAAGCAACCTTGCTGCTGTTGAGCTTGTGAAATACCTCGGTACGGAGGGATTCCTGGGATAATGTACTTCACGGTAAAGAAGCACTGAGCAAATTGAAATTAGTGCCTCAAGAGGAGCTTCTGTTGTTCAACTGGGAGAGACAAAAGGTCCCTGGAATGTGACTTACACCGTTCTCCTTTGTCGTGAGATCCCAGTCTCGGGTCTGTGGTTCGTGTGGATATTTCTTCGGCCATGCGGATGGAGGGCGTGGCCTACAGTGGAAAGGTCTTCAAGTTCGGAGGGCGTATTTTATCGGTTTCTCTTCCTTGAGTAGAAAAAGAGTTTTTGGTTCTAGAAATGGCCATGCTCTGGATGTACTGTGTCTTGCTGCGTTGCTTCTGACCCGAACAGTGGGCAAGAGGCAGGGATGACCCTGTATCCACGAAGAACTGGGATGGAACAGAAACAAGGGGGGTGGGGGTGTATGGGAATGGAATGGATGGGAGTGTGTTTGTGTGTGTGTGTGATTCACCTTGATCACCTTGGTCTTTGGATCACGTGTTGGAGTCGTGATCGACAGCTATTTCCCTCCCGGATGAGAGCTCAGAGCTCGTATGACCGATCTATGGGTAATGCTATGAAGGTGTATGTGTGTGTGTGTGCATTGACCGCTTATTTTCTTTATAAAGGAGAAGAAGCTCTTAGTGTATTGTCAGAACTCTAGAAAGTAATTCGTTTTTTGTTATTCATTTTCTAAATAAATGTTACCCATATACTTACACATCTTGATCCTCCAGTCCGTTGCCCCGCCCTAAGGACAATGATATAAACTGCCAAAGACCAGAAAACATCTTTAAAACGTCCTAAAGGGAGTTAGAATAGCCCTTGCAACCAACAACAACAGAGCAAACAAATATTAAGGATAACAGAAAATGGGCGCCAGAATTGGAAATAAAGATTTTTCTTTGTTATGTTTTTCCAGTCCACAAACTCTCTGCATCGAGCCCCCATAACCAGTGGATGTTTTTATTAGTTTTTTAATTAAGATGCTCGAAGTCTCCGAATAAGAAAATTGTCTTTAAAATCTGATCTCGCGGCCACGGGCAGAAGCTACAAACAGCTTCCAGTTGAGCGGCAACACAATGACCTTTCCAGCCCTCGGTCTTTTGAATCTTTGAACAAAAAAAAAAACTCCTTCAACTTCTTGAACTGGAATATTTCTCCGCCCGAACTAGAGTCTTTGATGGTTCTCTAAGGGAATGTAGAGTCCCAAAGTTCGATCTTCGTGCTGTTACACCCCGAAAGAGACGAGCCAGGACTGGAAGGGTCTTGGAATCGAAGTAGAGACTTCCAGGAGCGAGACTCGAAAAAGCAGTCGTATTCTTAAACGAGTCTTCAGGACCTGAAAAGGTACCTTCAACGAGCTACGAGCCTTATGCTTAGGGGAAATACAGATCACATTTGTTACTGCCATTGGTCTCTGGCACCGAAATTTCATCCAAGAATGTGGACCAAAGTAAGAAATATTTTCGAAGAAGAGTGGAGAAACTTATAAGTGGCGCTCAGATATTGGTGGGATGTTGGGAAACGAGAACGGTGTAATATTGTCATCAAAATTATTGTGTAACTCATAAAACGAGAGTTAAAAGGTTTATAACTGTTTACACATTTTATATACATGCACAACTTGTCTTAGTAAATATCATTGTGTGTATATTTGTATGTACGTGTTTATATGAAACCACATGAACGTGTGTATTTATGGATACATTTCCGTGTATTCAGGATTAGGTAGTTGCCGTTTGGATAACTTGGCCTTGGGTTTGTGACGTCATGTGGTTCTCAGCCAATGAGCGTCAGGAGACACTTTGGCCCTGTTCACACTAGCGGTTTAAACCGCGGCGGTTCAATTACAATGTAAGTCAATGGAAGCGTTCACACAACCGCGGATTCCGCGAGGTTCAAACCGCTATTGTGCACAGGTCCGTAGATGTCCCCGAAGTAAACGCGTTTGTTTTTTGTGTTTAAGCACTATAGTTAATTGGCTGGGCTCCTGGACAAGGATCCATCGTATTTGCGTTAAATAACTCGTATCTGCTCAGACACTCGGAAAGCAGGTATAAATTTAGTAACCATGTACTGAGCTCTGAAACTACCGGATTTAATTAAAGATCAGACAACTTTACGGATGGGAATGACAGGTGGTAGTGTAGGCCCTATGGTCTCTTGCAGTCTCCTTTATTCTTATGTAGTTATGTTGAAGTATGGAAGACAAATGAGTGGAAGGGCGGTGAGTTAAACACAGAGAACAGTTGGAGTTTTATTCACTGACGTTTCGTCCTTACCAGGACATTCTCAAAGTATATGTACTTTGAGAATGTCCTGGTAAGGACGAAACGTCAGTGAATAAAACTCCAACTGTTCTCTGTGTTTAACTCACCGCCCTTCCACTTATGTAGTTATGTAAACAAATGTGATGGACTGGGACCCTACCTGGAGGCTTGACATGGATGTTTCATAGCGCTGTAGGTAAATGATGAATGCGGCTATGTTTTCTCCCATGGCGTGTGTTTCCATGCATTGTTTCTTTGACTAAACTTACAGAGATGAGGACAGTTTCAATCAATTCGTCCGCGCGTATGATTGTATGTTTTGGTGGCGTCAGCGGATGCGTGCGAGCCTCGCGTCTTCGTAGTTTCAGGTTCGAATCCCGCACTGCTCTCTGATTCCTAGCAGTGACTGTGTCCTCCTTCAACGGTCCAAGCACATAGAGAGGGAGAAAGAGAGAGAGAGAATGAGAGACAGAGAGAGAGAGAGGAAGAAGTCATTTGCACACGGCTCCAGATGGAAAGCCCATTGCCATTCATTGGTTGCTCTTGAGACAGAGAAGGGCGACGAAGAGAAGACGGAGGGGAAGAAGACCATGAAATTAGAGGGACAGAGTTGAATACATAGCGAGTTGTTTAACTAAACAGCCCTGGGATGCACAGGGAGGGAAGTGGAGGGGATGCGTTAAGGTAGAAATCGTACGGAAAATCATGCCCGGAGGGTGTGGACAGTGTTAAGATTCTCTCTCTCTCTCTCTCTCTCTCTCTCTCTCTCTCTCTCTCTCTCTCTCTCTCTCTCTCTCTCTCTCTCTCTCTCTCTCTCTCTCTCTCTCTCTCTCTCTCTCTCTCTCTCTCTCTCTCTCTCTCTCTCTCTCTCTCTCTCTCTCTCTCTCTCTCTCTTTGAAATTTGAATGTATGCTGAACAAAGGATAGATGGTTATGTAATTGGATTTCTAGTTTTGGTTTAATGGTTTAGACGCTAATGCTGTCGTTTGCTAAATAGAGACTCTGCGTCCTCAGAAGTCTATCCCCTTTAAAAAAAAAAAAAAAATTATATATATATATATATATGTGTGTGTGTGTGCGTGGCATGGACAAAAGTTGAGGGTTAGTGGAAACAGACTCAGGATCATTCTTAACCATTTTGATTCGATGGAAGTGTCCCACGAATTAATAGAAATCTCTTGGAGGCAACTAGAATAAACGGCGAACATCGCAAAACGCAAGAAAAGGGTTGAAGTTGGGGTATATAGGAAATAGCGAATGAATAAATAAATAAATAGATAAAAAAAGAAATAGCTCTTTGGAATCAGACGGACGAAGATGAAGTAGTCAAAACTGTTTGGTAATTCCAGTCAGGTCCTTGCGAGCTTCAGTTCCAGAGGGCGCCGAGTCCATTCCAGTAGTATGTTGGCTCCTGGTAAGCTTCCAGGCCGGCCTTTGACCACATCCAAGAAACATCTTGTCGCCGCTCAGGGCCTAGATAAATGTTCTGGAAGGCAACAAACTGTTGCTTCGTGACACGAAGAAAGCGTTAAAATGTAAATAGTATCCAGACACCCACGCCCTAACCTTTTGTGTATAAAAGAGTCTCCTTCGACGAAATCCGAGTAGTTTTTTTTTTTTTTGTGTGTGTGAGTGTGTGTGTGTGTGTGTGTTGGAGCACCAGAGTTCTCCTGTGTGCTCGAAGGTCCTTATCGAAGACCACATAGGGATCTTTCCTATTAAGTTTGACCATATCCGGCCGTCACATGTTCTTGACGTTTCGTTAAGAAACCGGAAAACTGTTCAGGAGAAAATCCGCCCTCCTTGGCCCAGAAACTGATGGAGTTCCCCCTTCTTCCACCTGGCTTCCCTGCTTCGTAAACCCTCCTCGTTACACTTCTCGGAATTTTTAATCCAAACTCGGATTCCCCATTCCTGTCAGTCGTCCCAGTAAAGACTCTGCCTTCCGCTTCATCTGTTGCGTCCACTCGCTACACTCTTCTCTTCCTCCTTTCTTTTTACTTCGACTCTTCGGTTTTAAAACATGACCGCCAGACGTTCTCTCCTCCTTTTTATCGACCTCCGGCTTCTTGTATGGTCAGCATTTTGTTGCAGAAGTCTGGATGTTTTCTTGTTCTCCTCTGACCTTTTCTCTTACACCCGTCCGCATGCAAAGAAGATCTTCTTTTCATTCTTGTAAAAGACCGGCGCATTTTTGTTTTGTTATGTATTTATTTACACTTTCATTCTATTTCTCTGGATTAATTGCACGCATGCTCACACACATACACGCGCGCGCGCAAACACATACACACACACACACACGCACACACACACACACACACACGCACACACACACATACACATAATCACACACACGTAATCACACACACGTAATCACACACACATAATTACACGCACATAATTACACATACATACATACATATACATACATACATATACACACATGCACATACATACATAGACACATACACGCACATAAATGTATACACACACACATGCATATAATAACACGCACACACATGCACATACATACACACACATGCATACAAATACACACACACACATGCATACAAATACACACACACGCACACAAATTTACACACACACACACAGAGTCAAACTTTCCACCGCTGTCCGTTTCCTCTTGCCCACTCTATCTGCAATACACAGCATAACCTCCCATCCGCCCAGTCACATCCCGACCTCCTTTCCTCTTCAGTCTTTATCTAAACTTGCACTTCGTCCCTGGGCAACTATTACTTCTCATTCCCCTTCATACATATTACTCGACCCATCCTTCCCGCTCCCACTCCACGCGATTCACCGTCCCCCGGCTCCGGGCTGGTGGGCCGCTAGTGTCAAACTCCCCCCCTCTCCCCTCCCTTCCCTCTCCGGATGAACAAGTCCGGGATGGATCTCGAACCGGGAAAGATGACCCCTAAAGCTAATGGAAGTCGATGTTCTCTTTTAACGCAATTTTTTTTTTTTTTTTTTTCTCTCTCCGAGACTGGTTCTTCGTGAACACCGGTCAAAAGCCTCGTTCGGGTTATAGACTTCGGCCCTTTCTGAAGATAGTTGGAGAGTCTGCCTTATCAGATAAGTCTAGACGGATCTTCCTCTAAACGTAAGCGTCACCACGGCCGTTTCCGTCTTCTGCTGCCAACGCATCTGTCCAGACGCCAGTTTCTTGCACCTAACTAGAATTTGGATTTACCAGAATTTGGTTTTACTTCACAAATTACCTTGTTCACGGCTGAGACTTTACGATAGGGGAGTTATTACTCAGAGTGGATGTCCCCCTCTACCCACTGCGCTATGGCCGTGTTTCGAACTCACGCGCTTAACCTAATGGACATGGAACTGCCTAGTGTAGGCCTTATGGGCTCTTGCAGTCTCCTTCATTCCTATGTTCTTATGTAAGTGCTCTTAGCTGAGCCATAGTAGGTTGAGAATAACTCTCCTCACCAAACGTATATCTTCTCTTAGACACACCCTCCCCACTTCCCCCTTCCTCCTATCTCCCCCCATTCCCCTTTCTTTCGTCACCCTTCCTTCTTTCTCGACCACATTCCCGTCTTTCTTAATCTTCTCGCTCACTCTGTATCGCTTTGCATCTTTCCGTCCGACTTCTTCCTTTATCCTCGCATATCCATTTCCTCCTCCATCTCCACATCTCCTGTTTCTCTTCACTTCATCTTCCTCACATCTCTTACTCTATCTCTTTACCTCTTCCTTTCTTTACTCCTTTCCCTCTCTCTCTCTCTCTGTCCCTTTCCCTACTCCCTCCTTGTCTCTCTCCCTCTCTCCCAAGGTCGGCACCATTTTCTATTTGTCAAAGATGGTGTACCTTTGCCCTTTCTTCGATCATCCTAAACTATTTCTACTTGGCTTGTAACAAGGCCTATGATGGATTTTTTTTTTTTTTTCTTTTCTTTTTTTTCTCCCTAAAATATTTCTATTTGGCTTGTAACAAGGCCCATGATGGAGTTTTATTTTTATTTTTATTTATTTATTTATTTATTTATTTTATTTTATTCATTTATTTATTTTCCTAAACTATTTCTACTTGGCTTATAACAAGGCCCATGATGGAGGTTTTTTCCTATCGAAATTTGTTGTTCCATGGTTACTCTATTTTCCCTCGGAGTGCCACTGAACTTCGACCTTGCCTCAATGTCCCCTTCCCCCTTCAGCCCTCCCCGAATTCACAAAAGAGCTCTTTCCCCCGCCCATCCATCAAGGTTGAGAGGTCGTCCCGTCTGGCCTCCTCTGTCTCCCGAACCGCGTTCCCAGATTTGGACAAGGAGTCTCGGACTCTCCCACCATGTTCTTTGTACCTTCAGGAGACTTCTGCCATGGGGGTCCTCTTCCCTTCGTTCTTCTTAACTCTTCCACCCATTTTGAGTCTCGGACTCTACCACCATGTTCGTTGTACCTTCAGGAGACTTCTGCCTTGGGGGGTCCTCTTCCCCTCATTCTTCTTAACTCTTGCACCCATTTTGAATCTCGGACTCTCCCACCATGTTCTTTGTACCTTCAGGAGACTTCTGCCATGGGGGTCCTCTTCCCTTCGTTCTTCTTAACTCTTGCACCCATTTTGAGTCTCAGACTCTACCACCATGTTCTTTGTACCTTCAGGAGACTTCTGTCTTGGGGGTCCTCTTCCCTTCATTCTTCTTAACTCTTGCACCCATTTTGAGTCTCAGACTCTACCACCATGTTCTTTGTGCCTTCAGGATACTTCTGTCTTGGGGGTCCTCTTCCCTTCTTCTTAATTCTTGCACGCTTTTTGACTTACGCGCCAGCGCCAGTTAACACTGACGTTCTTCCTGTCGTCCATATCGACTTTAGCGTTTTGCGGCTAATTCATGACTCCTTCGTTCTGCGTGTTATTTCAGTCCTTATTTCGTGGTACAGCATCAACGTCATTTCCTGTGAAGATCAGTGTCTACTTCTCTCACTTATTAAGACTTGTGTTAGGTCCTTAGGTCCCTTGTGACGGGCCTGGGTAGTCTGAAACAGCCACACTCCTTTAATGGACTCGAAGTCTTAATGCTCGGAGAGGTCCCGAACTTGGAGTAATTGATGGTGCAGATAGGGAACATGTCATTGAAAATATATCAACAGATAATTTGATATTAAGTAAGAGTAATGGGCTGGCGGGGTTTTGAAGCCAGAGAGAGAGAGCGAAGAGAGCACGCGCGAGAGGTGAAGGGTGCCAAGGCAGTGCAGAGAGACCCATCCTGGCACTCTGCCCTACTATCTGTTGCTCTCTTTTGTGGCAAGGTTAGGTTCTTTCTTTGTTTATTTTTGGTCTGTTACCATATTTGCTGTAGAAAATATCGGGCACATGTATGCATTTGTGTGTGTGTGTGTGTGTGTGTGTGTGTGTGTGTGTGTGTGTGTGTGTGTGCGTGTGTGTGAATTTGAATGAAGCAGGATTTGTATATATTTATGTATACAAACATGTATAGCTTTTGTACGTATGTGCAATCAAATAGAAACACACACACGCACGCGTGCACATATTCTTGTATGCTCACACAACCGATTGCATACGCTCATCGGCTTACATACACACACATACACACACACACACACACACACACACACACACACACACACACTCGCGTGCAAACTTACTCAGGTGTACTGTACACACACATTCTCTCTTTTCTCTCATGAGTATTGTGTGTGTGTGTGTTTTGTGTATTAATTTAACCCCACAAGATGCCAATATATATATATATATATATATATATATATATATATACTCATGCATACATATAGCAGGAGGCAATGCAGGGGAACACAAGTCTTAAGTAGAACAGGAATGCGAGGTAATATTTTTACGGGAATTTTTTTCCGGTGGGAGTGAGGGAGAAAAAAAAAATTCCGAAATTTTGGATTTTGGTGTGAGACCGTGCCCCACATCCCCGACTCTCAGAGCCTTCAGGTTCCCTAGCAGACGACGACGAAGACGACGACGACCAAGGCCCCCTCTATTCGATCCTCCTCTTGTCCTTCCCCCGAACTCTTCTCCCGAACTCGGCTCCCCGTCACCTTCCTGGGCCCCCTCTGCGTTCAGTTTGCTCATTTGATATGTAAAGCTTCTTCTGATGTTAAGCCTGTCGCCCCCCCTCCCTCCCCTTTCCCTTACCCTCATCCTTTCCCCCTGCTCTTCCCACTCACCTTTCCCCCTCTCCTTCTGCCTCCCCCCCTCTCACCTCCTCACTGCCCCCCCCCCCCACCCCCGTCTCGCCTTCCCTCTTAGCTTTTCTCCTTCTCTATTTCCGCTCCCTTACCCTCCCCGCACCCAAAATCCTGCTGGGGTCCCCCACGCTTCCAACACATATTTTCCATTTCCTTTTTCTCAAGGATATTCCTCTTTCTCCTCTTCTTCCTGATCATTTTCCTCTTCATTCTCCTTCTCCTCCTACGCTTTCTCCCTATCCAACTTCTTCCACCTTCACCTCCTCCTCATCCGCCTCCTATCTTCTTTTCCCCCTTCATTTTTGGCTTCCTCCTCCGTATCATACTTCTTCACTTTCTCCCTCGTATCCTAATCCTCCGCGTTCCCCTCCTCTTCCTGGTCCTTCAATTCCTTCTTCATTTCTTCCCCCTCCTTTTCTTCCTCCCGCCCATCCTCCTTCATTTCCTTTACATTTCCCACCCTTCTCTTCCAGGCGATTCTAGTCAGTTTTAGGAGCAAGTGGATGGAAATGGAGTATACAGTTACCTATAGTGAAATGTCAGTATATATATATATATATATATATATATATATATATATATATATATATATATATATATATATATATATATATATATATATATAAATCTTTTTCAAGCACATTAATTTTTCACCTTATTTCCATGTTACCACGATCGAGACTGACAAGGAACTCGACGGAAACATACAAGGAAAATGATACGTAGGGAAGCCAAGGACTCGAACCTAGCTCAGACGTAACAAGTAAACAGTGACTTAAACCACTGCACTATATATATATATATGTATATATATATATATATATATATATATATATATATATATGTATATATATATATATATATATATATATATATATGTGTGTGTGTGTGTGTGTGTGTGTGTGTGTGTGTGTGTGTGTGTGTGTGTGTTATATGTTCTTTATTCTGCCCCCAAAAAATATTTTGTTTTACATATAACTTCAAAAAACTATTATATTTTCAGTCCCTTCCTTTAATCACTGTTTGTCAGATATCTTAATCTCCTGTCTTTGTATCCTTCGGCCACACATTGGTACGATCATCGTCCTTCGCTGTCCTTAAGGATTCGTCCTCTCTTTAATGTTATCGATTACAAGGTCTTCCTTCTCCAGCTTTTCCTTGCTTTATCCGCCATATTGTATCCAATGCTCCATTCTAAATCCCCCTTCTTTACCTCGATTCTCAGAATCACAATTCTTTATTTTATTTTTCAAACGTCCTTATCTTCATTCATTCTTCCTTCCTATTTCTTTTCCTCACCTTCCCCTGTCTCCTTCCTTTCTTCCCTCCCTCTCATCCTCCTTCCTTCTCTTCCTCCCTCCCTCCCTCGCTTCTTTTTCCCCTCTTTTCCTCCTTCCCTTCCTCAGTTTTTAGTTTCCATGGCCTTGCGTTTTCTTTCTCCCTCCTCTCCTAATCCTTCCTTTTTTTCCTTCCCTTTCATCCTCTTTCCCTGTCTCCCTCTCTCCCTAGTCTCCTGGCCTCGCTTTTTCCTTCCTCCTTCCCTCCCTCCTCTTTCCCTCCTCCTTCCCTTTCCTTCCTTTCTTCCTTCTCTTTCATCCTCCTTCCTTCTCTCCCTCTCTTTCTAGTCCCCTGACCTCAATCTTTCCTTCCTCTATCTTTCACTCCTCCTCCTTCTCCTTATCACTTTCCATGCCTTTCTGTCTGTCTCCCTCCTCTTGCCTCTCCGTCACACTTATTTCCCTCCACACTCCCCCCTCCTCCTCCGTCCTTCCTTCCTTCCTTCCTTCCTTTCATCCTCCTTCCTTCTCTCCCTCTCTTTCTAGTCTCCTGGCCTCAGTCTTTCCTTCCTCCTTCTTTCCCTCCTCCTCCTTCTACCTTATCACTTTCCATGCCTTTCTGTCTGTCTCCCTCCTTCTGCCTCTCCGTCACACTTATTTCTCTCCGCCCCCTCCTCTTCCGTCCTTCCTTCCTTCCTTCCTTCCTTCCTTTCATCCTCCTTCCTTCTCTCCCTCTCTTTCTAGTCTCCTGGCCTCAATCTTTCCTTCCTCCTTCTCTCCCTCCTCCTCCTTCTACCTTATCACTTTCCATGCCTTTCTGTCTGTCTCCCTCCTTCTGCCTCTCCGTCACACTTATTTCCCTCCACACTCCCCCCTCCTCCTCCGTCCTTCCTTCCTTTCATCCTCCTTCCTTCTCTCCCTCTCTTTCTAGTCCCCTGGCCTCAATCTTTCCTTCCTCCTTCTCTCCCTCCTCCTCCTCCTACCTTATCACTTTCCATGCCTTTCTGTCTGTCTCCCTCCTCTTGCCTGTCCGTCACACTTATTTCCCTCCACACTCCCCCCTCCTCTTCCGTCCTTCCTTCCTTCCTTCCTTTCATCCTCCTTCCTTCTCTCCCTCTCTTTCTAGTCTCCTGGCCTCAGTCTTTCCTTCCTCCTTCTTTCCCTCCTCCTCCTTCTACCTTATCACTTTCCATGCCTTTCTGTCTGTCTCCCTCCTTCTGCCTCTCCGTGACACTTATTTCCCTCCACACTCCCCCCTCCTCCTCCGTCCTTCCTTCCTTTCATCCTCCTTCCTTCTCTCCCTCTCTTTCTAGTCCCCTGGCCTCAATCTTTCCTTCCTCCTTCTCTCCCTCCTCCTCCTCCTACCTTATCACTTTCCATGCCTTTCTGTCTGTCTCCCTCCTTCTGCCTCTCCGTCACACTTATTTCTCTCCACACTCGCCCCCTCCTCTTCCGTCCTTCCTTCCTTCCTTCCTTTCATCCTCCTTCCTTCTCTCCCTCTCTTTCTAGTCTCCTGGCCTCAATCTTTCCTTCCTCCTTCTCTCCCTCCTCCTCCTTCTACCTTATCACTTTCCATGCCTTTCTGTCTGTCTCCCTCCTTCTGCCTCTCCGTCACACTTATTTCTCTCCGCCCCCTCCTCTTCCGTCCTTCCTTCCTTCCTTCCTTTCATCCTCCTTCCTTCTCTCCCTCTCTTTCTAGTCTCCTGGCCTCAATCTTTCCTTCCTCCTTCTCTCCCTCCTCCTCCTTCTACCTTATCACTTTCCATGCCTTTCTGTCTGTCTCCCTCCTTCTGCCTCTCCGTCACACTTATTTCCCTCCACACTCGCCCCCTCCTCTTCCGTCCTTCCTTCCTTTCTTTATTTCTCTCCCCGTATCATCCCCCCGACCCCGTTTTCTTCTCCCTCTAGGTTTATGCTTTTCCTTTTCTCTTCCATTTAACCTTCAGAGGCGACCTTTTCCTTCCTCGTTCATTATTTAAGAGTCTGCCTTTCCTGCCATACCCCTTCAGAAGTTTCTTCCTCGACGGATATATCCCATAGGGTCTATTCTTTAACTCCTTTTCCACTACCAGAAGCTCTTTTCCAAACTTGACCTTTAAAGGAAATGAATAAAAGAATGACCATCCAGCACTTACGTTTTTTTCTTTCATCTGAATCTTCTTCACCCTCTTGCCTTTATGCGCTCCTCTTTATTTCTCTTCGGATATCATCAACCTATATCTCCATTCTATTGCTCATAATGATATCACATACTATAAAAAAAATTCCCCTCTCTGTATTATTTATATTTCCATTTTCTTTTGTTTTTTGTTTACTGGTGCTTGCGCCTTTTCTGTATTCACGTTACTTCCTCCCCCTACAGCACAAAAATTTAAACCCTATATCTTGTTAATATTTCCTTCCTTCACGTTATTTTCTCCCCTACATCCCGAATATTTTTTCCCTATATCTTGTTAATATTTCCTTCCTCCCTTCACGTTACTTTCTCCCCTACAGCCAGAATATTTATCCCTATATATGGTTAATATTTCCTTCCTCCCTTTCCTCTCTCTTTTACTCCCTATAACATATTTCTTTTCGATAGCTTTCTTCTCTCCCCCCCCCCTTCCCTTCCTCCCTCCTCTTGCCATACGCGCCCCGTTTCTCGTATATCTTCAATCTGTACTGTACTGGTTGACTTGTATTTCCTCCCTAACCCAGTGTTTCCCAACATTATTTTTAGGAGACCCCCAACATGATCCTCATAATACGACCGCGACCCCCCTAATCTATTTGTATACGTGTTAATATATATGACTAGTTGTTGGCTGTAAAAAGTAGGGGACAAGTATAATAAATGTATGCGTAAGAAAGGTAATGCAAGGTTATAAAAGATGAAGGTAACACAATTGTAATTGTATTGAATTCATATCATTTTGAAAAAAACAAAACAAAACAAAAAAACATGCAAGATGTCCTCGCGACCCATTTGGGGTCACGACCTCAGGGTTGGGAAACGGTGCTGTAACCCAATACTCCTTGTTTTGCTTCCTCACTCACCTCTGGCCGTTTGTAGTTTCTCTTCACTTGCTTATCTAACCTCTTACCTCGATCAGACCTTTTATCGGGAACCTCCCACTTTGCTTCCATCATCTTACTTGTGTAGACACAAGAAATACTGCTCTAGCTTTTCTTCTTCCCAGTATAAGCTTTTAATGTTATCACATTGTTATATTGCTTTGCCCGAAGAAAACCTTACCTCCCGTCACCTTATTGTCCTCTTTTGACTAACCTTAGACTTCTCGTTTGTTCCTTCTAGTTTGCAAGAACCATGTGATTATGTCTGCAATGATCCGTGCGGTTTTTTTTTTTTTTCTTTTTTTCTGTATGCTATTAGCGTCTCCTTACTTTTTCCATGTTATCGGTAAGGCTTTGTCCGTTTAGATGTCGCTGTTGTTATTGTTGATTAACCCATGGCTTTAGGTAAGTGGTTCTTAACCTTCTTCGGTGCCCTTAGTACCCCTTGATATTTCAGAAAAATTTCCTCGTACCCCCATCTAAAACAAATACAATGCAAACATATGAAAAGGATATAGATACAAACCTTGCTTTGCTTTCTCATAGTAAATATACAGTACCATTGTACTGGCTATCATGCCTCGTACCCCCACCCAATACAAATACAGTGCAAACATATGAAAAGGATCAGTGATACAAACCTTGCTTTGCTTTCTCTTTGTAAATATACAGTACCATTGCACTATCATATCTCGCTCTCCCCATCGGCGTCTATGACCTTGGCAGTTACGATGCCAGATAACCTTTAATCAATCAATCAATCGTACCCCCCCCCAAGTTCAAGGTTTCGTACAGCTTGGGGGAATAGGTACCTCAGCTTAAGAACCACTGGTTACGGCGCTGGAGTGTCGATTGAAACAAATCGCTCTCTCATCCCCCAGCTGAAGGTCTTATTTCGTGGGTGCTTTCTGTTCTTGTTTGTGCGCCGTAAGTGCTGAACACTATGTGAACATAATCTAGGGCGTGTATAAGGCACCGTGGCAGCGTTGACGTGTATAATTTGTTGTGTTACCTAGCCTGTGTATGTCTTTACTCTTGCGTGGCGAAACACAGTTGAGTAGATATCGGTAAGTGAAATTCGGAGAGTCGTGACCGTAGACTTTATCATCAATGATAATAATTCCGGCTCGTCCAATAAAAGTCATGCTCAGGGTCTTTTTTTATTTATTTGTTTTACTGGTAATTGTATACGTACATCCCTGTGCCTTCAATTCGTTCTTTGGTCTTAATGTATATGGGATTAGCTTTGCTTGTTTTTTGCTAAGGGGTGAGGTCGTGAAACATATATCTTAGTGTTGTCATATTTCTTCCATTGGAATGAAGGAGAGGGGAGAGAGAGAAAGAGTGAATGAGATTGAGAAAGAGTGGAGAGAGAGAGAGAGAGAGTGATATATATGTATATATATAGAGAGAGGAGAGAGTGTGTGTGTGAGATTTAGATGGGGAGAGTAAATGATATAGAGAGAAAGAGGGGGAGAGAGACAGGGTGAGTGACATTGAGAGAGATGGGAGAGAGAAAGAGAGTGAGTGAGTAATATAGAGAGAGAGGGAGTAAGAGAGTGTGACATAGAGAGAGAGAGAGAGAGGCATATAGAATCGCCCATGCTGTTGTGTGGAGCCAAGGAACGTCTTTCACTCTCATGTGCTTTACCCTAGAGGGCGCCCTCTGTATCTTCGGCCCTTATTGTGCAGCACAGCGGGTAGCCTCGTTGCCCCTACGTCTCCCCTTCCCTCTCTTCCTCCCTCCCTCCCCCTTCGCTTCCCCTCTAATCTTCCTCTCCCCTTCTCTCTAAGTGTTTTATTTCTTTATTTGTCTAGGTATTTATCTGTATTTATGTCTACAATTATATTTGCCAAACTATATTTCTCTCAATCTGCCTGTGTATTTGTCTGTCTATCTATCCATCTGTCTTTCTGACTTCCTATATATCAATCTCTCTGTCCAATCATCTATCTATCAATCTATTTTTTTCTGTCGGTTGATTCATCACTGTTTTGCGTGTTCATATGCTTTATAATACCCATGGCTTATACATTTATCTATTAGTTTGTATATTTATCCATCGCATAATTTAAGTATTTTATTTTCACCTGCCTGCTCATTTATCCTCAACTAAATTGAGTCCGTTGATTTATTTTTCTTCTTTATAAAATTATTGATTTACCACTTGAGCTTGGAAACCTCTTCTTTCTGGTTTATAAAGCAAACAGATAGGCACACACTGATGTCAAGTGGATATAAACCAACGGCTTCAACGATGCATTCCTCGTTCTTGTATTGTGTGCCTTGGGAGAAGACCTTTTCCCAATCTTTTCCGGCCTTAGCACGCACTGTAGTCAGATCTATGCTATCTAGCATCCCCCTAGCTGATATCTTTTAACTAGAAGGATGAAGGAAAGTGTATATATGCATCGTTTCTCAGAACCCCCCCCTAGAATTTATTTCAGAACCTTAGGTTTGGAAACGCTATATTAAAATAATGTCTTGTACAAGGTAGTACAGCATCCACGAGGATTGGGAAATGCTTACTTCCGTCGTTGGAAGTATTGAATTTAGATTTATGTGTCTCATGTTGTTCCAATCGACTTTTACATAAGTTGACTGGATACACAGTGTTTAGTCCTTCCGAAGGACTCCGTGGTTCTAAGGATTTCAACCAGAAAGGAGTTTTAGTTTCTCTAGGCAAGTCTCAAGACTGTGACCCTCATTCAGCTAAACTGCATCGCCTGTTCTAATCCGGAAAAAAATTGCTGAAGATGATAAAAATTGCTTTACAGATAACTATATAAATCCAGACATGGTACGTAAGCTGACAAGTATCTGGATTCTGGACAAAATAAATAAATAAATAAAATAAAAGAAATAAAAATATGAGAGGGTCAAGGTCTGGCAGTGTGACATTTATCTTACTCTCGTGGATTATTTTTCGCAGAACATGACACGAGATTCGCTCCTCTATTTTGAAGATTTTTTTCTTTTTTTCACTGTGCAGCACAACCCAATTCACAATTATAGTTTGAAGTTTCGTCTGTGAAAGAAAAATATGAACGTACGAAATCGAAAGTGAACAACTTTGAAAAAAGAAAAAAGCTTCAGCCGTAGTGCATGCCTGGGTACAAGGTTTCTGGTGGGCCAGATCAGGTCATTTTGGGTTTTGCCTCCGGAGGTCCTTGAAGAAGCTGCTGCACAATCTCGTGTGTCAACCTTCCTCCTCCTCCCCCTTTTCATTTGCTGACGAAACACTTCTTCTTCTTTTCAACTGTGTTCCTCTTATCTCATTCCCTATATTTCTTTTCTCTCGATATATATCTCTCTCTGTCGTTTTCTCTTTCCTTCTCTCTTTCTCCCCACTCTCTCTCTCTCGTTCTCTCTGTCGTTCTCTTTCTCCGTCTCTCTCTCTCTATCGTTCTCCTCCTCTCTCTCTCTCTCTCTCTCTCTCTCTCTCTCTCTCTCTCTCTCACTCACTCTCTCTCTCTCACTCCTTCTTTCAGTTTTTTTCAGTCACTTTCTTTCAATTTCTCTCAGTCCCTTAGTATTTTTCTCTCCAAAATGTTTTCAGTGTGTAGACCTTTAATCATCTCTTTCAGTCTGTCAGTCACTCGTTTAATATCTCACTCTTAGTCTCTCACAATCTATCATTATTTTTCACAATCTCTCTATCTTTCACTCAATATCAGCTTCAATCTGTTCGTATTTTAGTTTCCTTTTTTTTTTTGTAACTTTTTTCGTTTTCTCTCTTTCAGTCTTTCCCTTTCAAGTTCGCTTTTCCATTTCCTCTTTCGTTCAATTTCTTTCAATATTTCTCGAGTTCTTTCGATTCCCTTTCAGTTCCAATTTCTTTCAATCTTTCCCTTACAATCTTTCAGTCTCTCTCACTCACTCACTTTCTTTGTCCTTCAACCTCTCTTTCATTTATATTCTTTTTCAGCTACTCTCAGTTTCTCTTTTTTTAATGTGTTTCATTCACTCTCTCTTTCAGTCACCCTCTCTTTGATTTCTCTCATTCTCTTCAACATATCTGTCTATCACGCTCTCGCTTATCTTTCTCTTCTCTATCTCCCTCCCTCCCTCCTCCTCCTCTCTTTGTATCCCCTCTCCTTCTCTCCATCTCTCTCTCTCTCGTTCTCCCTCTCCCTCTCATCTCTACGCTCTTTTAATCAACTGGGCTAAACCACTTTTTCTCATCTTTTTAAACCTCTATTTACTGCCTCTCACCTTTTCCTCTTTTTCTCTTTCTACGTTTTTTTCACACTACACTTACTCCTCACCCCTTCTCTTTTCTTTTTTCCTTTACCTCCCTTGCCTTCCCTATTTCCCTTCCGTTCACTTTCCTCTCACTCATTTCCCTTTATTTGCCTTCTTTTTATTTTATTTACTTTCTTTTCATGCCATCATTTCTCCTTGCTCTCCCTTATTCTTCCCCTTCCATATGTTTCCTTCCATTTTTTCTCTTTGCTCTCCTCCATTTCCTTTTATTTGCTTTTTTTAATTTTCTTTACTCTCCTTTCTCTCCATTTCCTTGTTTCTCCTTCCTCTCCCGTCTTCTTTCCCTCCCATATGTTTCCTTCCATTTTTTCCTCTTCGCTTCTCGTTCTGTCTCATACTTCCCTCCTCCAGATCCCCTCTCTCTTCACTTTCCAATCTCCCCATCTTTTCCTTCCCCGTCCCTCTTCATTTCTGTCACTCCGCGCATGCGCTCAATGCCAACACACAACGCTCCATCGCATCCTTCCCGTTGATCCTTGGCTGATCATGTCTTTGGCGGGGCCTTGCCTTTGGCCCCAAAATACCCCAGTCCAAATACTGGGCTGAACTATTCAGTGTTGTGAACGGAGTGAATATGCAATCATCGTCGCTGGACAAGTTTTATCCCAATAACATCGCGATACACTCGACGAATACAAAGGAAAATATTGGTGGGAATGGGTAATCTTTATGCCGGTAAACATGCATGTTTTATTGACAAGGGAACCAGTCGATTTCCACCAATGGGAAAAGAGAGAGATGACGGTAAAAATGTGGGCTACGGTATGCACATAAGCCAAATCCCAATCAGTGGAGGAAAAAAAAGAGTTAGAGACTTTCTCATTCTCTCCCCCCTCTCTTTCTCTCTCTCTCTCTCTCTCTCTCTCTCTCTCTCTCTCTCTCTCTCTCTCTCTCACTCACTCCTCTTTCTCTCTCTCTCTCTCTCTCTCTCTCTCTCTCTCTCTCTCTCTCTCTCTCCTCTCTCTCTCTCTCTCTATCCTCTCTCCTCTCTCTCTATCCTCTCTCTCGCTCTCTCTCTCTCTCTCTCTCTCTCTCTCTCTTAATCTCTCTCTCTCTCTCTCCTCTCTCTCTTAATCTCTCTCTTTCTCTCTTCCCCTTATAGTGAATGAATATTTTTATGCATGGATGTTGTCTCTGATTGATCATTAGCTTTTGACTGCGCGCACATGTACACACATACACGCGCGCACACACGCACACACACACGCGCGCACACACACACACGCGCGCGCGCAAAGACGCACTCGAACACGCACGAATGTACACACTTACAATTTTAATTACAGGCTTGCTCTTATCATCGATTAGTTGTTTCTTTATATCATTTCATCAATAGAAGAGTAATAGCCACGTATGCTCTTGGAAAAATCCCACTATCTGATGGAAGATTATATGAAAATCTTTTTTCTATTTTCACTACACCAAAGTCTTGAGAATCATTTGTAGCAGATACTTTTTTTTTCTTGTGATAATATTAGAAACAGTAGTCGTAGTATTATGTATATAATTTTTTGTTTTGATTAGCAAAACTTTTGAGAAATTATTGAAGTGTTTGTAGTATGATAATACTCTTTTTATAAGTAACAGTGGTGATGGTAATTGTAGTAGTAATAACAGTAGTGAATTAAGTATTGGACATTAGCTGGTATATGATTTTTATGTAATTTATAGAGCATGCAATAACCATTTGTAAAGATAATTTCTGCAGTAATTTCAGTTGTACATGCTGAAATATGTGGCGAGTCTTACCAATAGTAAATCACAAGAACCAATTTAATTTTTCGCCCCTTTATTGACGTATAAGACTGCGTCTGCTGTTTTACAGAAACTCTATTGGAATGTTGTTGGGTAGTGTTATTGCAGTAGAGAAGAGAGCAACGAGAGTAGCGTTGTTTATGTAAGACGTTTATACATGTCTGGTTTGGCTTTGCCAAAGTAATAAGTACTTCCAGTAATATGTACGTGTGTTGTTTGTACGCATTTATTGGGAAAAGTAAGACTAGTTTGGCATTATTCAGGTACAAATGGGGATGAGCTGGCCATTTTGTGCCCCGTAATAGGGTTGGTACCATCTGGGTCTCTTGTATCGAATATCGTATTCCAGCCATTACCTTAAGACAGGAAGAATTTGGGGGAGCAGAATCCTGACCCGCCTGCTAAGACCGTAGAAACGGAGCTGATTCCTCGAAGGCCAGCGGGTCGACGGAACAGCCCCCTTTCCCCTCTGGAACCCCTCTGGAACCCCTCTGGAACCCCGCTGGAACCCCTCAGGAACCCCTCTGGAACCTCACGAGAACCCCACGGGAACCCCTCTGGAACCCCGCTGGAACCTCTTTGAAACCCCTCTGGAACCCCGCGGGAACCCCTCTGAAACCCCTCAGGAACCCCTCTGGAACCGCGCTGGAACCCCTCAGGAACCCCGCTGGAACCCCTCTGGAACAGCCTTTGTGACTCGACTCGCCCCAAATGTACTTGTGTATTATAATAAGGACTTCGTTAACCCGCCTGTCTATTCATTCTTTTACCCCTCGGCCGACTTTGAAAGTTTCTTCTTGTCCACACCGTATTTTCCTTCCCTTTTTAATGAGCCGTTTTCTCGTGACCCGTACGCAGCATCTCTCCTCTCTCTCTCTCTCTCTCTCTCTCTCTCTCTCTCTCTCTCTCTCTCTCTCTCTCTCTCTCTTTCTCTCTCTCCAATTTTATTCAGTTGAGAGTTTGCGCGGCAGTCTGTGGCTGATTGCTTAATGAGCTCATCTTCAAATTTGTCGCAGCGTTCTTCGTCCACCGTCTCCGGCACTAAGTAGGCGCTCCGTCTTGCTGTCGCAGTTGTACATTTCCGTCGCCATTAATTTTCATCAGGCATTAATTCGACAAGAGCGATGGCTTTATTCCACGAAACATTTTTCTTACAATGTCATTTCCTTCGTCGTACCACTTTCCTTTGTAACTCATTATTATATTCGTGTTTTCCCGCGTCGGGAAACGATTTGATGTGACCAAGGGGGGCGTCACCTTTGCCCTATGTGTTCGGACGTATAGAGCATGTAGGTGTTACTGGGAGCTGTTGGACTCATGGTGGTCCATGTCGTGTGAAGCCTAATCGGTAGAACCAACGCGCCTTTTCTTCTTCTTCTTCTTCTTCTTCTTCTTCTTCTTCTTCTTCTTCTTCTTCTTCTTCTTCTTCTTCTTCTTCTTCTTCTTCTTCTTCTTCTTCTTCTTCTTCTTCTTCTTCTTCTTCTTCTTCTTCTTCTTCTTCTTCTTCTTCTTCTTCTTCTTCTTCTTCTTCTTCTTCTTCTTCTTCTTCTTCTTCTTCTTCTTCTTCTTCTTCTTCTTCTTCTATTCTTCATATTCATCTTCGTCATCTTCTTTGTCTTCTTATACTTTTTCGTTTTCTTTGTCAGATTTTTCTTTTTCGTCTTCGTCACCTTTTTCCTCATCATCATCGTCCTCTTCTTTTTGTCTTCTTTGTCATCTTCCTCTTTTTCTTCTTTTTCTTCTTCTTTGTCTTCTTATACTTTTTCGTTTTCTTCGTCATCTTTTTCTTCTTAATCGTTACCTTCTTCATCCTCATCGCCTTTTTCTTTTTGTCTTCTTTGTCATCTTCCTCTTCTTCTTCTTCTTCTTCTTCGTCCTCTTTGTCATCTTTTTCTTCTTCTTCGTCATCTTTTCCTTCTTATTCTGGGGTGTCCTTAAACCTGAGGAAGGTGTCAGTGTCCTAATCACTTATCTAAGGAAAATGAGCTTCTGTTTACCTGTAGCTAACTCAAAACGAATTTAAATCACTTGGAGGGTCTCCCGTGCACATGAGGAGGAAAGGAAGGAATACATCGAAAAGACAAAAAAAAAAAAAAATCTTTTTTTCTTTTTTTTTTTTTTTAGGAGGTGGGGGAAGGTTATAATTTGATAGCACAGAGTCTTGCTCGGACTCTTGCTAGGTTCTTTTGCTTCTCATTTTTTCTAACCGCCGACTCCTTGATTAATCTCTACTTCGTTTGCCTCTCCCTTCATAAATTTCTCTCTCTGTCTCTCACTCGCTGTCCCTCTCTCTTTCTCTCTCTCTCTCTCTCTCTCTCTCTCTCTCTCTCTCTCCTCTTTGCTCGCCTGAAGTTTATATTTCAGTGGATATATTAATCTGATTCTTAATAGTCTCGTGGAATTATTACTTTTATTTTATTTCGTTCAAAGTTAAGAGTATTTATTTTATATTTTTGTATTTCTTTTTGCTGAAGGTAGGCTTTTCGTTTTCGTTATAATTTTTTGTTTTTGTCGTGCTGTACTCCCTCACTTCTCATCTCACCTCTCTCTCTCTCTCTATCTCTCTCTCTCTCTCTCTCTCTCTCTCTCTCTCTCTCTCTCTCTCTCTCTCTTTACAGTGTATCTAATTTCTCTCTTTCTCATTCTACGTCCTTGTGCTCGCCCGTACTCATCGTCACAAACCTCGTTTAGATTCGGAGGTCAATTAGGAAAAGTTGGCACTATTTCAGGCTAATTTTGCAATATTCCAGCCGGCTGCCTTCCGCCTCCCCTCCTTCCCTCCTTCCCTCCCTCCCTCCCGCCTTCCCTCCTTCCCTTCCTCCTTCCCTCCCTCCTTCTCTCCCTCCCTCCCTCTCTCCTTCCTTCCCTCTCTCCCTCCCTCTCTCCCTCCTTCCCTCCTTCGCTCCTTCCCTCTTTCCCCCTCCTTCCCTCTTTCCCCCTCCTTCCCTCCTTCCCCCTCCTCCCTCCCCCCTGTCTCCCTCCTTCCCTCCCTCCCTCCTTCCCTCCCTCCCTCCCTCCTTCCCTCTTTCCCCCTCCTTTCTTCCCTCCTTCCCCCTCCTCCCTCCCCCCCCTGCCTCCCTCCTTCCCTCCCTCCCTCTCTCTCTCCCTCCTTGCCTCTTTCTTTCTACCTCAAACTCCGGGAACAGCGTTTCCCCATTACATGTCTCGGGCCTCCTAGTGTTTCGCCCCATGTCTCTGCCTCCTTCCCAAGTGCCTCTTAGCGTTCAGCCGTTTCTTCCTCCTTGCCTTTCTTCACACAACCCACTAAACGTGGTGTTATCTGGTTTTCTCACTCTCTCTTTCTCTCTCTCTCTCTCCCCCTATCCCTCTCTCTCTCTCCCTCTCCCTCTTCCTCTCTCTCTTCCTCTCTCTCTCCCTCTCACCCCCCCCTCTCTCTCTCTCTCTCTCTCTCTCTCTCTCTCTCTCTCTCTCTCTCTCTCTTTCTCCTCTCTCCTCTTGTCCTCTTTCTTTTCCTCCCCTTTACCAATGTATTGTATCTTCTTCGGCCATGAGATGAACTTTACAGAAATGCATCTCCCAAGGAGCTCTGGTTAATTCCAGGTCATTCTGGGTCGCCTGAAGTGGGTTAGGGGGGCTGGAATATCGACCTCGGTTGTACTGGGGTCTCGATCCACGAAAACCTCATTCACGCCTGTGTGTCCCGATGAGGTTCGTCCGAAGATATCGTCTGGGGTTAACTCAGGATAAAAAAAAATTAATGAAATTTGACACAGCGCTGGCGAGGTTAACTTCTATTGTTTCGATTTGCAAGTGAGATTGTCTTAGGTCTTTGCTTGCGGAATCACCTGAGCCACCCACACGCACGCCCACACGCTCACATTCTCCCCCCCCCACACGCCCACACGCCCACACTCCATCCACACCCCACTTTTGATGGGAAGGAGCAAAAGTCTTCTGGTTTTGGGCCAAAGTTCATTATTTCATCTTCTGTTGATAGTCGATGCTGAAATTGGATTCTCCTCACCTCACGCCCCACTCCCCTCTCCCATTCCCTCACCTCTCCCCTCTCCACCTTCCTCTCACCTCCCGTCCCCTCTACTCTCCCCTCACTTCACCTCTCACCTCACCTCTCCCCTTCTCACCTCTCCCCTCTCCACTTTCCTCTCACCTCATCTTTTCCCCTCACTTCCTCTTTCCTCACCTTGCCTTTATTTCCCTCACCTCCGCTCCCCTTCCCTCACCTCTCCCTTTCCCCTCCCTTCCCCTTTCCTCCTCTCCCCTCCCTTTTCTCTTCCCTCCACTCCATTCTCCCTTGTAGAGACTACAGACTCTCTTCTCCTCTTTCCCTCGCCTTTCTTCCCCTCTCCTCTCCCTAAACGTCGCAACTCCTCTCCCCTCTCCTGTCACCTTTTCCCTCCTCTCTCCCCTCGACTCTCCCTTATACCTTCTCCCGAATTTCCCTTCCTCTTCCCCTTTCCTCTTGTCCCCTCTCACTTCTCCTCTCACTTCTCCCTACACCTCTCTTCTCCCCTTTCCCCTCTCTTCTTCCCTTTTCCTTTTCCTCTCCCTATACTTCCTCTACCCTGCCCCCCTCCCCTTCCTCCCCTCCTCTTCCTCCCCTCTTTCCTCTTCCCTTTCCCTTCCGCTATTCCCCTTTCTTCCCTCCTCTCCCGTTTCCTCTCAGCTCGCTGGTAGTTTTGCGTCTCCATCTTCTCGATTTTTTTTTTTTTTTTTTTTCATATTTCTCCTGGACTCCATTTTCTCTTTTTCCTCGTGTATTGTATGATACGTCTTCCGATTTTTCTCTTATAATATTCTTCATTCAGTTACAATGAATGTTTTTCAATAAAGAAACGGAAACTACATGGCCATTAGTACTGTCGCCTCTTTCGCATACTCATCGTTATAACTTTTTTTTTTCTTTTTTTTTTGGGGGGGGGCCGCCTCCCCCTTTCTTTATCTCTTGCACTCCTCTTGGTCGACCTCCTCTTCGTCTCTCTTCCTCCTCGGTGTCCTCTTTCTCTTCATTTAGTCCTGTTGTGTCCCTCTTCTTCTGGCTCCTGGAATGGCGTGCTGGAGCCCATTTTTCTCCATTCCAGAAAAGATTTTCAAATTTACTTTAATCGGTTTCAAGTACTTCCCTGCATCCAGTTCTGCTTACCCCCAACCTCTTCACAAAATCTCCCCCCTTCCCCGCCCAAGGACCTTTTTTTTTTTTTTATACTTATTTTTCCTATTCTTGCAGCCTCCCACGACTTGTTCTCCTAAATAGTATAGTTGGTGCATTATGTTACTTTTTTTTACTACTGTACCATTCTACCCATTGTCCTCCTCCTCTTCTCCTTCTTCTCCTCCTCTCCCTTCTCCTCGTCCTCCTCCTCTTCCTCCTCTTCCTCCTCTTCCTTCTTCTCTTCCTCTTCTTCTCTTCCTCTTCTTCCTCCTCTTCCTTCATCCTCCTTCCACCTCCTCTTCCTTTCCTCCTCTTTCTGTTCCTTCTCCTTTTCTTCCTCTTCCTCCATTTCCTCCTCTACCTCTATATTCCATCCCATCTCCTCTTTCCCCATTCTTCTCCTCCTCCTCCTCCTCCTCCTCTTCCTCTTCCTCCTCTTCTTCCTCTCCTCCTCCTCCTCCACCTCCCTTTCTTATTCCACCTCATCTATTTCCCATGCCATTTCCTCTTTTCTCATTCTTCCCCCTCATCCTTTTTCTCCTCTTCCTCATCCTCCTTCTCCCCACTTCCCCCTCTTTCTCGTCTTCCCTCCTACACTCCTTTTCCCCTTCCTCCTTTTCTTCCTCTCCGTGATTCTTGTCTTCAGAGGACATTCCCAGTAGAACAAACTAGTTTCTTACGTGAGATTTTTAACGCTCTTCTCGTGTTGTTCGTAATTGGTTTTGCTTATACAATGCTCCCTCACCAGATCCTAGTCTATTCGTCCTGTCTTATCTACCCATTGTTCTTTTCCTCCTCCTTCTCCTACTCCTCTTCTCTTCCAATTTATCTATCTTACGTAGTCTTAGTATGTCACCTGATTCCTCGTTTATGTCCCGTAGGTCAGGATTCTCAATTTATCCGATAGATTTGCTGCATCTTTACTTGCTAATGAGGGATACCGTAGTATACTATCTTAATTGTGGAAAAAAATATATATATATACATATATATATATATATATATGTATATATATATACATGTATATATATATGTATATATATATACATATATGTATATATATACATATGTATATATACATATATACATGTATATATATATGTATATATATATATATATACATATATATATATATATCTATATATATATTATATATATATATCTATAAATATATATATATATATATATCTAATATATACATACATATATATAGATATATATATATATATATATATATATGTAATGAGACGTGTTCATCGGCAGGAAGTGGGTGGGGGATGGGAGGCTAGGGAGTGGTTATGTGTCAATGATATTTTGACGTAGCCGTAAGGGATTTCTCCCCGTCTTCTATTTTTCTGCATAAGGAGACGGAGAGGAGGGTCGCCGAATAAGTGAAGTGGCCTTGCTGTGGTTGTGCTGTGTCTTGCTGCATCTCTTCTGACCCAGAGCAGTGGGAGGGATACAGGGATGACCCGTCATCCATGAGGAGTTAAGATAAGAGGGAGGAAAGGGTGATGGATGGTAGTGGAATGGGTGGGAGTGGGTATATGCCTTTTGACTTTGGCTACCTCCTTAGCAAGGGGGAAAAACCTGTTGGTATATGGATGAATGAATGAATGGATGGTGTTCATCAACTCCGGAATAGATAACTAATATCTCACTAATCACTGGAGATTGAAAGCATGGGTATGTACCCGAGATGTGATACCTGACTGGAGTATCCTCTTTCGTGATGGTCATAACCCAAGAATACTCTCACAACAACTTCGTGAACTCTGCGATGACAGATACCGCCTTAGGCTTTGCATTTTCTATGCAGCTGGAAATGGGTTTGGTGATTAATATCGTACTGTAATATTGGAGGAAATAATCTCATTATCATTAGGTCTTGGCACATTTTTGTATTTACACACAAATACGATCTGAAAAGGTATACTGGAATCTCAACTATTAACTGGCAAAAACATGCCATATGCATAGTACATCACGATGAAAATGATGTTTTCAATATCGTTTTAACATGTTAACAGTTAGCTAGAGTCATAAAGACTGGATCCGTGAATAAAGTTGTTTACTGCCAGGGCAGGGGTGAAAGAGTTTCATATGAAGCCAACTCGAACCCTCAGACTAATGCATCCTGTGGCGCGAATTCGAGGCTTTGATCGAAGCAGATTCGAGTAAGGAAGTTTAGGCCCGTCAAGAGGATGGCAAAGAGCGAAGCGCAGATATATCCTTTGCCATTCTCGAGACTCGCTGAGGTGCACAGGCGCACTCAAGTGCAGTCAGGTCTCTCTCTCTCTCTCTCTCTCTCTCTCTCTCTCTCTCTCTCTCTCTCTCCTCTCCCTCTCTCTCTCTCTCTCTCTCTCTCTCTCTATATATATATATATATATATATATGTGTGTGTGTGTGTGTGTGTGTGTGTGTGTGTGTGTGTATCGTAAAGGAAGGAAGAATATTTTCTTTTATGCGAGTAGAATTGAATACGAGAGCATTTTGACTAATTCAACTTCTTAATTTTTCCATTTTTCTGATCAGTATTTTTTCTGCTGGAAGGCGAATCATTGTCAAAATGTTTTCGTATTCAGTTCTACTTGCATTAAAAAGGCCTGCTTGCTTCCTTTACGATATATATATACATATATATATACATATATATGTATATATATATATATACATATATACAGTATATACATATGTATATACATATATATATTTATACATATATTTATATATATATATATATATATATAAATACATGCATTTGTATGTATGTATATGGAATCTTTAGGCCTCTAAATTTTCTAAAATTCGAAACTAAAGTTACACAAATTAGCAAACATCAAGCAACAGAAGTACGTTCCGTTGTAATATTTTGCCAAATTTTCGTGTTTTGGTGCCGAATATTGGATATTTCCGAAATCCATAGACTCCCAATAGGAAGAACTGTATGAAGCCAACACAGATGGAGCTATTTTGCTAAATTTCCCAGACATAAAGTATCAGAAGTTACACATCCAAGTATTATTGAATGTGCTTCCTCTTCAGCTGGTATTTAGTTTTTCATTCTTGTATAGCTAGGAAAGAGTAGATACAAATATATATATATATATATATATATATATATATATATATATATTTATATATATGGCAGAAAACACAGGGAAAATAAAGTCGGAATACTAAATGTTTTCGTCTATTACATCCTCAGAGGATGTCCTAATAGACGAAAACATTTAGTATTCCGACTTTATTTTCCCTGTGGTTTCTGCCATATCATTTAGTCACGCGTTATTGTGATTATTTTTGCACACACACACACACACACACACACACACACACACACACACACACACACACACACACACACACACACACACACACACACACACACACACACACACAAATATATATATATATATATATGCCTCCGGTTCAAATAGAGACGGTAAAGTTGGAACGTAGTGTATATACGTGTGCGTGTTTGTTTCCGCACGTGTGTGTATGTACGTGCTCTCGCATGTGTGTGTACGCGCGTACGTGTGAGAGAAAAGAAAGAAAAATATTGAAAGCAAGTCGAAGTGTGTGTGTGTGCGAGAGTGAGAGTGAGAAAACGAGCAAAGAGTGAAACGCCTTAAGCGGGTTCGGTAATAGCAAGCAGAACGCTCTTCATCATTCTTGTTAGTGTGAATGTCCAGGTTGAGAGAAGGAAAAAAAAAAATCTCTTCCGACCACAACTCGACCCTCCCTACGACAGGGGAGCCTACTCACGACCTCCCGAACGGCCGCCGAACGAGACAGGCTACGATGAAAGTATGTGATTTATGAGGCAGCAGGCACATCACAGATACCAGACCAAAATGCCAGCGCACCTTATGAGGGCCCTTAGTATATCCTTTGTCAAAACCTTAAACTTATCTCGTGGTAGGCGAATCTCAGCATTTTCGCGCTATTCCTATTTGGTGCAAAATGCGATTATGGGTATTATGTAGAATCACCATTATCCGTATGTGCAGCTCCGATGGCTTGATACTGTCTTTAGCCTGGGACCAAGATATCTCTATCAACTAAGACAGTATTACCTTCACCTTTATGTATATAAAACTGACAGCTGGCGACTGCTGTTATAAGTCAGTGACATAAAAGTAGTCTTAGCTAGTTTCTCTTCAATGATCAGTATTGTCTTTTTTTTTTTTTTTGCGAGGTTTCATTGTTAAGGTAGAGGATTATTAAAAGGGACTACGAGAGCTACATTTTGTACACGTGTTTACATCTAATTGTTTGCGTTTACACGGTTGTGTGATTCACCATGGTCTTGGATCACGTGTTGGACTCGTGATCAACAGCTATTTCCCTCCAGGAAGAGAGCTCAGAGCTCATATATGACCGATCTATGGGTAATGCTGTGACTTTACTCATACACACATACACCCAACTCCCCGCCCACGAGAGTTGGAGTAACGATCCGCAGCTCAGCGATACTGAAATTATTTCATCCTTGGGCGGGATTTGAACCCGGACTGCCGTGTGTGTGTGTGTGTGTGTATGAGCGAACGAACGCACGTTTGCATTATGTATTTATCTGTCTGATTATCTCTTCTTTTGTGTGTTTTTTCTTTTTTTTTGCGCATTCAAAAAGAAAGTCGAGTAGATGAAAAGCGGAACGAGAGAACAGTACGAGAAATCGGTACACGGACATGTGCTCTGTAGCCAAGACCGCAAAGAATTCCTACTCTCTTCTGCGGATCCTCCGTAGCTGGCGAGACGTCCACACGGCTCCGAAGAAAATTTGTCACGGAAGGAAGGGAAAGAAGGAGAGGAAGTCTGGGTACCCGCAGATATCAGTCTCGAGATAAGATCGAAAAGAATGGAAATGCTTGCGCGGGTTTTTTTTCCAAAAGAATTCGAGATGGAGAGATATTTGTAAATTTGTTTGTTCCCAGAGGTCTTTTATTTGCGTAGGAAAACGCGTTTGTTTTAGAAAACTACCCGGAATAGATAATAATGAGTAAAAGCTGAGTGCGTTCATTACGTGGGAAAATGTTGATAGTGCTAACCGAGGTTTTAGGTCATCTCTGGTGATATATTGGGTGAGTTGTGTATGAACTGGTTATGTAAACACGTACAGTCTGAAGGTAATGTTTCTAACCATAGATCTCAATGTAAACACCTTCTCATCATTTCGTGATACTGTTGGTGGTGGTAGTGGTTGTGGTGATGGTAGCAGAAGTGGTGACAATTACTAGGAGGACGAGAACGTGGTGATAGTAGTAGTAATTGTAGTTCATACAACTACATTTACTGCAATTGTTATGATCATTTGACTGAGACTGACTCAAGTAGTCTTGTCTGAAATGGGGTCAAGCTCGTTACTAAAAGGACAATGCTTTTCTCAAGATTTGCAATAACGAAGATAGGAAACATGCATTGAAACTAGTCGTATGGAAACATTAATAAAATCTTCAAAGGGAAATTAAGAAAGCTAAGTTTTTCAAACACAGTAAATATTTATAGGTTTATTTTCTGAGTAGAAGACTTCTTTGAATTAGATTAGCATTCGTTTGGATTATTGATCGACGAGAAACTTGAGAAACCAGTCAGGTGGAGAGCGATTCCACAAAGAGGACTTGAAGCGAAGAATTCTTAGGTCCTCAACAAAACGGATTCCTTTATAAATTTTATTCTAGACTAGATCCGTCTGAGTGGAATAGATGTTGTATGAGTATATTCCGATTCTATTTTTTTTTTTCGGGGATATAAGAAAGAAAAGGTGTATGAAGACAAAGAAGAGGGTTCTTGCGCTTTTCTTATTAGCGATGTTGTCACACTAAGCGACAGCGTCGGATGCGGCTATGTAAGTTCATCTATCTTAATTAAATCACCTGGTGTCAGGAGCCAAAACTTTATATAACGACCACCATCTCTCTGTGGTTGAAATATTATCATAATCTTTCGTGTCAAATGACTCATAAGTGAGAGGTTGTTTTAGCTAACAATAAGCCGCAACGGCGTCGCCGGGCAGTGTGACACCCGCCGGAGTGTTTTATTGTAACAAGTGTCACATTATCCTGATGCCGGACGACGATTTTTAGAGACTTGGTACGACGACATGTGTGTGTTACTTTTCGACAGCAACAAACAGAGCTTGGAGTATGTCTTGTCGTAATGGTAAAGGAGAGATGTTCGGGAGCGGAACGGAGGTATAGTTGAAGTTAAAAGTATTCAGCATTGTTTTATTTTATTTTACTTTAGTTTATGTTGTTTTAATTTTAATTTGATTTATTTTATTTTTATTTTATTTATATATTTATTTGTGTTACTTTTTGTTTTATTTTTTATTCTATTTATTTATTTTTTATTTATTTCATTTTAATTTATTTTATTTATTTATTTATTTTAGTGGAGATTAGTTGCCAATCATGGAAGAATCCTGACTGAATTCATCTGGTTTGTAGGATGTCAGTAAAGCCCCAAAGATATGGACCACATAAAACATGGAGTCAGTACCGTATACGAGTCGTGTGTTCGGTTATATTTGTTCGTATAGATATGATATGACTTTGGTTTGCCTGGAGAACTGCCGATAGACAAACGACTCGTTTAACGTCCTCATACGCGTCAGTCTTCGTGAGATCATCATCGTATGTACCATTTCTCCAACACAAAAGTAAACAGACACCAATAACCGCCGTCTCTGTCCTCTCAAACCCCATTACCTTGTCCCTGAATACCATTACGACCGAGATCACAGCTGATGCAAGGTAATTCGAGAGGATTTGGATCGGCTGAGAGGTGGACTCCTAACTGCAAGGGAGCACCGCTGGCTCCATGTTCAGCTCTTAGTAAAAATATATGTGGTTTTATTATTATGAAAAAAAGGATATCTTTTGTAAATATGTGGAAGGGATTAAAGGGAATGGAACTCTGTCGGGCTTGTATGGTCGTATACACCATACGGTTTTCGTGGTTACGAGTATAATGATGGCATCAAGCCTCAGTAATTGGAGTATAGGGCGGAACTTCAAGAAATGGCAAATGAGGTGGGAGGAGGAGGAGGAAGAGGAGGAGGAGGAGGAGGGTCGGTGTGGGGCGGCAGCTAGGGATAGGAGTAGAGCCGGCGAGGAGAAAGTGTTTATGTGAATAGGAAGATGAGAAAATAGGGAGTAAAACATAAGGAACATAAATGATTCCGAAAGTGGATGAGGAACAAATAAAAGTCACGCGGCTATTAGAACAGAAAACATAGACAGAAGAGATAGAAAGAAAACATTAGAAAAATTAAACGAAACGAAAGAAGAGAACGCCGACCAAAAAGTTGAACAGAAGAGGTTAACAAGGAACGAGAAGGTAATGGAGTTTGAGTAGGACCAGGGCCTATGTAGGGTAAGTGGAACGAGGGACCGCTAACAAGGGCGTTGGAAGCCGTGGCGGAGGGAGGGAGGGAGAACCGGAGGTTCAACTGGACGACGGTAATGAGAGCAAAGGAGCGGACGGGAAGTCTGGGCCTTGGCTGTCCAAATCGGGGGCGGAAGGAGGGCTGGCGTACCGTGCATGGCCAGCAGCGCCGGGCGGGGTCTGCAGGGCCTCTGGGCGGCCAGGAATTAGTTTGGGGCTGGGTCGGGCTACAGGAGAAGGGGAAGCGTGTGTTTGTGTGTTTGTGCATGTGTGTGTGTGTATCTTCAGTTGGGTCGGCAAGAGGAGAATTGGAAGCCTGTGTGGTTGTGCGTGTGTGTATGTGTGTGTGTGTGTATCTTGGATTGGGTCGGAAAGAAGAGAATTGGAAACGCGCGCGCGCGCGTGTGTGTGTGTATTTACCTAGTTGTACCTAGTTGTATTTTACGGGAAGGGGAGCTATGCTCGTGGTGTCCCGTCTTCATATCTCATTTTCTCTAAACTATTTTTAAATTCAAATTGTGTGTGTGTGTGTGTGTGTTAGGCTGGGTCGGGCAAGAGAAGGGGAGCGTGTGTATGTGTGTGTGTGTGTGTGTGTTTTAGGTATTTTCGTAAATCATCTTTTACATATACACTGGCAACCGTGTTAGTACCATTACAAATAGTGTGTGTCGTTTAATTTGTATTTTTTTTATTTGAAAACTCAATACATTGACTACGGAGATTTTTTATTTTGATAAAAAATCACTTGGCGGCAATTAGCGTGTTGACAACAGACTCGCTGGAAATTATAAATAAAAAATTGGTTTATAAAATCATATAAGCCTTTAACTAATGTCAGTATTGTACGATTTCGTAACTTTTTGTTAATCGAACTATAAGTCCACAGACGAGATATTTCTAACGATTTCATATTCAACTGGGAGATCTTAACGTGTTTAGCTTTGAACCTGTTTTGTATGTAAAAGCGATTACCGGTGACTTCTCCGTACTGAAGCTACCCAAATACAAAGGGCACAGGTGCCGGCTTCAGCCTAAACAAAATGTTCCGTTATTAGTTTAGTTTTAATCATTAGGTCTTGTATACGTCATCATAAAACCTCAGAAAAAAAGGTTTCAATTTTCATGACTCCTTTTTCAAATTACTTTATTAACATTTGGTATGATGATTGAAACGAAACTTCCTGAAGCGCGGTTCACATGTTTCGGCACCAAGTTCCCGCTTTCTCGGAAGCTTTTTCCCGTTTTCCTCGGAACTTGGTGCCGAAACATTGCTTGTGTGAACTACGCTAAAGAATCGTTATGGCCAGTTGAAAATATAGAATAAAAGTTAAACACAATTTTGAAGTATGTCTTGGTTGTTTATGAGACGAGTTTGTAAATCGTTGACATGGAATATGCATGGATAGGCTTTCAGGCTTTCAGAGGGATATCCTTGACCACTGTCCTTTGAAACTTGGGCTTCAGCTCGAGGTTTCAGGGTTAGGTGGCGGTGGAGATCATAGAGAGAGTTCAGAGATGGCCGCTGCTTCCATAGCGACCACACAGACAGGACGACCTCGAAGGTGAGCTGTGCACGAAGAGTTTGAAGTTCAGATTTTGATCTTAAGAAAGGAAGACGATACGAATTAGTATCATTTGCTGTGCACTGCGTTTCCTATCGGGTTGACTAAGGTCGCTGAACTATAGCCAGATTGTATACGTCGTGAATTGCAGTGAAATTGTTAATGGGAGAATATTGGAGAGCCATTGGTAAACTATTGGGAAACCAATTCTTGCCTATTTCCTTTAGATTTAAGGAGGAAATAGGAAAGAATTGGTTTACCAATAGAGCGGTTAATGGAATATACTTAGTAACCATGTAGTGAGTGCTGAAACTATCAATTGTTTCAAGAGAAGGTTAGATAACTTTATGGATGGGGATGATAGGTGGTAATGGACTTGGAACTGCCTAGTGTAGGCCTTATGGTCTCATGCAGTCTCCTTCAGTGGGGTGAGTATTTAAGACATGAAGATCTTATTTACATTGTTGAAGTGTCGCTTGTTAGCCTAATTATCAAGACATCAGATTACTTCATAGCAAATTGTCTTCCAGAGATTTGTAAGCATTTACAAGGTTCGTTACGTCCCGTTTACCAGACTCAAGATGAGTGGCGTGACTTATTTGAGCTAGCATGTCACTGCCAGTAAGCCGACATTCTTTGGAGCAGAGAGCAAACAAAATAAATGGTCTTACTTTGCTCGGAGGGAGGGGTAGTATTGAGCGGAGGACGCAAGCGTGTCGGGAAGGAAAGGAGACGGAGGCTACAGCCTAAGAAGACTAATGAAGCTGATTAGGGAAATGACTAGACGGAGGGAAGAGGAAAAAGGCTCGTAATTAGTTTTGAATAAGTGGTTGGCTAGAGGAATGAGGAACTTGTAGTTTGGTGCTTGTGTTGAGGTGACACATTGTGCTATTGAGTTTAGGTAAAGTGGAGGTCGAGATGAAAATTGGAAGGGATCAAACAGCCGAAAAGAAAAGAGGATCGCACGGGACATGAGAGAAAAAAAAGTGGAAAGTATTTGTGAGATGACAAGAGGAAAATGGTGACACAAAAATTATTAATGAGTTGAAAAGGAGGGATTGAGGACAAAACAGGGAAAACAAAACGATGGAGGACAACGAAACTAATGGGGGAAAATGTAGGAAAATAAATGAAAAAAGTGGGTGAACTCTGTCTAGTAAACTAGTTGAAGAGACCGCAAATGAAGACGAGGGTTAAAAGAGACCTCAAAGAGACAAAGTTGGGTGACTTAGCACTAATTGCGGCCACGGTTAGAATTGCCGGAGTGTATGTGACCCAAGGTCGCGAATTCAGTACTCGGTTGTGCCAGTGCAGTCGCGCAAAAACGCGACGTCGAACTACGAGTTCCTCTCTGCAGTAATATAGTAATACTCTGTCTTTGTCTCACTTGCTCTCTCTGTCTCTCTCTCTCTCTCTCTCTCTCTCTCTCTCTCTCTCTCTCTCTCTCTCTCTCTCTCTCTCTCTCTCTCTCTCTCTCTCTCTCTCTCTCTCTCTCTCTCTCTCTCTCTCTCTCTCTCTCTGCCCCTCTCTTTCTCTCTCTCTCTGCCCCTCTCTTTCTCTCTCTCTGCCCCTCTCTTTCTCTCTCTTTAGCTCTGTGTGTGTGTGTGTCTCTCTCTCTAACACACACACACATACACATGCACAAAGTGAAACGCGCTATCGGAGCAATGCAGGAGAATGGATGGAGTGCTTACAATGGAAGGCGATTAATAATGCTTTCGGTGCATTGCAAACTAAGGTAAAGGGGAAGGCGGCTCGAAGGCTCTGAGGTGAACCACGAGCGGCTGCAGGAAGGGATCTTTAGGTTACCGTCCAAGTTGATAAAGGGGAACGAGTTTTCTGACCCTGGGCGCTGAGGTCTGGGAAGCCAGTCCCCAAGGACATCCACGCACGCTGTCAGCGGGCTGCACGTCGTCGGACGGGGTTAGGTTAGGGAGAAAGGTCTGGTCAAGTAATTCTACTTTTTCCTGCTTAGATGCGGTGATATCAGAATGATGGGGACCTAGAATGGAGAATGGGTTGATTATAGAATGTACGTATTATTGTGATAATATTAACAGTAAGGTTTTTCTGTATTGTATGGTGTAGAACTTGGGATGTATGCTGGTTTAAAGTTTGCCAATAATAGTTTTTAATATATTGTTGTGAATAAATATAGCAAAATATCGTTCGCTCAAGTGTAGAATAAAAAACTGAGCTTCTTCGAGTCGCTATTGTACCGAGTAGGTGGGCAAATATCAGAAGCTCTCGCTTCTTCAGGAGTCTCTTTCTGGAACGAAGTTCACTCAGAGGAACCTTCATCCTGAAGACACGGAGTGTAGAATCAAAATCCGAGCCTCATCTTCGAGTCCTTACTGTACCGAGTAGATGGGCCGATATCAGAAGCTATGGCTTCCTCAGGAGTCTCCTTCAGGAACGAAGTTCATCCAGAGGAACCTTCACCCTGAAGACGCGGAGTGTAGAATCAAAATCCGAGCTACATCTTCGAGTCCTTACTGTACCGAGTAGATGGGCCGATATCAGAAGCTATGGCTTCTTCAGGAGACTCCTCCTGGAACGAAGTTCACGCAGAGGAGCCTTCACCCTGAGCCTCATCATTGAGTTCCTACTCCACCGAGTATGTGGGCTATGGCTTCTTCAGGAGGCTTCATCAAGAACGAAGTTTACTCAAAGGAACCTTCACCCTGAAAACGCTGTTTCCTCCTTTAATCCTTACATTACCTCGAGATCCTCATCCATCCTTTGAGGACCTCACCCCGTCTTTGAGGGCTATTTTTTTTTTTTTTTTTTTTTTTTTTTTTTTTTTTTTTCGTGAAGAGTTTTTAATTTTGTTATATTCTTTTTCTTTTTGATCTTGAAGTTTTTCTTCAAGTATACGCATTCTTTATTTTGTTAATCTTTACCAAAAATATATATATTCTTTTGATTTATTAGCAAATGGAGAAGATTACTTCATCTTCTGAAATCTACTCTTACTGTGGTTGTATTCATTACTTGGCTTTTTACTACTATTTTGATGAGAGTGATATTCATATTATGCATATTCTATGAACTAGTAATTGATGACTGGCTCATTATTTCTAGATATTCATGGTTTGGAAATGCGGCCTTTTTTAACGTTCTGAAATTAGATAATTCATTACTCTCCTTCAGTACTTCGCATTTAGAGAGAGCTGATTTCATGGCCACGTTTTTCTTTAACGATATTTCCTTTCTTAAACTGTGGTTCTAAATGGCCACGCGTGTGTTGAGTCTAATTTCATGCACAAAACTTGTGTTTTGTTATAGGAAACTTTCTTCCCAGTGAATACCCTTTGGTGTTCTTGATGCATTCTGACAAGTACGATGTACGACACACACACACACACACACACACACACACACACACACACACACACACACACACACACACACACATATATGTATATATATACATATATATAATTGTGTGTGTGTGTGTGTGTGTGTGTTTGTGTGTGCGCATGTGCGTGCGTGCGTGCGTGTGTGTAGACTATTGTACCCACTATGTATTTTACTGTATTTTCTATTAAGATCATTGATTACGCTTCGTTTAACCCTAAACAGATACTTTGAAGTCCTTTATTGACGTAAAACCACAAGTGCTATTAGGCTGACGTCGACGGAAGAGTCTTGAATGCCGCGAGAACTTAGATTGTTCTTTGAAGCCAGTCTTGCCCCGAGAAGCCCCCTCACCCTTTGGAGATGTTACTTTGAGACCATACCAGGTCTTCAAAGTCTTCAGTCTCACAAACAACCGCGGCCCGCCGCCTCTTAAGCCTATCCGTCCGTGGCCCGGGGTTGTTTCACCCTGTGCCGAGAATAGAGTTTGTGGCCTCGTTTTTTCTGTCCCTCGAGGTCATTTTTAAGGCCGTGTTGGTGCTTGGGCGCTGGTAGATGGGTCCGCCAACGCTGCTTATTGCCAGGGCAACGAGAAGCCAAACCTGCTCTTTCGTGTCCAACGGGTAATACGACCTTCGGGCTTATTTCTTTGGCTTCTTCATCCCCCCCTCCCTCTTCGTCCTTCGTTGGAGCCTACTGCAGCAACCTCCGCCCTTTCCGTAATGAGTTACAATGGCGAAGTAATCTAAAGGAGACCTTTCGGTCCATTACGAGGTCGGATAGAGCATACCATAAACCTTCTTCCTTTCTCTCCTTCTCTTCTCCACCGCTTTTCCACCCTTTCTTCATAGCCTTGGTTTACCCTCAGTGCCCACCTATAAAGGATTTTCCCTATGTCCTCAGACTCTCTCTCTCTATCTATCTATCACTGTCTCTATCACTTTCTCTCTCTCTCTCTGTCTCTCTCTCTCTCTCTCTCTCTCTCTCTCTTTCTTTCTTTCTCCTTGTCTCTCTATCTCTCTTTCTCTTTGTCTCTCTCTCCCTCTCTTTGTCTTTCTCTATGTCTCTCTCGCTCTCTGCCTCTCCCCCACCCCTCTGAACACTTTCCTTCAAGAAACCGCTGAGCTCTCGGGCTCTCCACAATTTGTTATCTTTATATATATATATATATATATATATATATATATATATATATATATATATATATATATATATATATATCTATATATATCCTTATTAGATAAATTACATTATTCCATGGTATGGTCATACTTTACCGTCATCTCTTTTTATTTATTTATTTATTTATCTATTTATTCATTGCATTCCTTAATACACATAACCCAGTCATCCCTCACATCGTCAGTATTTGTCATTACCTTTTTATCTAAAACATATTCTAGACACACAAGTCATTAAATTTCTTTTCCAGTGAAGACTATAACAGACTCTAGACAGTCTGTTTTCGCTCTACCCCTCTCGCCATGGAGATTTTGCTTTACCCCTCTCGCCATGGAGATTTATTCTTAATACATTGTTCTAGAATCTAATAATAACTCCAGGTCATTCTTCCTTCTTTGCACATAATTCCTTTTACATGTTTTCTTCCTATTATGATTTCTTGTTTTTCTGGATTTTTTCTTTGTTTTTTTTCTTGTTTTTTATGTCTACACGCCAGTTTCCATTATCGATGTTATTCACTTAACACATATAATTGACTGATTTTTTTTCATGCTGTTTATCGTTCATGAACAAATATATCCTTTTTCTCATATTTCTTTCCAATCATACATGGACATTATATCACGGGATGAAGGATTTTTTTTATACATATATATATATATATATATATATATATATATATATATATTTATATGTATGTATATATATATATGTATATATGTTTGTGTGTCCGTATGTATATGTATATACATGTATGTACATATATATGCATACTTCTGTTTAGCTATATATATATATATTTTTCAAATTCACCAAACCTTACCGCCATATATTGTTGCCTCATTAATCCAATTTTTTTTTTCTTTTTTTCTTTTACCGCTTATCCTTTGTATCATTGCTCTGGTTGCCTCCCAGACGACCTTAATGAGCTGCAGGAAAAGTTTGAAAGAAAGAATATCGCATTTACCGAAACCATTTTGTCCTGAGCTTTCTTCCTCAGCGGAATAAAACCAGTTGGCATCACTTAGTTAGGTCATCGCAAAGAATAGGTCACCCAGAACAGAATGTGTCAGGTCATCGTAAAGAATAGGTCACCCAGAACAGCATATGTAAGTTAGGTCGTAAAGAATAGGTCACCCAGAACAGCATATGTAAGTTAGATCATCGTAAAGAATAGGTCACCCAGAATAGCATATGTAAGTTAGGTCTTAAAGAATAGGTCACCCAGAACAGCATATGTAAGTTAGGTCATCACAAAGGAGAGGTCACCCAGAACAGCATATGTAATTTAGTTTATCGCAAAGAATAGGTCACCCAGAACAGCATCTGTAATGTAGGTCATCGCAAAGAATAGGTCACCCAGAACAGCATCTGTAATGTAGGTCATCGCAAAGAATAGGTTACCCAGAACAACATATGTAATTTAGGTCATCATAAAGGAGAGGTCACCCAAAACATATGCAATTTAGGTCATCATAAAGGAGAGGTCACCCAGAACAGCATATGTAAGTTAGGTCATCGTAAAGAAGAGATCCAAGATTGGACCAGAAGTGCCCCAAAAGCTCGTTTGACTATTTTGTTTGGTTAAAGGGGAACTACAGGCTGAATAGAGTATTTCGTATACAGTCCATGTATTTCTTTCCATTAGGAATTTCTGAAAAAAAAAGTATTGGAAGCTGAAACCTCTGAAATCTAGGAAAAGCTACAAT
>NC_134787.1:58224808-58227308 GCF_046742065.1 Oratosquilla oratoria
TACTACTACTATTACAAAAACTACTACTAATACAATTACTAATACTGCTACTGCTACTGCTCTTTGTACTACTCTCGCCCCTCTTACTCCTTATTCTCCTCAGCCGCCCTCTCGCTCCTCCCCCTCCTCCCCTCCTTCACTTCGTGATATTTTTTCTTGTCTTTCTGTAACCACCTCCACGGGCGCCGGCGCCCTACTGGATGAACTCTGAGTCGGGAGTCTCATTTGTTTGGGAAGCCTCGGGAGAGTTCATAATGATTGCAGATAATGAAGTCACAGCCTTGGAGTAATTGACTTGGGATAGAGGAGCTTACTCGGGTGTCGGTACTCCCTGGAAGTGTGAAGTTACGGGGAGAGGAGATGACACGGAGTGGATGTATGGGGTCACGGAAAGGGGTAAGATATGGGCCAGGAAACGGAGAGAGATAAAAAAAAAAAAAAAAGTCCCTTAAAATTATGGTCCAGGAAACGGTGAGATAAGGAGTATAGAATAATAATAGAACAAAATAGAAATAAATAAGATAAAATAAAATAAAGTAATAAGCATGGAGACTGTCCCCTAAAAATATGGTCCAGGAAACGGTGAGTTAAGGAGTAAAAAATAAATGAACAAAATGAAAATAAATAGATAAAATAAAATAAAGTAATAAGCATGGAGACTGTCCCCTAAAGATATTGTCGAAGAAGCGGTGGGATAAGGAGTAAAGAATAATAAAATGAAATAGAAGTAAGTAAAATAAAATGAACATGGAGACTGTTCCTTAAGAATAAACAAGACAAGGAAGAGATGGTGGAATGTTGACCTCAGCTAACGACAAGTGACCTTATACGGTTCAGGAGCTGACCTAAGACCGGATGACGTCTTAAAGTCGTGCATAGACGGTCAGGATAAAAGAAGCTTTGTTATTTCATTCAACTGAAGATCTTTGGTCTGTTCGTGCAAACATGGCCTCCTCTAATCGTTCAATACGTGGTCCTTGCTTCAGATGAATAAATTCATCGTTCGCTACCACATTTTTTTTCTAAGTTCTTCGTTATGCTTAGAGGGCTCAGGAGAACCCGAAACGGAATGATGGTGCTAGAGTCATTCGGAGGAGACGACACACACACACACACACACACATTTATATATATATATATTTATATATATATATATTTATATATATATATTATATATATATATATATATATATATATATATTATATATATATATATATATATATATATATATATACATATATAATATATATATATCGTCGTTACAAGCCTTTCCAAGCAAGGGAAAATTAACTGGAGGATCTAAGGCCGAGGATTCAAAGAATTGACCAGAGGATCAACTTTAATTAAAAAAGTGATTTACATAATTCAGGGAATATTTAATTAGATAATAAGTTGTGTGAAATGGAGGAGGTGTATTAAGGAAAATACAAAAGTCAGTGCTTATGTAATTATACCTTTGTATCGTAGGGAGAAGCGTTACCTTTGGGAGGATTTTTTTTTTTTTTTTCCAAAATCTTGAAAAAAAATATATATATTGGATTTTCTTAGTCTTAAGGAACATGGGGAGTCTCTCCCAAAGACTGATTAAAATCACCTGCCAGCAGCCAAAAAATATATAAATAAATTCTGAAAAGTAGGAAAAGGATGTGGGGAATATTTCGAGGCTAGTTAGCAAGGCAAGAGATAATGAACTCTGGATAAAGAAGGAAATAGATAGCGAGCGAGAAACTACCTCCAACAGGAGTGAGACCAAATCGGTAATTCGTCCGGACATAAAGGAGGCAGTGCCTCTATAGAGAAGCGGATATGAGGCGAGAAGAGGCAGAAGTCCCAGAGAGGCGTATGGGCTTGACGAGCAAGTGAGTTTAATAGGGGCGAGTTCTGGAAACCAGATTTTTTTTTTTTCACCAAAGTGAATTTGAGATTTATAAAATGGGAATGTAGAACGAGCTCAGAAAGAGACGAGTTGTTTGCAAGGGAAGGGTGAAGAGAGTGGGAACGTAATTTTGAGTTTCATAAGGGGAAGGGGCGGAGTACTTCAGGGAGGTAAAATGTTGTATGGTATGGGGGAAAGGGGAGGAGGGCTAGAAACCGGTAAGGAGGAGTTTGATGTTCCAGGTGCGAAATGGGGCGTTGGCGGAGCACAGGAGGGCGTGGTCGTCTGTGTCGAAGGAGGGGCCGGGAGGTGGAAGAAGAAGAGGAGAAGGAGGAAGAAGGAGGCGAGGGAGAGGCGAGGAGGCTGTGATGGCGAGCGAGATGTCTGCACCAGATGAGCTGAGGCTGAGAAAAAGGAAGGTCGAGAGCACGAAAGAGCATCCAAGACGGTGAGGAAGATGGCCGGAGAGATGTGACGCTTGACGTCTCTCGCACGGGGAGAATATAAACTGCGAGTTAGCTGAGCATGCGGCAGTGACGTAAGGTGCCAAAGAGGCACGGGAGGAGGGAGGAGGCTGACGTGCGCTGGTGAGGAGGAGAAGGGGTGGTGGGGAGGGCCCAAGG
>NC_134787.1:58229808-58232308 GCF_046742065.1 Oratosquilla oratoria
AATTATCCCTTTCTTTGTTTATATATTTGTTTCGTTTTTACACATTCGGTCTCGTTATAGATGGTGAGGTCTTCTGTTGTCGCACTATTTTATCGTAATCTTTTGTAAGGCCTTTGCAAATACGCACTTGTCCACAGGAACGCATTCAGAGGCATCCCAACAAAATAGAAATACGAATTTATGTATACATTGCATGCATGAATATACTATACAATGGTTTTTGTTGATACTGTTGTGGTTTTGATAAGTGAGCAATTGTTTATTTGATAAGATGAAATGAGATTTGGAAAGTAATCTCTGTGATATGATTTATATGAAAGGTCGGTATTATAAGGGATATGATAGTAATGGGAATGGAGAAAAACGAGTTCAGGACTAAGAGGTAAAAGGATATTTCCATAAGCATTTGAACATTAGTAACTGGTAGATGGAAAGAGACAGTAAAAGGTTCAGGTAACGATGTTTTCAAAACAAGTGTAGTCCTGTTGTAGGAAGAGTTGGGTTGCAGGGAAAGTGAAATGATCAAGTGATAACAGGAATATAAAGGGAAGAGAGTCTACGTGTCTCTCTCTCTCTCTCTCTCTCTCTCTCTCTCTTTCCCTTTCTCTTTCTCGCTCTTTCTTTTTCTTTCTCTTTCTCTGTCTCTCAATACCTCTATCTCAGTACCTCTCTCACTGCCTCTTCCACTGCCTCTCTTTAACACTACCTCTCTATCTACCCCTTTCTATCTCTCCTTTTCATTTTTTTCAGGGGGGTCGAAGGTGCCTACTGTATCAACCTTGTATTCTGCTGCTTTTCTCCTATACGTTTCTTCTGTTGCTACGCTTCCTGTGTCCTGTTCCCCGTCCGAA
The DNA here is from genome assembly GCF_046742065.1 of Oratosquilla oratoria. NCBI lineage: Eukaryota > Metazoa > Arthropoda > Malacostraca > Stomatopoda > Squillidae > Oratosquilla > Oratosquilla oratoria. The sequence continues at coordinate 58,230,660 of NC_134787.1, forward strand.
TGGTTAGCTCCCTTCCTTCTGCCGTGAAATCCGGCCTTTCGTTTCTCGGTGTCCGTAAGGTTTAGGTGCTAATCCAGGTATTCAGCCTTTGCGGACGCAAGCGGTCAGCGTAGGTTTTGGGGCGAGACATTTGAAGCCCTTCTCAAGCGAGAGGCCTTTTCACCTTTCGGCCTCCCTTTGATCCTTTTGTCAAACCTTCCGCTGCTGCCGCTTCCGCCTACACCACCACAGAACCCCTCCTACACCACCATGAACTGACCTTACACCACCACCGCCGTCACCTCTCCGGAATTGTTAATACCGTTGCACTTGCGTGTAGGCGCCTCTGTCAGTGTTGTTGCTTTGACCACCAGCACACCACCACCACCACCACCACTACCACTACCACCACCACCACCACTACCACCACCACCACCGGAACTGTCAACATCATTTAGTACAGCCACCGAAATCAGCGCAAACCCCATCTGTGCACACGACCTTGAATTTATATTGAATTTGATGTTTTAGGGAAGGTCTAAGTTTCGCCAGCGCTCTTTTGTGACATATATTCTGTGGAGTGAAGAACGGCTATACACACTAGGTCTCTCAAAGGACAGCAAATCACAGCTTTCGTTCACCCAGTACTACTTTCGTTCACCCATTCCCCGTTCACTCGCATCACATGTGAATTGCTTACAGTAGTTACCTGTTGTGAGAATGATGAATAAAGAAAAGAATGGATAAATAAGGAATATCCGTTGCACCTGTTTCCAAGTCGTTGTCGGTGAGAATCTTCATATATTTGATTCTGGTCAGTGCTTGGCGATTCCAATCAGCTGATAGGTACAATCGAAGCGTAATAAGATCTCAAACGATCGAGGTGCTAATAATTCTTGATTCAGACGAAATTAATTGACTCTCGCTTATGTCGGTTCAGAACCTGTAAAAGATATTGCTGTGCCCAACTTAGGTACTTAGGGAATATGATCGCATTTCCGAGTTAAGCCATGCCACATGATCACAGAAAATTCTATTTACAAAATAATTTTCGTTTTTTTAACACACTAGATTAGGGGTTCTCATTAGGGGTGAAATTCACCCCCAGGGGGGAATTTTGGGTTTTCTTGGAAAAAATAAAAGGGTTTTTAGTAATATTTGCATATTATTTAGAATGCACTTTTTGAAACAGGCAATCTTGGAAAGGAGGGGGAATGACATTCGGACAAATGGTGAAAGGGGTGAATGGGCCAAGTAAGGCTGAGAACCCTTGCACTAGATGGCGCTGGAATCATGTTAAATAACATTAGTGACCCACATATGAAAGGTTGTAATGTTTGTAACGGTGAGATACACTTACAGGTCGTGGAATGTACTCCCCATTATGTAGGTAGATGATGTAGAGTTGTCGGTCGTGTATGTTCATATTCGACGGATGGTCTTTAAATAATTTACTGATCACTGCCTCGGGAGCTTTCGGAAGCTGGGAGGGACTGATGTCGCTATTTGAAGCCGCACCGCATGTTTTGCCAAATAGGAGGCCAGCGCTGAGTACACAAGTACTGAATGGCCTACCGAGATTAGTTTCATATCACATGTTGACAGTCTGGAGTCGAAAGTAATAGAGAAGCACGTTTCTTACAGGAAAGACCTTGCAACGATGATAAAAT
>NC_134787.1:58237308-58249808 GCF_046742065.1 Oratosquilla oratoria
TGGCAGCTGTACCTCATTCCACTATGCTTCTGCTATGTGGATCTTTACTTGTGGCTCCAATGTATGGTTGTCTCTCCTTGTTCCTCGTTCTATACAACTTACGTGGTCTACGTGTATTCCTTTACCACTTTCCTACCTTCCTTTCTTCCTTCCTTATGTATCTGTTATGCTTTCACTTTGTTCCACATACCTTCTTTCTTGGTCCTCTTACAAACTTCCTCCTCTTTTTTTTTTTTTCTTATCTTCTCTCTCTTCCTATTCCTCTTTCTCCTCGTCTTTTTTCTAACTTTTCCCTCCTCCTCCTCCTCCTATTCACTTTCTTCTTCCCATTAATCTTCTTCCTCGTCTTCCCAATTTTCCACCTCCACTTCTTACTCCTCTTTCTCTCTCTTCTTCCCTGCTCTTCCTCCTCCTCCTCCTCCTCCTACGCTGCTTTTTCTCCTTCTCCTTTACCCATCCTCTTCGTCTTCCTCCTCCTCTTTCCCTCCCCTTCCTCTTCCCCTTTTTCCCTTTTGCCTCATTTCTCTTCTTTTCTCCTATCTTCACCTCTTCCTCCTCCCCCTCCTCCTCCTCCTCCTCCTTCCTTTTCCTCCTTTCACATCTTCCTTTTCTCCTTCTCCCTCCTCCTCCTCCTCCTCTATTTTTTTTTTACCACGCCTTCCCATCATCAGGCTTTGTTCCCGTATTAGAGACGATGACGCAAGACCGACAGCCTTCCCACCGAACACGACTCATGACGTGAGGCCCTGATGAGAGCCTCGCTCGGCCTCGGGGTCGCTTCGACCCCTTTGCCAGGGATGACCGAGTGCTCCGCCCTGTGTCACGTGACCAGTCGGTTCTCTTCAGCCATATCTCGGACCCTTGATTGATTGGAGTCCCATACATGGCAAGATCTGTTCCTTTACTGAATAGAATAACCTGGTGGTGGACAAGGCTAGTAAAGTGTGTTGCTGTGGTTTGAGGGTTAAGTTAACTCGGAGACACAGTTTCGCCCCGGAAGCCTCCCAGCCAAATTAATAAATTGTCTGATAAGAATAATTCCCAACCCCGTCTTTGTCATGACCTAGAACGACCTCGGTGCTCGTGGGCGATTTTTTTTATTTGGAGAGGAATGGGGGCTTTGTTATTCTTGCCAGACGTTGACGAAAATGCTCGTTCCTCAGCGTGATGTGTTGCATCTCGAGGGCAATTTGCGACCTGAACCTTTTCTGTCAGCAGCTAGAATCGTAACATTTCATTTTTCTAGTTAGTGTTTTGCCAGATGAAGAGATATAGAAACGATGGAGGTATGTTTGAGGTAGCATTCCCCACCCCCACCCGAGCTGGTCTTGAGACAAGGAAAGAAATGGTTTTGTAATTCTTAATTCTTAAACAGTTGATTCTGTGAGATGGTATATTAGGTGGAATGTAACTAAAGAGGATTTTCTAGAGTTTGTGCATCTTCATCTTTTTGCTGACCAACTGCCGTGGGACTTTCGCACTTTCGCATTTTACAAAATTCATATTTTCCAGTCGGGTTTCTAGAGTTTGTATACTGCATTGTTTAAGTTCGCGGATTTGTAATTCTTTTACTGGTGCCACACGAGACTGGGGCGGGCGCTACCATTTCCCTTAGTTGGGTTAGAGTATTGGTAACTAAGGTACGTGTAGTTCAGTGCGATTAATAGCCTACCACAACCAATAGCTAATATGGCTCATTATACTTGGCATCATATTTGGTTAAACGCGTTGTTATTTTCGGTCGAGATTATCAACTTCGTATTTTGCAGCTCGAAGAGAAACGACCCCGTTCAAAAAAGAGAGAATTAGTGCTCTAGACAATCGTTTGAGCCATGAACGATCATCGTTGAGCGATAATCGGACCGAGCAAAACGTACCGTTAGTGAAAGGTCACATAAGTCAAGCTTTGGGTTCGTATACGACTTTGAGTCCGGACGACATTCGTTCCTGAGTTAGCGAATTATTTATTTATTTATTGTGTGTGTGTGTGTGCGTGTGTGTGTGTGTGTGCGTGTGCGTGTGTGTAGCGTGTGGAATTCCATCCACTCACTTCCCCCAACTTTTTGTCAATGTCCATTTGTGGTTTTATATATGCATGTGTGATTGTGATCGAGTGCTTGTGTTGTGTACATGAGGTTGCATGTTACATGAGGTTGCATACTTTTCTTAGTTTCACTTCTCCATATTTCCTCGCATATGTTTGTTCAAATAGCGTTGTCAGTTGCATGTGCATGTATGGAGTCAGTTTCAGTTATAAGTTCTTCGTAACTGCATTGTGCGTCACTTTTTAGCATTTACGACACAAGCAACCGTGTAAGGTAATCAAAGTCTCTTTCAAGTTGTAAATTTACGACCCAAAGATACGCATTATGCACAACTCCCCACAAGACATCAGTCACTGTAGTACTTATCAGTGGAGCTACTTGTAAATAGAACTGTGCATGTGTATATTGCATAGACTAATGTACATTCGGGCTTCATATACCTTCAAGATATTGGCGGTTTCTGATTGGTACGTCCAGTGATTGATTTGCGCTCTCAGAGTCGTCAAAGCGTTATCAGAACGCGCGACATGATTATCATCAATGAAATAAGATGTTGAAGCTTGAATGATATTTACTATTACCAGAACTCTGATACCTCACCTCCTCGGTCACAGAAACGACAAATGAACAAAAAAAGTACTGTATTCTATTTCACAGAGCTTTTTTTTTCGCATAATAGATCTTGTCTATCTCTGTGGATTTTGATTTGCCTTCCTTAAAATCAGTTAGTCGTTTTAATGAGTTTGTATTGATCATTCCCAGGTAATGAATCATCATTCCGAGTGCCAAGACAGATTGGCTATCGGAGCTCGGCATCTGCTTGGCTGGATGGATGTGGCTAGCGCATGCATGTATGCTTTCGACAGACTAATGCAAATGTGGCGCCTGAATTAATTACTACTGACAGTCTCGAGTGAGCATGAGAATAGACCATAACAATTTGTATTCACGGAAAAAATAAACTTGGTTTCTGTACGAAATCATAAGTGACTTTGGAATATTATATTTTTATTTCTATTTTTCGTTGCTGTCGGCTTACGTCTGGTAGTTACTAAAGGTGTTTTGTTCAGTTGATCTAAAGCCTTTTTCCAGTGAAGTTACTGGAAATGTGCCTCATGCTGAATATGTTCTTGACGTGAGGAAGAAAAACCCGACCCCACGGAGAGGGGTGGGTCGCCGAATTTATGTATCAACCTTGCTGTGGATGTGCTGTGTCTTGCGACACTGCTTCTGACCCAGGGCAGTGGATAGGATGCAGGGATGACCCGTCATCCAGGAGGTGCCAAGATGAGAGGGAGGGAGGAGGGTGGAGGGGAGTGAAGTATGTAGGGGATGGAAAGGGCGGGAATGGCTTCTACGCTTTTTTCTTTTTGGCTACTCCCGTGTAAGGGAAAAAAAAAAACTTTGGTATATACATGTACCAAAGGGGTTTATTCAGCTGAGGAAAGACCTTTTTCCAGTAAAGTTGCTGGAAATGTGCATCATGCTGAATATGTTCATAACGTGAGGAAGGAAAACCCGACCCTATTTCCATAAACTAATTTCCCAAACGCTTCTGTATCTCCATAGGAGAACAGTCAACAACATGATGTACAGTATGTGAAATTTGAGGAATAATTTTCAAGCCCATACATCTCATCACCGCCAACTAACTGTTTTTTTTTTCATATGGTGTCTAGAGAGGTCAACTGTCTTTCGTACGACAAATAATACACTCTTACCCATACTCCAGTTCACTATGGTTTCACTACTCTGTTCTGTGTTACGTCAGTCTGCAGTCGATACATATGAATTAAAGTGAAGCTCTATCACATCCTTCAACACTTCATTCCCGTGTTTTCTTTCTTTAGTAAAGTCATTTACATCGACTGGTAGTGACACGACGAATGAAAACTCTGAGGGAGGAAGGGGCCTTCCATGATGGAGCCAGATGGAGGAATGTGGTGGGACCACTGACAGGCATAGCGCCTACTACTGGGAGCTGAAGTAAAAAAAAAAAAAAAGGTAGTGACATGACGAATATCAAGCTGAACATCATTATTCCAATATATTCCAGATTTGGAAATTGCAAAAGTGCAAAGGGTGACAGGAGGAAGTTCTTTGTGGAAGAGGTCTTCCGCTTTAAGTGTCTCCAAATACTGTTAAAAAAAAAAAAAAAAAAAATCGCTAACTCGGGAACGAATGTCGCCCGGACTCAAATGAGAATAAGTAAATAAATTAAATGGTAGCTGAGTTTCGGGTCACTCCGAACAGCTATAGTGCAATCTCTCCGTCACGTGAAACTAACGAAACATTATTATGCGGAAATTGTTCTGATAATCGGATATGGACGCCAGACTATGTTAAAAGCAGGGTAATGGAAATGTGCCAAATTTTAGATTAACTTTTTTTTTTTTCCTAAAATTAAATTTTATGCTTAGGTCTAATTATAACCGTATAAGTCCCTCTCTGCCATATTTTGGGATTGCAAAGTTTTTATGTCGATATGATGCACATTTTCAGAAGTTTATCAAGTAAGCCAATGGTAACAGGTACTCGAGTAGCTTTTGCAAAATGAGCAGCACTAATAAGCATTCTAATTGGCTTCGTATCATAAAAAAAAAAAACATATATTTTAGTACAAACCTCATTGGACGAAGGTGTTTCTAGCGATATGGAATTCTTGTAGCTCCTGAATAGTTTGTTTTGTTGAAGGTTAGAATTAAATAATTGACAATTATTTCTATTACATGAGTAGGTAGTATGAAAAAGAACAGCTGGTACTAGACAAATACCATCATAATTATTCGTGCGATACATAAACTATATTGAGTGTGAAAGTTTGCGGCTTTTGAAATGTGATATGTAGAACCAAGACTTTACTATACACCGCTGTACGTAGTTTCCAAATGCCTCTGCCATGGTCTCTTCAGGTCATCGCATCTGAATACGGTCAAATGACGTCTGCTAGTAATGATCCACGATTTCAGTTATGCTGGCCAAGACTTCAGTAACTTCATGAATGCGGAGACATTTTGTCAGATTGTTTTGACAAGAGGTGGTGGGAAGCTCGACAAAGTAAAAGTTGGATTTATAGAAGACCTGAGACGTAAAATGATATATAAAGGAATGTAAATGAAAGAAGAAAGATAAGTTGAAGAACTGTGTCTGGTGTTTTCGACCTCGGGATAAAGATTAGGGAATTATTTAGGCGAGAGGAAAAACAGGACAGAAATTGATCAAATATAGCTGAGGAGGAATAAGAAGAGAAAAATAAAAAAGAGGAGTGAAAAAGAAGAAAAAAGAGGAGAAAGAAAAAGAGAAATAAAAAAGGACTAAAAAAGAAGATGAGAAATAAAAATAGAAAAATAAAAAAGAGGAGTGAAAAAAAAAGAAAGAAGAGAAAAATAAAAAATTATGAGGAGGAGGAGAAAGAAGAAAATGGAGAAAAAACTAAGAAGACAAATGAAGGAACGAAAGAAATGTGGATTATTGATTGTATTGAAAGCATACAGTAGTTGCAGGAAGGGGAGATTAGCAAGTATGAACCTCACAAAACTAAAAGTCGTCGAGTTCGTGTTTGCTTATACCAGTATTAAGGTGCAATAGTTTCTTGCGCATTCTGCTAAATGAAAAAAATGTGCAACACAAGTTAAGGATCACTTTTGGTTCTTTCTTCCCTCTGAACTGAAACCATCGAATGTTGTCTCTTGTGTATATATATATATATATATATATATATATATATATATATATATATATATATATACATATATATTCACAAGAGACAACATATGTATATATATATAAATAAATATATATATACATATGTATATATATTCACAAGAGACATTATATATATATATATATATATATATATATATATATATATATAACTTTTCAACCACATATCACTTTTAATTCCTTGCCATCGCAGTCGAGACTTAGAAGCTCGAAGGAGGCATATATTGGAAATTGAAACATTGTCGAGCCGAGGACTCGAACTCAGTTCGGACGTGACAAAGTGTCAGTGACTAAATCCATTATGCTATATATATATATATATATATATATATATATATATATATATATATAATATATATACACTAAGTGTTTTGAATTATAAGGAGACACTCTCGTGATCATCTGACGAGGAAAGGTTATATCGTGTGCCTTGTATATGAAGAAACTACGACAACGTTTGGTACTTGAGAAGTTCTTGAATTGGAGGAGGATGTGTCTATGTTTTCTATATCCTAAGTGGTATACTAAATTCTCATTCCCCAGTGTCTATAAAAACTGTTTCTTTCTTCCTCTTTCCTTCCTGCCAAGTTTCAATATTGACACGAAGAACTGAACGTTATTGTTTGCATTGCTTCTTTACCTCTCCTTTTACCTCTCCAACCTCCTCTGTGTTACGTAATATTGAGTACTTTAACACTTAAAGGACACGTTGTTATATTCAACTCCCAGAACGTTTATTTCTATAACACTTCCTAGACTCTTCAGTATAGCCACCCGTGTTCCTTTCTACACTCACTTTTATCCTGTGTCAACACTTTTGTTTCATAACTTTCCCTTGGTATTTGCGTACACATGTATAGCCTTTTTCCATCTTCGGTTAACTGTTTTCGGACCCTTTCTTCTTTATGGCGTTAGTACGCATGCGTTCTTTCCCAACCTCCTCTTTTCCATTTCATCTAAAGGCTAAAACTACGTCTACAAAATTCAGATCATATTTATATTCACGGCAGCTCATTTTTCTTTCTAGTTTTTCGTGTTACTTTTTATTGCCTTGTCTGTTTTAATCAAAACACAAGTGCCTTTGAATAATTCATCTGCAACGCCTGTATCTTTTGTATGTACAGTATAGTGTGTGTGTGTGTGTGTATATATGTTTGTGTATGTTTTTGTATGTGTCTGTGTTTGTGTGTGTATTTATGTCCATGAGTTTGCGTGCTAGTGTGTGTGTGTGTGTGTGTGTGTGTGTGTGTGTGTATGTGTGTTTACTTGCATGAGTTTGTGTGCTTGTATACTTTAAGTGTATGTGCGTATGTGTGCCTGTTTTTATGTATGTATATACACTATCCTGTTTCTGTATGTATGTATGTATGTAGGAAGGTAGATATGAGTTTTAATGAGCGCGTTTCGTAAGGTCTTTGGTTTCTCATAACTAAACTTTTTTGTCTGTCAACAAAACTTTTTTTAATACATATATCTAATACTTTATCTTTAGTGAGATTTCTAAGTTAGTTTTCAGCCATTTTAAGACTTACCAAAAAGCATATAGACTTTTTCTACCATTGTCCATCTGCTTTTCAGTATTGTCTGCACATTTTTCATGAAATGTTGTAATGCCTGAATGTCCCATACTTTATTTTTGTTTCATTTTTTGATCTCCAACGACCTTACATATTTCTTAAACGTCTTAGCTATTTCAGAATGTTTCCGACTTAGTGTCCCTACTTTCCGGTGTACCCCGATCTCTTAAAGTCTTATAAAAATTTCATCCTCCGTAGAGGTCAAGCTCACGTAAGGACCTTCATCATTTTCATCCTTATGATATTTGTATGTGTTATTTAAAAGCTCAGTTTCTTTCAGTGCCTCGTAGGTTGCTTAGTTATACACAGTAGTTTTTACATACATGCATATACCAAAGGCTTCTTCCCCCTTATAAGGGAGGTAGCCAAAAAAACTAAGGTATAAAAAACACTCCCACCCATTCCATCTCTATCACACTCCACCCCCCTCCACCCTCTTCCCTCCGTTTTATCTTGGCACCTCCTGGATGACGGGTCATCCCTGCATCTTGTCCACTGCCCTGGGTCAGAAGCAGCAGTTTCTACCTTCGTTTATAATTTCTAGGGCTATCAGACACTTATGTACAACACCTTCTGCCTCGCTTTAAAGTTTTTGGAGCTACCTTTTTCGGTTCTCTGGAGTCTCCAACACAGTAGTTTCTACCTTCGTTCGTACTTTCCAGGGCTATCAGATACTTATGTACAACACCTTCTGACTCGCTTTAAAGCTTCTGGAACTACCTTCTCCGGCTCTATGCAGTTTCCCAACACAGTAGTTTCTACCTTTGTACTTTCCAGGGATATCAGATACTTATGTACAACACGTTCTGCCTCGCTTTAAAGCTTCAGGAGCTACCTTCTTCGGTTCTCTTGAGTCTCCAACACAGTTTTTATTTGTCAGACGCTGACTCCCTTCGAGGTAAACGGTTCACATTAGTTATCCAAATTCTTCATAAATTGTCAGACTTTTCAATATTAATAAGTCCCTTCTTGACGCATTTAGATTTACCCTCCGTGTCTTACAAAATGTTCTTGCGGAAAACGGAATGGAAGGAGAGACGGAAAAACCCGAGAAGCAAACGATAAGTGTGTGAATGATAAATTTTCAGGAATAGACGTGAATATGAAAATGCTGGAAAAACAAACAAATGGGGGAGAAAGATGAAATCCCTAAAGAATGGCTAGAAAAGAGTTCATCATGAAAAGGTGGAAAGGGAATTTAGAGTTCCGGAAGAGATTATGTAAGGCTAGAATGAGGGGGAAGGAAAAATAAAGTGATGGGTTCCGAGAAGAGGAAGGATGGAGGAACAGTCTAAGAAGGTGGGTAGAAGAGGAAGATGGAATGGATTATGGAGGTTGAGGATAAGTGACGGGAACCCCACGAGGGTAAGAAGCGACGCGAAGAGTGGAAAGCAGAATGCATATGGAAAGGCTTGATGCCGCAGAGGACCAAGGATCACGGGAGGAGGAACCAGAAGAGAGGTTTGGTGGTCTGAGACGAACACGCTCACACTCTCACTCACTCGTTCACTCACTCACTCACTCACTCACTAAAACACACACATACACACACGCATTCACACACACACACACACACACACACACACACACACACACACACACACACACACACACACACACACACCTCGTGGCGCAGTGGTAGAGTTCCCGGGCGCCACTACGGCAATCCGGGTTCGAATCCCGACCAGGGCTGAAATAATTTCAGTATCGCTGAGATGCGAGTTGTTTGTTACTCCAACTCTCGTGGGCGAGGAGTTGGGCGTGTGTGTGCGTGTAAGGTATTACCCATAGATCGGTCATATATGAGCTCTGAGCTCTCTTCCGGGAAGGAAATAGCTGTCGATCATGAGTCCAACACGTGATCCAAGACCATGGTAAATCACGCATACATACATACACACACAAACACACACACACACACGCACATTCATATGCTCGCCGTAATGTAGTCAATCTATTTCATCAGAATGGAAGAAATGTCCTTTTCCTTATAGGTTTCTATTACGATTTAGATGAAGGATGAAATCTACTGGAGGAAGAAAAAAAAATTGTTAGGAAGCGGAAAGCGAGGGGGCGAAGAGATTGGACGAGGAAATGACGTGATTGGCTGGTTACAGGAATGTCTTAAGAAACGCCAGGGAGACTACATAATGGTACGTGCAGAGGAATTCTACCGGGAAGGAAGAGACGACCGCCAAAAGACCGGAGGAAGAAAACGGCACAGGGAGAGATATAGGTCTGAGAGAGAGAGAGAGAGAGAGAGGAGAATAATTTTGAAAAGGATGCTGTAAGGACGAACCTCCTCCATATTTGGCACCAGTGTCATCAAAACCCATCCACCACGTCTTCCCCCCAAGAAGCAGTTACGAGAGGAGAAAGAGTGGTAACACATGTAGGGACATAAAGTATTCGAGACATCATGTAGGAGAAAGATTGTAAGGAAGTAAGAATGTTGTAAATGGATATGAAGACAGATGAAAGCCAAGGGGAATCCATCCTGTAATAAAAGTGAAATAACAAGGAGGAGGCGAAAGTGGGTCAGAATAATAAGATAGGTGTGAGGGGAGGAGAGGGGACCACAAGGATTATGAGGAGGAAGGAAGGAGCCGAGGAGGAGGAAGAAGATGATCAACAGCAGCAGCACCAAGAGGAGGAGGAGGAGGAGGAGGGGGGGGAGGAGAGGGGACCACAAGGATTATGAGGAGGAAGGAAGAAGAGGAGGAGGAGGAGGAGGGGGGAGAGAGTGGACCAAAAGGATTATGATGGGGAAGGAAGAAGAAGAAGAGGAGGAGGAGGAAGATGATCAACAGCAGCAGCACCAAGAGGAGGAGGAGGAGAGGGGGACAGAGTGGACCAGAAGGATTATGAGGAGGAAAGAAGAAGAAGAGGAGGAGGAGGAGGAAGATGATCAACAGCAGCAACACCAAGAGGAGGAGTAGGAGGAAGGGAGGAGAGGGGAGCAGAGGGATTATGAGGAGGAAGGAAGAAGAGGAAGAGGAGGAGGAAAATGGTCAACAGCAGCAGCAGCATCAAGAGGAGGAGGAGTAGGAAGATGATCAACAGCAGCAGCACCAAGAGGAGGAGGAGGAGTAGGAAGATGATCAACAGCAGCAGCATCAAGAGGAGGAGAAGTAGGAAGATGATCAACAGCAGCAGCACCAAGAGGAGGAGGAGGAGGAGTAGGAAGATGATCAACAGCAGCAGCACCAAGAGGAGGAGGAGGAGGAGGAGGGGAGGAGATTGAACGAGTCTTGGGTGCTAGGGAAGGCCGGACGGAGAGATGTGGAGACACTCCCTACAACCTGTTACTTGTAAAAAGGAAAAAGGGCGGCTCTCTTGGAGATTCCATTAAGACCATCGAGGTCTGGATTGCAGAGCTTTTGAGCTCGTCTCCCTTCCATGTCTTCTTCGACCTACTCCTTCTCGTCGTCCTCTACCCTCCCCCCTCTCCCTCCCTTACCCTCCTACCTCCTCCCCCCCCACCTTTCCTCCCTCCATCTTTTATGCCTCTTCCTTTTCTTCCTCATGTTGGTAATGAGGAGAATCGACATCATCATCATCATCATCATCATCATCATCATCATCACCACCACCACCGTCATCATCATCATCATCATCATCACCGTCATCATCATCATCGTCATCATCATCATCATGAGCTTTCGTCTCATCCTCCTTACATTCCTTTTCTCCCTCCTTCATTCTCCTCCCCTCCTCTTCCTCCTCTTCCCCCTCCTCATCCACCCTCCTCCTCCTCCCCTCCTCCTCACTCTTCCCTCTCCTCTTCCTGTTCCTCCTCCTATTCCTTCTCTTTTGCCACCTCATCCTCCATATCCCTTCCTCTTCCTAATTCTCTTCCTCCTCTTCATCATCATCATTCTCCTCCCCCTCATCCTCATCCTCCTTCCCCTGTTGCTGCTGCTCGTCCTCCTCCTCTTCCTCCTCTTCCTCATCATCCTGCTCCTTCTGTTCCCTTTCCTTTCCACTTCTTCCTCCTTCTTCCCCCTTCCTCCTCCTCTTCCTCCTCCTCCTCCTCCTTCTACTCGTTCCTATCCTCATCCTCAATCTCTCTCTCCTGCTACTGGTCCTTTTCTTCCTCCTCTTCTTCCTCCCTCCTCCTCCTCTTCCTCCCTCCTCTTCCTCCCTCCTCTTCCTCCTCATCGTCCGCTTCCTCCTCCCCCTTCTACTGGTTCCCATCCTCAACCTCTCCCTCCTGATGCTGGTCCTTTTTGTTCCTCCTCTTCTTCCTCCCTACTCCTCCTCCTCTTCCTCCATCCTCTTCCTCTCCACCTAAGCGTCCGCCATCAACCCATCGTGTGATGGTTCTCGTTCATGGCCGGTGTGCCTTCATATCGCGTCGCCGACTGGATGCCATCCCCGGGGTCTGTTTCACGTTTATCCACTTAGTTTCATATCGTGTTACGTGACTCTAAAAGAGTCTTGTCGTAGATTCAAAGTGGACTTTTTTATGATATGTGATCCATGTCGTTCTTGTAGTGTGTGTGTGTGTGTGTGTGTGTGTGTGTGTGTGTGTGTGTGTGTGTGTGTAGGTGAGTTATGTATGTATATATAGGTATATATATGAATATGTATATATATATATATGTATATGTATATATATGTATATATGTATATATATATATTTATATATGTATATATATGTATATATATGTGTATATATATATATATATAATATATATATATATATATATATATGTATATATGTGTGTGTGTATATATATACGTGTATATATATGTATATGTATATATATATATATATATATATATATATGTATGCGTGTATGTATCTATATGTGTATATACAGGTATATGTATGCATGTATGTATATGTATTTGTATTACCTTTCTTTACTCCTCTTGCCTCAGTACGCGGCTTCCATGATAACATTTTCCCTTTTACCTGTGCAAAGCCATCCTAGCACATATGTGTTTGCGGACACTATTGCTGCATCTTTCCTCCCCTCCTGTCCTACATCCCTGCAAATATTTTCTTCTTCTCCTTCTTCCTCTTATTCTTCTTCTTCTTCTTCTTCTTTTTCTTATTTCTTCTTCTTCTTCTTCTTCTTTTTCTTCTTCTTTTTCTTATTTCTTCTTCTGTTTCTTCTTTTCTTCTTCCTCTTTTCTTCTTCTTTTC
>NC_134787.1:58267308-58272308 GCF_046742065.1 Oratosquilla oratoria
GCAGATAGTAGTCGAAATATACAGTTTTCCTGTACTTCTGATATTATTTCTTAAATAGTGATTTTAAAGTGTACATTTACAAATGTGTTATAACATTTCAGTTTCCCACTAAAGAATAGGTTTTCGTCTTATTTTGAGGTGGGGAAGGTGAATGATATAATGAAAAAAGAAGAACAACATACTTGTTCATTTGTAGATTTAACAATACAGGATTTCTTGGTAGAACTAATGATTGTATAAAAGGTTCGTTATGATAACACAGACGTCATACCTTGACATAAAATACCTCATTGTTGTTCCACTTTATTACTGCCACGCCTGCCAGTACACGCCTTTTCCTCGGCACTCCCACGAAACCCGGATTTATTTTAAGACTAACCCGAGCTTCCAGCCGGCACAGCCAACATGTGGCAGGCATCTTCTTCAAAACTGTACCAAGTGCATTTCTTTACATCGAACATTTACGATGCGAATAAGGCTAGTAGGTCGTAAAGGGCTTATTCACGTCGTAAATCAGAGGCCCAAACCTTTCCCACCCATAGCTTCCCAGAAGACATCAGCCAGTGTATAGTACCTAGAAGTATAGGCCGCTGTGTGTTAATGCCCCAACCACCTGAAGGCGTTCCAGGTGAATCCAGGAAAGGTAGTGAAGGTTACTGAGCCGGGGCGGGGCGTGCGTGCCTCCACCTGTGTCGGACCCGGCCTTGTGCTCCTACCGCCACCGCCACCACCACCATGTAGAGACACACCCCACCTGAACACACCTTGACGCCGCCAGCCGTTCCTGTGCGACCGGCGCGAGTCCGGGCCCCGAGTTTAGATCGATAGAGTTGTGCGGGGAGGGATAGGCCGAGGGGGGGGGGGAAGGGAAGGTGGAGAGGTGGGAGAGGGAAGAAGAAATAAATAAACACGTGAAGGAAAGTGTTTAAGAAATAACTAAGGAGGAGAGTTAAAGAAAATGGAGAAAGAAAGGAAGGGAAGTAGAGAGAAGGGTGAAGAAATAAATAGAGAAATGAAAAAGAAAAGTATTTGAAAAAGAAGTAAGGAGACAAGTTAAAGGAAAGGCCAAATGAATGAGGGAAGGTGGAGAGGAGAGGGAGAGAGTGAAGAATTAGACGAACAATGTAAAAAGATATTTAAGAAAAAAGCAAAGAGAAGATTTAAAGGAGAAGGGTGAAGGACGGAAGGAATGTGGAGGGAAGAAAGAGAAGGGAGAGTGAAGAAGATATATATGAAGAAAAAGGGAGGGTCAAATGAATTGGTGGGGTATTAAAGAAAAGGACGTGTAGATAAATGTAAGAAATAAAAAAAAATGTGAGAAGAGAGTAGGTGAAGGTTCCTGACACACTCGTAAGGCGCTGAAGGAAGGTTGGATTTTGAAAGGAGTTGAAGGTTGAAGGAGTGATAGGTGCTCTGTAGGTGCTGTTGTGAGGTGCAGGGTTGGTGTGAAACGTAGTAAACGATGGAGTAACTCGAAGGGAGAATTGGTCAGCAAAAACGTTTATATTCGTTAACAAGTGCAATACGAGTATTTAAAGAGGAGAGACCTCTAGGCGTTTATTGGGGGGGAGGGGGGCGGGGGAGCCAAGGGCGGAGTCTGGGTGGAGTGGACGCGAACAGGAGCAAGGGACGGAGGTCCGACTGGCAAGGGTGGTGGCCAGAAACTCCTTCATGGGTCGCCGCTGCGGCCGGGTGGGCTCCGCGAGCTGGAACGCAGTCCCGGCCAGGCGCTCTCGCGAATGATGGACGGACAAATGCAGGAGGTACACACGCTTACGCACGCATTCCTCGGAACGCGCATACTCGCCCGCGTCTCCTGCCTGGCTCTACCTCGCCTCTCGGTGTCTGAATATGCGATCACATACGCACAGCCATGGTTACTAGGAAGGAGAAATGACACCTCTGCAAACTAATATGCGTAATGCTTTTTAGACACATCTGTACATGCACGCACGCATCCATGCATAGAAATATACATTTAAACATTCATATGTACAATTATATATACAGTATGTATATAGATATGTAAATGTATGTATATGTATATATATATATATATATATGTGTGTGTGTGTGTATGTATATGTATATGTGCATACAAATGTCTCAACAGAAGATGCAGAACTATCTGCCAAACGTCTTGGATAATTTTATTGTGTTTTGTTTTTCTTTTTCTTTTCTTTGTAGCGTCTTATTTTTTTAGTGTAACTTCCGAATGTCCCTTATAAATTTACTTATTCCCATCTCTTTTCAGCAGAAAGTTTACGTGTGTGTGTGTGTGTGTGTGTATGCATCAGCAGAGGCAGCGTCTTTTGGAACACCGGTGTTGAAATAGATCTATCCCAGTCTCATTCATGTTTCTTAAGACTACGCCCATCGCTGTCATATTATTTCTACTTGCAACGCAGTCTCGACCCCCTACGTTGACCATTCCTTATCGTCCACACATTAACACGCACGCTCCAGTTACCTTCTTCTTCTTCTTCTTCTTCTTCTTCTTCTTCTTCTTCTTCTTCTTCTTCTTCTTCTTCTTCTTCTTCTTCTTCTTCTTCTTCTTCTTCTTCTTCTTCTTCTTCTTCTTCTTCTTCTTCTTCTTCTTCTTCTTCTTCTTCTTTTCTTCTTCTTCTTCTTCTTCTTCTTCTTCTTCTTCTTCTTCTTCTTCTTCTTCTTCTTCTTCTTCTTCTTCTTCTTCTTCTTCTTCTTCTTCTTCTTCTTCTTCTTCTTCTTCTTCTTCTTCTTCTTCTTCTTCTTCTTCTTCTTCTTCTTCTTCTTCTTCTTCTTCTTCTTCTTCTTCTTCTTCTTCTTCTTCTTCTTCCCATCTCTTAGATCTTTATGCTTTTAAAACCCGTGTAATGTTTTCTTTACATCTGGTCTGCTTTCTTGGGTCTTTCTATCCATGTCTTTCACTGAATTCCATTGTTTATGTTCTAAGCACTCACCTTATTTGCAACAATTTTGCTGGTTTTCATCTTTCACGACCATAGGTCATAACTACAAATATAATCTGGTATTGATTTTTACACATCATATATATATATATATATATATATATATATATATATATATATATATATATATATATATATATATATATATATATATATATATATGATTGTGTGCGCGCGTGTGTGTAGGTAGATAATTACAGTGCATTAATTGCTCGTGTTTTTATTTTCTATTTTCTATTTTCTATTTTTGAGAACTAGTTGTGATATATAGGTTTAGTTACAGTGCACGAGATGGTGATAGCAAATATTGCTATCTAAATGTGATAAAGATAGAAATATCGTATTTTTTAGTTTGATGGCTGAAAGAAAGTAGATATTCTATATAATTCAAGGAGGTGTCCTTGATGGAAAAGAGCAGATTGTTGAAACAGACCAATCCGCATCGCTTTTATCTGGTACCAAAGCATCAATTAGTACTACCTAGCTGTGGAGCGAACATAGTTTTCAGAATAGATTTTAATTCCGTCAGGCTGATAATGAATTTTATTGATTTTATCCCCTCCGTCGCCAGAGGAGTAAAAGTAATTAAGATGCTTACGAAAGACGTGTTGTCATGTAAATGTACAGTTGAAATTATTAGAGTATTATAAGAGTAATGATAGCTTGAAAAATTTATGGGTCAGGACGAAAATCGTTTTTGGTAATTAGTAAGAGGCGCATGTTGGTGGAGCTTCCAGTTCAAAGTATCACAGTGTGAAAATGTATTAGCGAGAGACATTTGGGTCCAAAGCGAGACCAAATGAAAAACTTACCTTTACCTTACCGGGGTGCCGTATCGACTTGGACGTTGGCCACCATGGAGCTCTATTCCTGTCTGCACGTGGCTCTTCTTAACAAGATGGCGTTTATTATTTCTTCTCCCATAGACGTCCTTAATCCGTCTAAATATTTTCTGCGTGGTCTTCCTCTTGCCCTCTTTCCTTCTGTTTTTCCTGTTAGGCACGTATGTTCTCATTGTTGTTTTCTCATGACGTGTCCTACAAAGTGGAACTGTCTTTTCCTGATAGTTATTATTTCCCTCTTGTGTTTCTATTTGCTGCAGTATTTCTTCGTTTGTTTTAAATTCTCTCCATGAATTTTTCCGCATCCTAGTCCACATTTCTACTGCATTTTTCCTGTCCTGCATTTGTTTACTAATTGTCCAAGTTTCACATCCATATAATAATACTGACCAAATATAAAGTTTTACCAAAAAAATTCTTGTTCTCATGTTGATTTTATTGTTAGTTACTAAGCGTTTAATTTTGTTGAAATTATTTTTCGTTATGGCTATAGATATAATTTCAACAGGAGATGGACGAGTGACGTAGAAAATGAGACTGTGTGTGTGTAAGTAATGGAGATGTCACATATAGCAGGGAGGCTGTGAAATGAAAACACTTGGGAAAGGTGCATTGGCGACCCTGCAAGGATTTGTGGGGACGGAGGCAGGATTCGGGGATTAGAGGCTTAACCTATTAGCAGTGTTGGGAGTGTCCCCTCTACCGAATGAAAATGCTACGCGGTAAAGGACCGATTTTACTCGGTACGATTATCGTTCAACGGTGATCGTTCATGACTCAACGATGATCGTCAAACGATTATCTAGAGCACTATTTTTTTTTCTTTTTTTTATGTGACTGGTTTTCTTCGAGGTGTAAAGTACACGGCTGATTATTTTAACCGAAACTATCAACACCATGTATGATACGTGTCACCTGCTAAGCAAAACGAGCCTTAAACAGGATTAATGTGTAAATCGTGAATAGAAGGGTAATTAATCGAGAGTAGTGAAAGAGTTTGAGGAAGACTTGTGTACTGTAAAGGATGAAAGGTTGTGAAGATAAAGATGAAAAGAAGTAAGAAAGAAGACAAAGGAAAGAGATACAAGGAAGAAAAGGAGGAGGATGAATACGAAGAAAAGAATAAGAGGCAAAGAAGACAATAATAAAAGAAGAAAGAGATGAAACCTAAAAATAAAAAATAAACTGAAAACAAGACAAAAATCAATAA
>NC_134787.1:58277308-58305655 GCF_046742065.1 Oratosquilla oratoria
TTTTCTTGAAGGTTGGCTACAGAAATCTTTGTTAACATTCTTCCATTCATTGTTGATGAGAAGTGAGAAAAAAAATTCTGTCCTTTTATTGCGTCAAGGGTCCAAATTAATTCATCTTCCACTTGGCACAACAGATAACTTAGCATTATTCTTCAGTAGTACTTTCCAATTCCTTTCGTACACTGAAAGTAATAAACTGAATGATTTTTTTTTATAGCAGAAATATCAGATATTAAATAAGGTTTCCGTTTTCAATTATTTACGTACATAGTCACAACTTTAGATCTCATAAAAATTATTTGTCCATTTGTAGAATATGATCCTTAGGTTTGAAGTGTTTCTATTAATAGTCTGAATACTGTGGAATCTCTCTCTCTCTCTCTCTCTCTCTCTCTCTCTCTCTCTCTCTCTCTCTCTCTCTCTCTCTCTCTCTCTCTCTCTCTCTCTCTCTCTCTCTCCTTCTCATTCACTCTATCTTTAGCCACTGTTTTTGTTGCCACCGTTCCTCAAAAGTTGTTAAATGAATATCATCTTCTCCAAAACTTTTCTTTGCAAATATTTTACGCCATAGCCGCCCAACGCAGTTTTCCTCCCCTGACAAACTGTTTTTTTTTTTTTTTTTCTCAAAAACGCGTATTTCGAAATGGGCCCAATGGGCTCACCAAGATATTTTCTGTATATAATACGTTTTTTTTTTCTTCTTCTTCTTTTTTACGTCGCGGACATAAGTACACCTTTTTACTAAGGATCACTTTTAGCCAAAAGACTTTTTTTTTATTAGAAAATTCTTTTTTTATAGCTTTTATCACAGGGTTATGACTCTTTTTATTTATTGAAGAGGTCTGGGAAACGTAACTTGATCAGGGATTCAATACAGAAACAACCTTTCCCTTCTTCCAAGCCTAAACTGGAAAGAATTCATCACGATTTTACCGTAGAATTCTTCTTCCATCCTCTTTAAATCTCTCTCAGTCTTGCCTCTTGCCTGACCTACATCGCTGGGCCGGGGCCAACCTGCATTTTCAGGCGTTTTCCAAACTTGTGCCTTTCAGCTGAAGACCAAGGCTTTTTCGCACCCCCTCGCGTCACCTCCCTCGCTGGAAAGAGTCCTCTATTCCAGAGTCTTTATACCAAATGGTCCCAACATATGCTGTATAGTTTTGCCCTGCACATATTTTGTTTAGGGCCTTGGTCCATACCGAGTGGAATCGACTGGCAGAAAGATATGGAGTTTAGTTTTAGCTTCAAGGTATAAGATAAAGTTGATTGGTTATTAATCTCAGTCTGTGAACCGCCCCACGCCAAAAAGCAGGTGTCCAGTGTTGGCCTTCTAAATGCCATATACTCTATGGATAAGGCTCCTCTTCAGAAACAGTCGAGGAAAGAATATTTTTGTCAACAACAAACAGAGCTTTTGTCCATTAGGAACAAATCTGCGCCGAAGAAGTATTGTTGTAGAAGTAATGATGTAAGCAAAGCAAGGATTTAGCCCGGAGGTATATTATTTAAGTCCCTGTAGTATCGACTGCAGAAATAATGCAACCATCACTCTGTGCATGGAATTGAGAAAGTAAGTCCCCGAACATTTTCTAAATAAAGAATCGATGTCTGGTAAAAACGGCGGAATAAAATCATCGCCGAAGTTCATCATACATGAACTAAAATGTCTATTTAGTTATTAAGACTCTCACTGGCAGATTTTGTTTTTATTCAAACATACATAAACAAAATTCCTTTTAATGCAAATATATGTTAGCAAAGGGTCGAAAGATTTGTTTCCCCAGCTGTGTATACCAAGCTGTTCCCGTCCAGAGTACAGTAACTTAACAACATAAGTGATACCTTGTTTCCCCCTCTGACACTACTGGACGTGTGCTCTTCAGGAAAGCCCACTTAGGAGCTCTTATCGTTACAGAGGCTCATCAAGCTCTACTCCATACAGCTACCTTATGTTTACTCTTCTCAGTATATTCTCTTACTTGTATACTCGCAAACACGTATACATGAACACAGAATATCAGTACGTATCTCTAAATGTATTCCCTTGAATGCTTATAAATGCGAGCGCCAATATTTTATGTTCAAGCGCATTCTTTAGAAATGTTATATCCTTTGATGTATAAACTCCGAATATATATATAGTCCATGCAATGGAGAATTCGTACGATCCGTTATCCTCAGATACAGACCGGAAGAATTACGGACTAGGAGGAACTCTCAAAAGGCAGTGTACTTCCAAGACGGGCGTCTCAAAAGAACTTGTTTTTTGTGACTAAGAGAAGGTTTTCGCAAAGACGAAAAGGCAAGAGGAAAAGTATATCATGTGTTACAAAGCGCTCCTCCCAGAGGCATCTGTAAGGACTGAGTTATGTTAGGAGTATTGCAAAGGAATGAATTAATAAAAAAAATTTCTTGAAGGTAATCTTCGGATCGGAGATTATGTCCGCCTACGCACGAGTTCTACTTAGTTCAGACCCTGCGACACGGCGATTAGTGAGATCTTTAGAAAGTATCTGCAAGAAAATTATTAATGCAAGAAACAACATCACCTTCAACAAAACTTGTGTATTAGAAGACTTACTGCCTGTCTGTACTTTAAATTCTGGGAATGAATTAAGTTATTTGATTTGCCGTAGACGAAGTACTTCGATGGCGACGAGGAGGGCGAGGGTCATTGCGAAGAGATACTCAAAGGAAAGCGTGACGAACGAGTAAGGGGGAACAGAGACATGGCCGAGTGTTGGGGAGGGGGTGGAAGGGGCCGGGGGTCGGGTAAGCAAAATAGCATAAAGGTGAGACAGGAGAGAGAGGAAGGAATATGATGAACTGAACAAGTCGGAGTATTACAATGCCTCCAAGGGACTGAGTTTAGCCCAGAGTTGAGATGAAGTGGCCTGGGGTAAAACCGGCCATAAAGGAACAGCCCTTCCTACGACTCCCAGGGGGCGACGGGCCCAGGTAATTCATAGAGTTTGAGAGAGGGAGTGGGCTGGAGTTTGGAGGGAAAGCGAGAGATAAGGCCAGGACTGCAATGGAGTGCCCTTATACAGGGACGGTAAGATTTTTCATATTTGAAATATACAGCGAACCATAAAGAATATAACATATTTTACGAGACCCGAAAGGGTGAGCGTACTGTACACTATATCACGCGGAGTACTTACTGTAGGTGGAACCACTCTCTCTCTTTCTCTCTCTCTCTCTCTCTCTCTCTCTCTCTCTCTCTCTCTCTCTCTCTCTCTCCATCTCTGTCTCTCTCTCTCCCTCCCTCTCTCTCTCCCCTCTCTCTCTCCCTCCCTCTCTCTCTCCCTTACTCTCTCTCTCCCTCTCTCTATCTGTGTATCGCTTTATCTCCTTCGTCCCCCCTCTCTCTCTCTCTTTCTCTCTCTCTCTCTCTCTCTCTCTCTCTCTCTCTCTCTCTCTCTCTCTCTCTCTCTCTCTCTCTCTCTCTCTCTCTCTCTCCCTCTCCCTCTTATCTCCTCTTTTTTCATCTCCTCTTCTTTCACCCATTCCTTTATTTTACCCCTTCCTCGGCCCTCTTTTCATCCTCTATCTCAACTCTTTCCCTAATCCCCACTCCCCGTCTTCCTTCTCTCCCCTCTTTCTCACTCAACTCAGTCTTCCTTATTTCTTCCCCCTGACTCCCATCTTCCTCTTCCCACTCCCCCACCTCTCTCTCTCTCTCTCTCTCTCTCTCTCTCTCTCTCTCTCTCTCTCTCTCTCTCTCTCTCTCTATCTCTCCCCTCTCTCTCTTGCCACTCTCTCTCTCCTCCTCCCTCCTTCTCTCTATATCTATCTTTTTCATCCTCTCTCTCTTTCTTTCTCTCCCTTCATCACTGTCTGTTCCTTTCTGTCACTGCCCCTGTCCACATCCCTGTCTCTATCTGTTTGTTTTCTTCCTCTTTGTCCCTCTCCCCTTCCCTGTTGGAGACACAGAATGCCAATCATGACTGTGTGAGCATAATCGTAGACGAGTGCAAGTATATAGCGCAAGAGGAAGTGCCCTAAGAGGCCCAACAAAACGAGGGGGACGGAGTTCGACGTAAAGAGACGAAGGCTCGGGAATGTTTAGGGCTAGGAGGAAAAGACGAAGCCCTCGGAAGAGAAGGAAAAGAGGCCGAAGTGTTGGGAGGACAGTGAGGATAATATTCATACGGGAGACGGAGAGGACAAGGAGAAACTCAGATGGCCGAGAACGGGGGGAGAGCGTTCGAAGTAGGCGATGAAAGAGGAGGATTTGGGGAAGAACCTTGGAGGAGAGGGGCCTCCGCCCCCTTTTGTAAGAATTAGTTGATACCAGCAAAAGCGGCCGAGGAGAGTCGAGTTGAGTGCAGTAGAAAGAAGAGACGGGGATTTAGGAGAACGGTGCTTTGATAAATAGGTAGAGTAGTGCATAGTCAGAGGCGGACTCGCGCGCGTGTGTCCGTGGGTCTTTGTATGATTAAGTACTACACGCAAAGGGGGCACAAGAAGCTCCGTTAAGGTAATAGCCTTTGGAGTGTCAGCTATAATGTTAGGGGAACCGGGGGGAAAGGAGAGGCGGTTCCGGATTTCACGTGGCCCTAAGCAACATCATCAGAACTCTTCAGGGACATGACTGATCTCCCATATCATTTCAAGAAGCTCTCTTGAGGTAACAGCCTTTGGAGTGTTAGCTATAATGTTTGGGGGAACCGGGGGGAAAGGAGAGGCGGTTCCGGATTTCACGTGGCTCTAAGCAACATCATCAGAACTCTTCAGGGACTTGACTGATCTCCCATATCATTTCAAGAAGCTCTCTTGAGGTAATAGACTTTGGAGTGTCAGCTATAATGTTAGGGGAAACGGGGGAAAGGAGAGGCGGTTCCGGATTTCACGTGACTCTAAGCAACATCATCAGAACTCTTCAGGGACTTGACTGATCTCCTATATCATTTCAAGAAGCTCTATTGAGGTAATAGCCTTTGGAGTGTCAGCTATAATGTTTGGGGGGACCGTGGGAAAGAGAGCCGGTTCCGGATTTCACGTGGCTCCAAGCAACATCATCAGAACTCTTCAGGGACTTTACTGATCTCCCATATCATTTCAAGAAGCTCTATTGAGGTAATAGCCTTCGAAGTGTCAGCTATGATGTTAGGGGAACCGGGGGGGAAAGGAAAGGCGGTTCCGGATTTCACGTGGCTCTAAGCAACATCATCAGAACTCTTCAGGGAATTGACTGATCTCCCATATCATTTTGTATTTATGTATGTACGCGCTCAGAATGACTATTTCCTTGGGGTTGATTTCGAACTAATATAGTAACCCACGATTACCGTTGTCAGTGGAGTTGTAAGAAAATCCCACAGGACTGCACAGAGTTTACAAATAAAGGGGAATCGTAGTGTCTGATAAAAGCAATCACATACTCACGCCCCATAGAGCGTAATACTTTTATCTCAAGACTGGACATCGTAACGTAAGGATATGTCAATAACTAACATGTAGGTCATGTGAATGGTACCCTTCAGACTATTTCTTTCATCAAAGGCAACGTCAATTCGGCAAAAGGGTTAAGATAATCACAGTTGAGACACTCGCGAAATCAGGTAACTCTACGGGATTTATTGTGCACAATTCGTCTTAGCTTATGGAACACTATCATCGTGAGAGTCAAATGAGTAGTGATTCTTCACCTCTCAGGCAGTAATTACCTCTACCGGCCACACCCAAATTTGGTTAATTAATTTGCATTAGAGAGTATAGAATACTTGTATATTAATGCTTATAGATACTATATGTATACGTATATCTTTGGTATGTATTTTGTGTGTGTGTGTCTGTGTGTGTGTGTCCGTGTCCGTTTGTCAGTCCATCAGACCGTCAGTCTGTTTATCACTTTTTGCTGTGTTCAGCCTCCACTTTCGTGTCATTGTAGCTTTTATCATTTCTACGGATGTGCCGCCTGCCTTCCCATAAGTAGATTGTAAGCAGTAAACTTGGTTTCACGAGACATTTGGTCTTGTAATTGTTCTGTGACATGCGCGCACGTGCACGTATACAACATGCACGCACACACGTACGCACACGCGTACGTGCACATACATACGCGCACACACACACACGCACACACATACTAACATACGCATACATATACACACACACACACACCGAGGGCTGAAATAAATTCAGTATCACTGTGCTGCAGGTCGTTACTTCAACTCTCGTGGGCTGGGATTTGAGTGTGTGTATGTGTGTGTGTAAGGCCACAGCATTACCCATAGAGCGGTCATACATCAGCTCTGAGCTCTCTTCTGGGAGGGAAATAGCTGTCGATCACGAGTCGAACACGTGGTCCAAGACCATAGTGAATCACATACATACACATACACATACGCAAACACTCACAGTTCCTGTTCCAATGTCCTTCAGCTCTTGTTATCGACGTGCCCCTTGATTCTGGCTTTGTTGCATTGTCCTGGCTATTGACATGCTGATTGGCCACATGCTTAGTGTAGTGACGGTATCTTGATGACCATTGATCTGGCAATAATGGTGGGAGTTGACGGGTAAATATGGTATGTCGTTGCTTGCCGAAAGGGGCTATGCCCAAAAGACATTGTACAGTCGGATAATAGACAAGATTCTTTATTGGCGTGACCAGTCTATAGAGACTGATTTTTTTCGTGTTAAAATGACCTTTACACAGTAAATTCTCATTGAGATTATGTGCAAGTAGAGACTCACTGGATTCTACTAATAGCACAGGTGATTTTATACTTGTCTACAATAAAAACACTGACAATTACAACTTATGTCTAGAGAATAGGTACTTGAATGACCCATAGTATTTTGTGCACTAGAACATGTTTTCCGTTCGATCATAGGGAAGTTGATGGCATAGTAAAGAGCATTCTTGATTCCCATTCGCTTAGTTATGTGTTCGAGTCTCTCACATCTCTCCGATTTCCAGTATTGACCGTTTCCTGCCCCAACAGTCGCCAGCTGATAAGCCATATACACTTAACTAGAACATTAGGTAAAAATCTACCTTCTAATAGTAAATATAATTCACCAGAGCTGGCAGTAGGTTGTAATATACTATTTGTCCTATTATCATATCCACACCTATTCCACCTCAATTTCGAAAACATATTGAATTCCACCTGGTAAGTTATTTCATTCGTACAATTTAAAGATGATGATTTTATCATAAATTTATAAGTATGAGAATTGATGGAATTCTTGCCTTCTGACCCGTAGTGATGCAAAAAAAATAAATAAATAAAAAATAGAGTAAAATAAAATGAAGTTTTTATCGGAGTTTTTTTTAACTTTTTTTTTTTTTTTTTTTTTTTACACTGCCAAAGTTTCACCCGTTTTTATATAATTAGTATTAATATCTGAGCACCTTTGGCAGTGTTTAAAAAAAAAAAAAAATCCGATAGTTTATTTATTTTTATTTTATTTATTTTTTTCCATCACAACTCGCCCGTAAGTCATGTTCTATCTCTCTGCTTCGCGCTTACAGCTTCAGCGTGCCTCGTGTGATTGTAGCTGAACGAAATGGTCTCCATTAAGACGTTTTTCTTTCGCTGTAACTCAACGAAGCTGTCGTTCTTCACGATGTAATAGCTCTGCCCGACATCTTTGGAGTTCTGAGCTTTGTTATTTAGAGCGTTTTTTCGCTGTATTGACGCTAACGTAGTAGCTGACCATGAAGAGTTATTTATGATTTTCGTCCGGATGCAATAAGATGGTACGAATTTAATCGTTGACAGTCCCATCTTGTAAGTTAAT
Source organism: Oratosquilla oratoria (assembly GCF_046742065.1). Classification (NCBI taxonomy): domain Eukaryota; kingdom Metazoa; phylum Arthropoda; class Malacostraca; order Stomatopoda; family Squillidae; genus Oratosquilla; species Oratosquilla oratoria. Next base: position 58,285,067 of record NC_134787.1, read on the forward strand.
GTCTAACTGGTCATCTAGTTGATTGTATTATTAATAATAGTAATGATAGTAAAAATAGTAATAATAGTAATATTAATATGATATTGGTAATATTGCATCAAAGTAAGACCAGAATATTATGTCTTTGCCCCTGCGCTGGTAACTAGTTTCTATTAAAATGTTTTTTACAAGGTCATGCTTAATCCAACGTTTATTCATACAAATGAAGACTTTTTTTTTACTGTATATCCACGTGTCTGTATGGCGATATACTGTGAATAGGAGCTTCCTATTGAATTATGCTATTTGCTATGTTTGGTGAGAATTTTTTGTCTTATCTTCTCATAGTAGGGGTGTGTGATTTAGTGTGTTTGCAATAAGTGGCGTTTAGAGAACTATTACCTCTGTAGCAATAGTGACTTCTTTTATTGATTTATATTCTTTAATGGCGGTTGGCGTTCTGTGGCATAAAACATGTGAACAGGCGTGTTAAGCGTTGTTTTAGGACAACATATCCACATTAATATATTGTACTCATGCTTTAGTGACCCTCTTTTAGCAGAGTGGTTTCAGTCGTACGATAAAAACGATAAAGTTAGCCCGACTTTGTACCCTCTGGAGTCCCGGAGTGCTACATATTACACGACGGAGCTGAAAGTTTGGGTAACTCGCAAAGCAGTTGGGGTTTTGTGCCGGCGATGATGTCAGGAGACCCGAATTTTTGTTACCAGAGGCTTTAGAACAACGAGGCGTTGGCCCGGGAATTTCTCGCGTAGGAAGGCGCGCTAGGGATGGACGACCTCCTGTGGACCCCGTCGCCTCTTCCGGCCGCCCGTCTACCCTCACGTCGCGTTAACCTGATTTTCTCTTTATGATCTTCATTGGGTTCTCTCCTTGCTAACACCCCCTCTCCCTCCTCCTCCACCTCCTCGTCCTCCTCCTCCTCCTCCTCCTCTTTTTCTTACTTCCTTCTCCTCCTCCTACTCCTCTTCTTATTACTTCCTCCTACTCTTCCTCCTCCTCGTCTTCTTACTTCTTCCTTCTTCTCCTCCTCTTACTCCTCCTCTTATTACTTCCTCCTACTCTTCCTCCTCCTCCTCTTACTTCTCTTCGTACTTCTTCCTCCTACTCTTCCTCTTCCTCCTCCTCCTCTTTTGTTTTCTCCTCCTCTTGCTCCCTCTCTTCCTCCTCCCCTTCCTCTTGCTCCTCCTCTTCCTCCTCCATTTCCCCCTGTTCCTCCTCTTTTTCCTCTTTCGCTTCCCCTTCCTATTCCTCCTCCTCCTCCTCTTCCACCACCTCCTCCTCCTCCTTCTCCCCCTTCTCCTTCTTCCCTTCCCTCTTACCGTCCCCCTCCCCATGTCCTTCCCTCCCCAGATCATCTTCATTCTTCCTGTCCCCCTCCTTATCTCCCTACTTCCCACTTCTCCCTCCCTCCCTCTCTTCGTCTCCATTCCCATCTCCTCCCTCACCTCCTCCCCTCGTCCTCCCTTTTCCCGTCTCCCTCCCCATCTCCACCCTCCCTCTCCCTCTTCCCGTCCCCCTCCCCATCTCTCTCCCTCCCCATCTTCCCTCTCCCCCTCCCGTCTCCCTCCCCATCTCCACCCTCCCCATCTCCACCCTCCCCTCCCTCTTCCCGTTCCCCTCCCCATCTCCCCCCTCCCCATCTCCCCCCTCCCCATCTCCACCCTCCCCCTCCCTCTTCCCGTCCCCCTCCCCATCTCCCCCTCCCTCCCCCTGCCGTCCTAGGGGCGACGAACCCGACTTTGTGAGGAATGGTTATTGCTTCGCTCTTTGTTCTTTCGGCTCAAGTTACGATAGCACTCTTAGACAGACTGGGTTTCGGAGATTGCCAGGGGAAGGTTTATAGTTATCAATTGCGGTAACCAATTCTATCTTTATATCAGAAACCTCCCCCCCCACCCCGCCGTTCCTCCTTCGAACTTTTAACACGTGTACTCAGAGGGACAGGAACAAGCGTATAACCTTGTAAGCACACGCAAGCGCACTCAGATACACACACACACAAACACACCACACACACACAAAACACACACACACACACAAAACACACACACACACACAAAACACACACACACACACACACACACACACACACACACACACACACACACACACACACACACACACACACACACACACACACACACACGCTCACTTGCACACAGCCAGACATCCTTCCCGTTTCTTGTATTCATCTTCTTCCCCGTGGTAAGCCTCTATACCATGACGGTATACAACCTGATTTCGACTCCCGGCCGCCTGCGGGGGGGAAGTGTGTCGCTTAATGAACTGAATACAATAGGAGAGCAAGGGGAGGATTCTCCGTGGTTGAACTCTTGTTTGTATGGGTCTTTGACAGGAGCTCGAGAACCATTAGAAAAGACGTGCTTCTTCGTCGTTCCTTTGTCGTGATTCGTCCTGAGAAATTAATTTTTTTTCCAATCTGCACAAAAGGTTCTGGTAGAGCAAGTTTTGTTTAATTAATTGTCGATGGTATTAGTGTTTTTTTTTCTATTCTTTCTTTCAATGAGTTGTATTTATTTACTTATTTATTTGTTTACATGTATATATTTTCCTTTTTGTATACTTATTTATTTATTTAATTATTTGCTTATTATTTCTTTTGTATTCTTCTTTGAGAAGTCAAGCCTTCAAGGTATATCTTTATACATAATATACAGCCCTTTGGTAAATAAACCAGTATTTTCTATTCATAATTATTTTTTCACTGTTGTGGAAACGAGTGATTTTTTCTTCTCTTTTTTTCTTGTTCTTCTTCTTTTTCTTCTTCTTTTTCTTCTTCTCCTTTTTCTTCTTATTTTTATTCTTCTCCTTTTCTTCTTCTTCTTCTTCTTCTTTTCCTTCTTCTTCTTATTATTATTATCATTATTCTTAAAGAGATAAAAACTGCATTTGGTCAGGATGGCCTGATGCAGGACTTGTTGCTCCAAGTTTGGTGTCAAACTTTGTACACGGATCTTCTTACTGGATGCCATATTGAGGTTCTTTGATATGTATTAGGCATATTGCTTAGCATGAAGCTTACGGGCTTGGGACCAGTTCAGGGTTATTTTTTCAGAGTCCTTGTCAGGTTGTGGTACAAAGCTCTGAGCCTCCAGTACTCGGGCTGTCAATTATAAAAACTCAATTTTCACATATTTATTTGTTTATTTTATTTTATTTATAAATTTTGTTTATTTATCTATTATTTTTAATTTATTCATTTTATGTATTCATCTATCATTTTTAAGTTATTGATTTTATTTATTTATCTATTATTTTTAATTTATTAATTTCAATTATTTTTATTTATTTATTTTTATTTATAATTTTTATTTGTCTATTTTATTTATTTATTTCTATTTATTTAATTATGTATTTATTTATTTATTTATTTTATTTGTTTATTTTTATTATTATTATTATTATAATTATTGTTATTGTTATTATTATTATTATTTTTAAGGAATGTCCCCTTTGGGGCTACAGGGAGAAAGATGCCTTGTCCTGTCCCCGTTTTGTTTTTGTCGCCTTTTACTACTCAAGTGGGAATACTTGGTTGCAGTATTCTTTTCCCCCACCACAGGGTTCGGCGAAATAAGAAAATGAATATTCAGAGAAGTGGTACAGGACAATATCAAGAGTTGGGGGACAGCATAACGGAGGGACAGTCGCAGTATAATAATGTATCATTATTTTTCTATGAATGCATATTTCCTCTACCACAGTGGAAGAGTATGCTGGGATGGAATGGGTGGGAGTGAATGTTATACTTTTTTTTTTTTTTTTTTTTTTTTGCTATATATCCTTGTAAGGTAGGGGGAGCCTTTGGTATATATATGCATTTATTTAATTAATTTTCATTTATCATCGTGACTGTTGTTATTGTCACTGAGCAACATGCTCTGGTCGTAAGCGGATAAGAATCTGAGTGATGTCATCGTAGCCTAGTCCTCGGCAGTATTAGTCATAGATCTTAAATGTCGACTTGATGCATCATCACCACCGCCCAGCGTGTGCCCGTCTGGGCCTTTCCACATGTTAGGTGGCTCGACCCAAGATAGTATTTTTCTTCACTTTCTGGTTACCACTAGTTTATTTTCGTCAAATCTGTGGTATTTCACCGATGATAAACGGGATATATTCTGGATTAACAAGCCCGGCCATTAGTACTCGAACGCTTGGATGTGCGACTGCTTACCACAAAGCAAGGGCGTTACCATTGTACTACACTTGATCGTATAAAAGGAACGATCTGGAACTTCACTAGACCATCCCAACGACACTCGTAGGGCACATTATGTAATATTCATTTCATCGAGTCTTTATTCATGCAAACCATAACGCCTTCTGTAGGAAGTGGCACTTTTATTTATTTATTTTTTTTTTTTTCTAGTTTCCGACGAGCTAGTTAATTCATCTCCATGGCACCCTTGTAGATCCTTCTGGTTCATTTTACACTCTCGTAAAAGACTCTTTTTCAACGGCTTTCTCTTTGACGGGGGAAATCCGTTCAGGCAATCTATTTTCCATCCCAGCAACTCCCATTCAGTTGACAGACTGAAGTCTATCACTTTTTACTCCTCGACTTACTTCCAGTCTTCCTTTATCTCTCATTTACGTTCTCCTCTTTTGTCAACTTCTCTACTTCTCTTCGCCAGTGGATCGTCAGATTATTTTGTTGATCTTGCTTTGCTTCCACTGCATAATGAGTCACTGGCGACCGCTTTCGAGAAGGATCAAGCAAAGAGAATGATTATGGGAGAGATAAGGCAAGGGAAATGTGTCGAAAGAGGTGAAACAAAGAAGATTAATTCGGAAAGGAGAACGTTGTAGGGCCATGGAAAGCGAGGGAACGAAGTGGGTAGGATTGCGAGACTTGAAGCGAGACGATAGAAAAGATTAGTGATTCAAGGGGTAGTTTGAAGAAGTCACATGGTGAGTTACAAGAGCAAGATATAAAGACAGGAGACCCTAAGATTCATAAAGAGGTCATATATATATATATATATATATATATATATATATATATATATATATATATATAGAATATGGAAAATATACATACGTGAGCACCCAAATAGATAGATGAAACAGGCAATTAGGTGAGAGGGTAATGACCGGTTGATTTTTTTTGTAGGGTTGGAAAATCGAACCTGCAATGTGGACATGACAGAACAAACGAGGAAGGACAGGAGTGAAACTTGCTACAAAGAGCTAATTGGTTCCTGTGCTGACCCATATTACGGGTCTTTTGAAAGTGGTCAGGACTCCGTTCGATAGATAGCTTTTAACACCAAACCATATTTCAAACCTTTCAGCACCTTCTTTCCCCATACATCACTATGTAGAGTCCGGATGTATCTTTGTCCTCTATGCAGTCGCGTTCGTCTACCCACGCGTTTTCACCACTTGACCTTCCCCTTCTGCACTGAGTTCATTCAAGATTCAATGACCTCTCCCTTCCTCACTACATCTGATCCCTCCACTCTCCTCTTCAGCTCTCCAGCGGCTACCTCCACATCATCCTCAATCCATAACACATGACCATACCATTTCAGTGTCATGTCTCCTTTGAGTCCTTATACCTTCCATCTTTCCTCTGTTCTTTCCTTCTTTTGTCTTTAAGTGTTACTTGGAGTTCTTTCACGGGTCGCTTTTACAGCCAACTCCATTTTGTGTTATTGTGTCACACTCCATGGACTAAATCCGAAAAGTCTTGTTTCTCCATCTCTTAAAGAATAGACTTCAACTTCATTAGTGTCCTCATGTCATACACTAATCTTGTATGAGTCTACGTTTCTGCTATTTGAGCCGGTTGTAATTCTGTACCTCTGTGTCCCGAAGTCCTTAGAGCGGTGGTTCTCAGCTTATGGTCCAGTGGCCCTTTGTGGGCTACCGTGGTTTACAAATTGGGCCACAAATCGAAAACTAGTGATCGTTGGTGGATGCACTAAGGTTCTGTCCACTAGGAGACTAAACAACAGCAGTTCATAAGAACGGGGTACATAAGGAAAGAGGTTGAGAACCTCTGCCTTAGAGGAACGCGGCATCCAACAACAGCAATACATAGCAACGGGGTACATGAGGAAAGAGTGAAGACAGTCATGAGACAGCTGCCTTGAGATTGGGTCACATAAGGCAAGTAGCAACAGTGAACTCCCACAACATTATACACACACTCTAGCACATTTAATAAACAAAGAAACGTATACAGCTGGTTTGTGCTCTTCCCCCAGTATTACCCTAAGTTCACTATCTCCCAGAGACAGGAGAAGGGCATGATTTGTTCCTACATTCGCATCAATGGATCTTCATTATATCGCACGGCATACTCACTTCGGTCTTCGTTCCACTAATCATCTTGCCTCGTGGTTTCATCAACTGTCTAGGTTTCTGCCGTGGATCAGTGATGACAATGTCTAGCACCACCTACCACGTAACCATTGCTAACTGCCTTCTGACGCTGTCCATTACGATGATGAATAGAATTAGTCCGAGAACAGAACCCTGTTATAATCCGACCTCCACTTCAAATGGTGTCAGCTCGAACAGTGTTCCTCTTCCTGTTAGTGTCTGACAAGACGATATCGAAGTCGCATGAGGAGGCTGGTCTGGGTGTCCTGTTCTTCCTAAAGATCTTAATTACCAGAAGAGTGACTTCTGGGTAAAGTGTTATGAATATATCGTTTAATTTCTTGAGCTCACCGACACAAGGAGTGAGGTTTGGGGTAAATAAAGAGAGGATATCACATATTCAAAGGGATAGTATCTCTGTCGTTGTGTCAACAATACGCCACATTCGATCAGTGTCGTCATTGGTATAGCGATATTTTGAAAATTCTAGCCAATATGTAGTGCATGTCATGTCTTAACCTAACCTAATCTAACCTGATTTAGCCTAACTTAACAAAGGCTTCCGATTTTTTGGGGGGAAACGCCATACATTTTTACTTATCTGATTGAGAATCCTTGAAGTAAAGGGGATAGTAAGAACATATTAGCCAATTTGAAACCTCAATTGAAGTTCAAAAGTAATTTCAATGTTATAGTCATGTCTGCTCACTCTACGTGTATATTATTTACGCTAGGCTAATTAAGCTTAAATACGAATACTTTGATGTGTTAGTTACGTAAACATCCAGTGGAAATGAAACAAAAGAATGAAACAGAATAGCATATATTTCTTATGATATACCCAGCAATCCAAAATTTAGACATTCCTCGATCCAGACACAAAAATATACAGAAATAAAGACTTGAAGGGAAGATGTGAATATTGTTCGTCAGGAATCGTTGTTCTTTCGTACGAGCAGCTAGACATGTAGAAGGGTATGCAAAAGATCTCACCCACGGTTTCAAACATGAATCCCTGTGAACAGAGACGTAATTCTCAAGCTCAACAGCAACAACGAAGGGGGAGATTTGCATACCTCTAGGTCAGGTTTAGGTGTCTGCGACAGTGCATACAGCTGTGAGCTATGCAAAACACATGCAAAGACGTGAACGTGCGAGTCTGTCCACAGAGATATTCATATCACGGCTGGCAATTCGCTCCGGGGGCCGGCCGAGTGACGAAGTCACAGTTCTCGACTGTCGGACGGCGTGTTTCAATAATTGTGTTGGTTTCACGAGATGTCACAGAACGATGGAATACATTTCGTAGTTACGTTAGTAAATAGAGCTTAGGTAAATATTTACACTGAAATCACTGTAACTTTTGGTACATTTACCAGGCAAATTGTAAAAAAGGTCGAGTTAAAAGGATGACAGTATGAGAGCTCATAAAGCGTTGTTAATGGAAGAGTTGGTCCTATAGGCTGTAAATAGGTCACTAACGAAAGAGTCTTTTCCGGGTCATAAAAGGTCACGAGTTGACCTAACAAAATGGACCCGTAGTCATAAAGGGAACATTGGCGATGAATTCACCTGAGATTGTGATAAAAGGTCAAACTGGGTCACAGCTTTGTCGAAATGTTCTCTCGTTGAAGCCAGTGATGGACTTTTTTTTTTTTTTTTTTTTAAGTAACGAAAGGTGAATGAAACTTTGAGTACTATAGAGAATAGAAGTGAGTGGACATTGTACTTTATGTGTGAAATGTAGACATTGAGCAAGTAAGAGAGGTGTTGGTCGTTTGAGAGAACAGAGTGGTGGAGAGTGATTGTGCGTAGAATTTATTTGAACTGAAGAAGTCTAGCGAAACCAGAAGGAAATGAATAAATATATGAATAAACTGATGAGTAAGGTAGTACTGGTACTTGAAGAAAATTACTGTTAGCGATGGAAAAAGTATGTCTATGAATCTGATTTGGAAAGAAGTACATGTATGTGGGAAACGAGTACATATTGAGAACTCGTCAATTTTATCGGGATAGACTGTTGGAGATAGGCGTAGACAGACATACATACACACATGATACGCGCTCACACACACACACACACACACACACACACACACACACACACACACACACACACATATATATATATATATATATATATAAATATATATATATTTATATATATGTATATACATGGATATATACATATACGTACATACACACCAGTTGCCCTCCTAATTGATAAAATGTAGCTGCCTCTGCCCTGAGTTAAAACTAACTTTTGAAAGGGAAAAATTCAGAGAGAGAGAGAGAGAGAGGGAGAGGAAAAAAGGAGTATGAGAATGACTGATGCAATTTTGGCATGATGTGCATTTCACGGTTCCGCTGGGGAAAACTTGGCTGTGTGGCCTCATTTCCGGAGTTTAGGCCCAGACGCTCACCCCGGACGCCTTGCCACCTCCTTCCCCTTTCTTTATTCTTGATCTACAGCCCCGCGCTGGACCCGTGTGTTCCTTTGGTGTCTGTAGATCCTGCAACTTGTTCACGAAGAAACTCAAAGGCGCCTTACGCCTGTGATATACTGCCCTCCTTCCCCGACTCCTCTTTGTAGCCTCTTTCTTTGTACATTAAGTTAGTTAAACAGAACCTGCGTGTTCCTTTGGTGTCTGTAGATTCTGCAACCTATTCACGAAGAAACTCAAAGGCGTCTTACGCCTATGATATACTACCCTTCCTCCCCGACTCCTGTTCGGAACCTCTTTCTTTGTCTGTACATTCAGTTAAATCAAATAAATTAATTTCCATTTCAGTACTTGCCACCTCGCTGGCTGAACGGGTTAGGGCGTCGTTACTTGTGGCGAAGGTCAAAGGAATGTCTGTTCGAGTCCTGCCACCGGCGAAGTTGAACCAAGGGCATGGTTCATTAAATTACACGCTACGAAGTCCTCTGTGAGGGGCATCGCCCTAGCCATCCGATAGGGGAGGGGGGAGTTTGTGACGTTAAACCATATCATCATCACGTGCCAATCAACCGAATATATTCATCTGCTGTTCACCTCATCTCCTAAATGCGCTCGTTTTCGAAATACACTTTCATTACTCCGGTCTGCTTCCATAACAAAAAAAAACAAAAAAAAAAACGAAAAAAAAAAAACACTTTACAATTGAGTTTGCATGCCGTCGAATGTTGCAGGAATTTTTTCTTTCTCCTACATTCACAGCTCAATTGTCGTCCTATCCTTGGAGGACCCCACCACTCACTCACTCACCCTTCCCCGCCTAATTCCTCCGTGTCTGCATGTCAACCTGGTCGATGGTTATCGCGGGAGAGACAGGGCCCACCCGCCAATTGGCCCAACAATGAACCTCCGGACCCATAGCGGCCACGCTCTCTTTGTCGACAAGACAACTTTGGCTCGAGGGGACTGATTGTTCCCCCTAGACATCGCTTCCTTGTTCCTCCCCTCGCCAGCTTCAATGTAGCGAGGGAGATGTGGCATATGTTGATATTTTAATTGTGTATGGTAGGATATATGGTTAATAAACACGTGTGTCATGTTTTCCACAGAAAAGAAAAAAGCGCGTATAGGACAAGAGAAAATAACTTAAACTTGTGTGTATGTGTGTGTGTGTGTGTACTTGCGTGCGCGTAAATATATACACATATTATGTGTGGGGAAATATACACAAAATATACACTACTCGTGTACAGTTGGTGGCTCCATAATGAAAAACAGCAGTCGGAGAAGAAAACTGCATTGCGTTTCATCAGTGTAAAATTCCTTGAGTAAATACATTATTGGAATATTCATGTGGCTCAAGTTAAAAATTTAAAGAATAAACATTGAAACGAGGCCAATACTAAACAAGGCGACTTTCGTATGACGCTTTTATGTTGTCCGCGTACTCCTCCGTAAATTGATGTCCATTACATACAAAATACCTGGAAGCACAAAAAAGTATACTCGTATATAGGTATTTACGTGTTTGTGCGTGTGTGTGTGCTTGTGTGTGTATATATATATATATAAATATATATATATATATATATATATATATATATATATATATATATATATATATATATATATATATATATATATATATATATATATATATATATATATATATAATATGTATATATTGCCTGCTACCCCGTGGTTTTCTTATTCTGATGGTGAGTTGACACGACGGTGAATGAAAGAAAAAGTACAAATCTACGGTAGACGTATGCCATTTTTTCACTCTACCTTTGACTTCGATGACCAGAACGTATAAACACAGATATGCATCATAAGGACACCAAAACACACACACACGCGCGCGCACACACACACACACACACACACACACACACACACACACACACACACACACACACACACACACACACACACACACACACACACACACACACACACACACACACACACACACACACACACACACACACACACAAACTACGATAAACTAAAAGGTAAAATTGTCCTTGTGTATACATGTATCCATGAGTCCATAAAATGAAGTGTAATCTTATTAGACTCTTAATACTTTTAGAAATTATATACTTTATCCTCACTTTGTGCCCAGTAAATGTCCTCATTAGGATTACTTATCAGTCCTTTAGATGGCTGTGTCCTCTTATATGTTATAATTCTTTCCCCTGCTCTTTCATGCTCAGATGTTTGAGTTGTCGTTGCTGAGATAATTGCCAGACTCTTACGGTAAATGTTGAAATTGATATGGTTTTTTTTTAAGTGATTGAATATATTATCAGACCTTGCTGTAGTATATGCACGTGCGCTGCTATACACACATACAGGCGCACACACACACACACACGCACACACACACACACACACACACACACACACACACACACACACACACACACACACAAATGCCCTGCTATAGGTCGACCAATAAGTAGGTTAATTATGAATACAGGCTATAATTTATACATGTCTAGACTTGAAACCTTGTTTACAGAGTCTGGATTAACCTGTGCGCACGGACTTGTTTGTGTGTGTGTGTGTGTGTGTGTATGTGTGTGTGCATGTGCGCGCGTGTATATATGTGTGAGTGCTTACTGAGCGTGATAGAGCGTTAGTGTGAAAGTGTGAGTGTAGGAGTTAGTCAATGTGATAGTGAGTAAATGTTAAGCTGAGTATGGAAGTGTGTGAGAATATGTCAGGGAAAGTGAGTGTTAAAATGAGTGATTATGAGAATGAATGTGAGAATGAATGAATGAATGAATAATATATGAAAGCGTGTGCGAGTATGAAGAGCGTGAGAGTACGTGAGGTAGTGTGAAAGGGAGTGTGTGTGAGACAATATGTGAATTCTACTCTAAGGAAGAAGAGCATCCTTATGAAATTAACCTTGTTCGAAGACCGATATTGACCAATACAACCCCTTTGGTGACCATACCATCCCACTTTTTATAATAAAAAGTAAACGGTTTTAAGGGAAAAGGTTGCACAGTGCTGCAAGTATAAAGGGAACAATAGGAGAACTTTAGTGGGAGTAAGTCAATAGGAAGCTCTAGTGGGAGAGAGATGAAAGTTTGGGATATCTCATTCTGGATAGGGAGACATAAGAGCTCTTTGGCTTATGGTCTTGCAGCATCCACCCAGTCAGGTGCTCTCGTGCATACATTATACGTTCAACAGCTTTCAGACTGCAAAGGGAAATTGGAGGTCCAGCCTTTCTCTAATTACCCACAGGACATGGAATGATCTGACTCCCCGTGTTGTCCATTAAGACAAAATGTTGTTTGAACTCAGCCTTGAAACGTAGTTACAAAGGATTACAAAGGAGGAGCATGCCGACAGGAGACCTTTTGGTCCATAACTAGGTCATTCTGGTTAGCGCCAGAGGGGTTCACTCAGTCAAGAATGAGAGTCGGGTCAAAACGAGGTTCTGGAAGTATTTCCAGGACGAGATTTCTGGAACGGGTCGGTCACCTTCTGGAAGAGGTTGCGTCCGTCTTGATGGTGCCGCCGCTCGCTGTCCCTAATCACATTTTCCCCCGGCTCACACTTGACTATGCTATTAGGCTAGGAATGGAACCCGAGCTAAAGTGATTTAAGCCTACCCCGAGTGACCTCTTCAGCTTTCTATACATATTGTTCCAGCACAAGGCTTTTAATCAGTGGAACGAAGAACTTCGGGGTAAAAAAGCAAACAACGCCTTTCAGTCCCGTATGTAATTAAACGCCATACCGGTAAGAATTAATCAACTTGAAGATGTCTTAGTAAAGTTTCGACCCTTGGTAAATGGTGTGTTTTTATTTATTCATTTTTTTCGATTTCTTTGTTCTCCGTGCTTTTAATTATTTGTCTGCTTAAAAAGGTTAATGTTATTAAATTTGCTTCCCTTGATTCAGTTAATAAGACACCAGTATTTTTTTAAGGTCGCAGCATTACCCATAGATTGGATCATTTATGAGCTCTGAGTTCTCATCTGAAAGGGCAATAGCTATCACAAGTCCAACACGTGATCCAAGACCATGATGAATCTCTCACGCACAAAGTCAGGGATACACGCACACACACACACACACACACACACACACACACACACACACACACACACACGTATATATATATATATATATATATATATATATATATATATATATATATATATTTAAACATATAAGCTTAAGTTTCTTTGAAGACTATTCCATTAAGTTATTCGTTTATTCTACTTCCCTGAACTGTAAATTAATTTCAGTGTATACATAGTCTTCGAATCTCTCCCCACCTCCATCCTGCTTGTTAAATCCTGTGACCGCCCTCTTGTTAGGTTTTCGCTTTATCTTCTTCGCCGCTGAATTCGTCTGTGATAATTTGCATCCTCTCTCGTTGTCGCCTCGAGAACTTCTCCCTCCGTCTCGCTGCCTCCGTCCTTCGCGCCTCTTTTGTCCAGACACTTCCGCATCCTGCCGATGATCTTCTTTAGGTGCACAATTGTCTTTGTCTTCCTCCCCTCTTCATCTTCCTCCTCTTCCTCCTCCTCCTCCTCCTTCTCCTCTTGCTCCTTCTCCTCCTCCCCTTCCTTGTCCTCCTCCTCTTCCTCCTGTTCATTTTCCTTCTCCTGCTCCTTTTCCTTCTCCTCCTCCTTGTCCTCCTCCTCCTCCTCTTCCCCCTGCTCATTTTCCTTCTCTTCCTCCTCCTCCTCCTCCTCCTCTTCCTCCTCTTCCTCCTTTTCCTCTTCCTCGTCCTGCCTCTCATTTTGCTTCCACCTCCTCCCTCACTTCCCCTCATCTTCTTCCCTCTCTTCTCCTTTCCTCTCATTTCTCCTCTCTTCTCATTCTACTTTTCCTTCTCCTCCTTCCTCCCCTCTTTGCCCCTTTTCTGTCCTTCTCATCCTCCTTCTATCCTCTTCCTCCTTGTTCACTTCATCCTCCTCCTCGTACTCCTTCTTTTCTTTATCTTCCTCCCTCCTCGTACTCCTTTTCCTCCTCTTCCCCCCTCGTCCTTCTTTTCGTACCCTCTCTCTCCTCATTCTCCTCCCCCTCCTTCTTCCGTTCCTCCTCCCCATCCTCATCCTCATCCTCCTCCCGCTCATTCTTCTTCTTTCTCTCTTACTCCCCCCTGCTTCTCCCTCTCCTCCTCCTCTCCTCCTCCTCTCCTCTCCTCTCTTCGTCCCTTTTCTCATCTCCTCCTCCCGCTCCTTCTCCATCCCCTCCTCCTTCACCCTCTCTTCCTCCTTTCCTCCTCCTCCTCCTCCTCCTCCTCCCCTCCTCCTCCCCTCCTCCTCCTCCTCCACCTCCTCCCCTCCTCCTCCTCCTCCTCTTCCTTCTCCTTTTCCCTTTCCTCCTCCCCGTCTCCTTCTCCTCCTCCCCGTCTCCTTCTCCATCTCATCTCCTTCTCGTCCTCCTCCTCCTCCTTTACAGCCGATACCCTATGGCCTCGTTACCTAACGAGGCCTCCTCACTTTAAAATGCGGCCGCGCGCTTGACTGGGCTTCCTTCAGCAGCACGCGGGGTGATCCACTTTCGAATGAATGGCATTAACGTCATTCGATATATGCAGACGGAAACGTCCGTGGTTATGTTGCTGGGTGTTTACGTTACGACGTGGATTTTATTTTTATTTTTATTATTATTATTATTAGTGTGAGTTTTATCGGTAGTTGTTTTGCTTCAACCTCAGTCTGTTAAAGAAAAATGTTGGATGTTGTTTTGGGCCAGCGGCAAAAAATGATTATGTTGATTTATTAATTTATTCTTTTGTGCGTATTTGTTTATTGATTCGTTTGTTTATTCACACGTATCCATTTAGTTATCAAGTATTTATTATTCTATTTATTTATTCATTTATTTATTTATATATACTTACATTCAGAATTTTCCGTGGTGACTGCCAAAATTGTAGCAGACAAATTCAACGATTTTCTCTTGATATGATTATTTTGATTTGTTTATTCGTTTGTGTGTTTATTCGTGTATTTTCTTAACACATGGGTGTATTTAGGACGAAATAGTAACTGGACCTGACAGTAATTAATTTTGTCAATCAAGTAACTCTCAACAGAAAGTCTGCTAGGTGTAGAACAGTTCTTAAAAAGAAAGACAAAATAAAAAATATATAAAATAGATAAGAAAAAATGGATCACTGGTCCTAAAAAGGATAAAAGATCTATTTCTCTGTCACTATATAAATTAGTTCCGCAATTGTGAACTTCTAAAATGATAGAAAAAAATTCTCGAATTACGTCAAATAATTTCACCTCTTGAGCTTTTGTTTACGCTCTTGTGTCTTGTCTAGGTGTCCCTCATTCATTTCTGTTTCTCTCTTAACTGCCGAAGGGTTAAACAAGACTGAAAGAAATAAATTATTGTAAGCCAAGATTGAATCATCAAGGATGACTAATTTGTCCTTCAATGAAGCTGGGCGTTATCCCTTTCCCTCTCTCTCTCTCTCTCTCTCTCTCTCTCTCTCTCTCTCTCTCTCTCTCTCTCTCTCTCTCTCTGTGTGTGTGTGTGTGTGTGTGTGTGTGTGTTTACCTAATTATAGTATACAGGAAAGGAGTAATACTCGTTGGGTCCCGTTTCCTACTCTCCAATTTATCACACCTAGCCTCAAATTTATGTGTGTGTATGTATATATAAATATAAATATATAATATTTATATATATATATGTATATATATATATGTATATATATATATATATATTGTGTGTGCGCATGTAGTGTGTGCGCGCGCGCTATCGTATTTGTTTGGGCTTCATTTTGAACTTGTGCATGTATTACGCGTATGTACGTTTGCCTATATTCTCGATTACCTTTGCCAAAACATAAATCTTAGTGTAGTTTAAACTGCGCTCGTAATCCTAAGATTACCCCCATGTCGTATCCTATGATTAGGTTTTAGGAAAGGAATAGATAGAAGATTAATGTTTGATCCTAGTTGGTGTGATCACGTCTCCATCTCCTAGAGAACTTCCTTGGTTTTGTAACGAGTAGTTCCTGCCGTTCTGGAAAAGTTCTCGTGGTGAATAAGAGATACCTGATGGTCTTGGAGAAAGGAATAGGTAGAATGTTAATGTTTGATATTAGTTGGTGTGATCACGTCTCCATCTTTAAGAGAACTTCCTTGGTTTTGTGACGAGAGGTTTCTGCCGTTCTGGAAAAGTTCTCGTGGTGAATAAGAATTACCTGATGTTCCCGGAGTCATGTTAGTGTCGTTTCTCTACCGACGTTTCACTCGAGAGCAATTTCCGCTTGGCAGCCTGGTCGTTCGTAAAAATAGTTTATTGATTCTTGATTACATTTTTTATTTGATTTCCTCCTTCCTTCCCTGAGCAGCACCGGCAGCAGCAGCAGCAACAGCAGCAACAGCAGCTAGCAGAAGCACCAGGCAGTAATATTCGAGGAAACGGTGTGCAGTTTAAGCAAAGCAGCCAAAAAAATGTGAAGATCGTCCTACACCGTACATAAAAGAGGAGGCTTGATTGCACAAAGGCCTTGGTACTACTGAACAAATCTAATTTCAAACGTCTTCTGCTGTCGTCTGAATGGGCGGAGAGTTCAACTTCAAAAGCTAGCTTAAGCTCCTTGAATGACACATTAAGTGTGATCTTCAAGGAGCCCCCTTGATTTACGCCTTGCCCATGAAGACCCCCAAGGAGAACAGAAGCAGTTATGACAAATCGGTACCCATCTTCGGGAGCTCATCGAAGGGCGGGAAAGGTGACGTCAAAGGATCTGGAGGGTGTTGAATGAGGCGATGCCTTCCGGGCGTGAATATCACACGAGACATTGGTCGCCGCTAGGTGTCGGTTCCTGGCACATGATCGGAACACGACCGCCAATTCCATCCATCTCTTTTAAACCTCATCAGTGAACATCACAACGATTGAAAAAAACTGACCATTCTAACGGATGTCAGTTGATAAATTTAATAGATAAAGAATACTTCCTTCAGAATGGACCACACTTAAGATTATAGTCCCCCCTTTTCCCTCGTAGTTGTAGTGTCGAAACTCGAACAACATATATGATAAATATTTTGTGAAGCATAATTGTTTTCTGTGTCCTATTTGATGTTCAATGGTAATGCCACAATAGTAAATATGCTTTAAATGTTCAGTGATTCTTATTGTCGCTCTCAAAAATATAAATATTGAGCTGCTGTGTACCTCAAAAGTTGATGTTCTACAGCCATCACGAAATATTTATATATATGTTTATGTACCTCTAAATGGTATATTTATATATACCAGGTGCAGGAGTAACCTTTAGCATTCATGGCCAGGCCGGGATGCATGAAGCACCTGTTTGGCTCGAACTAAGGAATTAAAACCTTTACTGGAGAGTTTACCCCTGCCACACGAGACAGCACGACGGCGAATAATTTGAACATTCTCGCTCAGTGGATATGCTGATATTAAAGTCAGCGTCTGACGAAGACGCCGGCTGACTTGCGTAATACCATGGACGGCCTCAAGGGCTGCAAGTCAGCCCTTGATGCCGGGAACCTTGGTGCAAATACTCTGACCAGCGGAACACTGGGTGGAGGGAGCATAGGCGGAAGCGTTCTTGGAGGAGGTGGTCTGAGTGGCGGAGGCCTAAGCGGAGGTGGCCCAGGTGGAGTCGGTCTAGGTGGAGGTGGCCTAGGTGGAGGTGGCCTAGGTGGAGGTGGCCTAGGTGGAGGTGGCCCAGGTGGAGGCGGCCTAGGTGGAGGCGGCCTAGGAGGAGGCGTCCTAGGTGGAGGCGGCCTAGGTGGAGGCGGCCTAGGTGGAGGTGGCCTAGGTGGTGGCGGCCTAGGTGGAGGCCTAGGCGGTGGTGGCCTAGGTGGAGGCTTAGGAGGAGGTGGACATGGGAGTATAAGTGGAGGCGGACTCGGTGGAGCTGGATTGGGTGGAGTTGGCCTAGGTGGAGGCTTCGGTGGTGGTTACAGTGGCAGTGCCATTCCGAGTTCCTATTTTTCCAGCATGGAGAACCTTCTGGGAGATTACATGGAGCGGTTGGGTACGCGTCTCAACGTACTCGAGACCGAACTCCGATATGCCTGGCGAGCACTGGACATGCTCTCCCAAGAGTATGTCAAGATGTGGGAACGGTTAGAGAAGTTAGAGATCCTCCTATACGAGCAACAAGCGGTTATCGCTCAGTTGCTCGAGTTCTACACAGCGTTTGATCTGCAGGGACTGCTGACGGAGACCGAGCCGTCTATCCCCATACCTGAGCAAGCTCCTCCCCCTCCCCCTCCTCCTCCACCCCCTCCTCAACCGAAGGAGGTCCAGCCACCTGTGCCGAATGTGCCTCAGACGACGGCACAGCAACAAGAGGAGGCGCGAATGGCAGACGAGGCGTTCTATCGGAGCCTTAACAGTGCGCATAGAGACAACCTCTCGCAAATCTCCGAGTCCACGGACCAAGAACTAGCTCGAATTTGGGACTTGGATGAAACGGAGAAGGAAGTAGACACTGCTGAAGTGAAATCAAAAGAAAAAGAGCGCGAGAAGGAAAATGAAAAAGACCAGGTTTTTACGTCAATGGATTACAAAGATTACAGAGGCCAAAGTGAATGCATAAGTGATCAAGATTTGCAAGAATTGCGAAAGTTTACGTCTTTAGACAAGGTTGCGCTGGGGAAGTTGAAAGAACTAGACGCTCTGAGTGCAAAGCTTCTGAAAGACTCGCAGAATCTTCGCGAATTGCGCGACCGCCTCTTGTCATCACCGAAGATGCCGTCGTCCCGTTCTAGCTCACCGCGACCCCCAACAGGAGGAACCGTTGTATCCAAAGGAGACGACACGGAAGACAAGCTCCGTCACATGTACTTAGACGAGTGGAACCTCAGTTCGAGAACGTCAGAACCAATGCGAAGTCGCCCCAGTTCGCAGCTATCTACCGACAGTAACGCAACGGACTCTGAGATTATGGCAGCGCTTGGTTTGAGAACGGGAGGATCAGTGACGGGGTCACTTGGGGGCTCTCCAAGGCACACCAGAGATCCTTACCCGAAAGTATCTTCACCTGATATTGGACTTAGCACGTCCAAGATTCCAGACAATACGGCAAACTTGTGGGGAAGAAAGACGCCAGAACCTTCCACAGGCGACTTAGGCAAAGGTCTGATTAGTACATCTCCAACATTTTTTTCCACCAGCGAGAAACGACTATCTCCTGTATCTCTTGGTGGCACCATCCGGACACGCCAGGAGGGATACAACTCTTCTCCAGTCTCTGGAAGTCCCAAGGAGATCCCTCGGGTCAAGAAACTGTCCCCAACGCCATCGTTAGTGGACCCTGGGGCTATTAGCAAACGTCCTGCAACACCTTCCTACATGACAAAGGATCTAGGACCTAGTCCCAAGGGAACTCCTCACTTAGCAAGTCCTAAAAGTCCTAAAAGTCCCAAAAGTCCGAAGTCTCCTAGGACGGCCAAGACACCTTCGCCCGTACGTTACTCCGAACTTGGGAAATATGATTCAGGAATTTCGACCTTGAGCAGTAGTATGAGTACGTCATCAAGCATTGACAAGTCACCAACAAGTCCGCGACCTGGCAGGCGCACATCGCCCTACCGGTCTGACCGGACGGAGAGGATGGAGGACGTCTACTTAGGGACCGCGTCACTCACCAGCACAAGTCTAACCGGTACAACTAGTATTTCTCTTACGAGCTTTCCTACTATATCCTTGTCCTCTTCCCTAACCGAACATTTTAAATTCAGCACAACAGGAAGTGATATCGGTGGCACGATGAAAAAGGCTATTACTCCTACAAAACCTGACGATGGTTCCAAGTTACCGACATCCTCCTTCTCCCACATATCAACTTCTTACACGGGCACGCTTAGCGGACCAGACACAACCACATCCCAAGAAGGAAACATATCATTTACCACTTACTTACCTGTAACTACAGCCAGCACAACCGCTAGTTCACCTCTTGTGGCCAAGTCTCCGGCTGGCGAATTCCCTCCCTCGAGTCCCCGGAAAACGAAAAGTAAAATGCCGGACGATGCGGAGCCGGATGCCAGTACCTACAGCATTTACGCCATCACCGCTGACCCCATACCTTCCATGAGCAAAACCAAAGGCAACGAAGCCCTAATGGAGGACATTCTTAGAACGCCGCCTCCTGCCCCGGCTCCTGCCCCGACGTCAAGTACCTATTCTCAGTTTTATGGTGGTTCTCGGGCTAGCGTCACCTCCACAGCCTACATCACGACCACCACAGCCATTTCCCAGGCATTTCCCACCAAACTCAGTAGCGGCGTGTCACTGGACCCCAGATACCAAAACAAAACCTATCAAGTGGCGCCCTTTTGTAACGAGCCCCGGTTCTCCACCCCTGCTTACTATAACGCCTCCGGCGAACTCAAGTACATCGGCCAGCGTAGAGTCACCGACCACCTCGAAGACATCGAGCCCGGACGTCCTGAGGCAAGGCACAGTTTCGGAGCCGACAGCTCCGACTCGATATCCTCCTTCTCCTCAAGCTCCAGCTTCTACCCGTCCTCAGGTGCAGGAGGCCGGGAACCGTACAAGTACAAATACGGCACGAACCACAACAACCAAGTCCCGCAGCAGCCTCCGGCGTCGCACATCGTGGGACGATACATTCCCATGGACGACAACAGAAAAACCATGACAATGTCTCGATACAAAACCCAATACGAGTACGACCCTTCACGAACTTTAGTCGCCCGGGACCTCACCTACGATCGACAGGATGCTTACATGAATACGTATCCACCCAAGGACCGGGGTTACCTTCCTG
>NC_134787.1:58306155-58318655 GCF_046742065.1 Oratosquilla oratoria
TCTTTCTGTTTCATTCACCTCAATTTTTGCCACAGCAAACGTCATGTCGAATCTACGCGTAAAACATTAACGCATGCGTATTTGGCGGCGTCCGCTCTTTAAAAAAAATGCATTTTTCTCTACTTGACATGTGTGGCAGCCCCGTTTGCAGCCTATGCTGCTAACATATACGTTTGTCCCAATATACCTTTGCGTTTGCGTGCGTAGATCGTGATGCAGAAAATGACGTTTATTTATGTCATCGCTATAGATTCACCATGTTTTACGTTGTAATGTGAACGTATTATTATTTCATAGTGATGGAGAGGGAAGCCTATACTTCAGGCTTTCAGTGAAACTAAACTGTGGAATTTTGTAATCTTTCGCAGACAATGTACATTAATTTCTTTTTCACTTCTAATGTTACTAATCTTATATTTAAGAATAATCTATGTTATTTATTGATATCACACGTCCTGTTCACATAGAGATCTTTCGGTGAATGAACGGTCTCAATGAAGGTATTTAGTTGTTGTACTGTACAGTGATTGTCTGTGCATTTGTACATGTACATATACACACATATACGTGTGTGTGTGCGTGTGAATGTGTGTGTGTGTGCGTGTGTGTGTGTGTGTGTGTGTGTGTGTGTGTGTGTGTGTGTGTGTGTGTGTGTGTGTGACTGTATATGTGAGTGTGTGTGTGTATGACTGTATATGTGAGTGTGTGTGTATGTGTGTGTGTGTGTGTGTGTGTGAGAGAGAGAGAGAGAGAGAGAGAGAGAGTATGTGTGTGCGTACACATGTGATTCTAAAAGTCGGCTATATGAATCGGGTCACATCGTAATCTAAACTGTGGACAATGCACAGTCGTTGTCCTCTCCATGCCCCTCTCACTAGGAATACATAACCAACTTCAACTTGTGGAATGGCGAATTACGAACCTAAATTGGAGATAAACGGTTTTCGCTAATCTTCTTCAGTCAAACGTTATCCTGGAGGAGATTGTGGCTGTGGAAACTAACTTGGAATTGAATTGAATCAGTTAGGGTTTCTTATTGGGTTAGGGTTTATTAAATAAAATGATTGTTTCAGGTTCTTGTCTTGTTAATTTGTAACCCACGTGGGAAATATACCATCGGGGGCTAATTTTCGGCTCCTTTTAGTTTATTATTTTTAAACAATGTCATAAAATATTGCTGAAAATTATATGCTGAAGATCTAAAAATCAAGGTTTATTTTTTTTCGAATCACAAAAAAACAAACACATGTGTAATAATAAGGTTTGTAAAACGTTTGAAGCTTCGGTTAGTCAACTTTATTTTTCATATATTTTATGGGGAAATGAAAACCCAATTTATGATGTGTAAATAGATATCACCTGTAGTCGGATACCATATATATATATATATATATATATATATATATATATATATATATATATATATATATATGTATATATGTATACGGTCAGTCAACTTTATTTTTCATATATTTTATGGGGAAATGAAAACCCAATTAATGATGTGTAAATAGATATCACCTGTAGTCGGATACCATATATATATATATATATATATATATATATATATATATATATATATATATATATATATATATATATATATACTGTGCCCCGTTGCACAGAGGGAGACAGAAACGTAGGACATTTCGCTGCCACGGGATTTACCCCCGTTAGTGATTGATTGACATTTTGTGCGTTAAGAAATAAATAATTTCAACTTAATTTATTAAGGGAAGATTGTCTAAAAGTGGATTGGAAGATGAATGCAAGGGGAGAAAGGGACGAGTGAAATAATTCGATTTTTTTTTTTTTTTTTTTTCCCGAAGGAAGAATCGGCAAGATTCTCTCACTCTCCCAAAGATTTCTTTTGAGACTCAGTTTCGGAGCCAAGGAAGTTGAACGGGGAAGGTGTTGGAGAAAACGGGGACCCCTTAGATCAACAGCTTCTCTATGCACAGGCAGCACACATAAACGTAACATATCAAGGGTGGAGGAACCTTGGGTGGAAGGCCTGGAGGGCAACCGGTTTCATGACTATGGACACTGAGAGCTAAACAACAACAGCTCAAAGTCCAATTCATCTTCCTTTTCCTCCTCTTCCTCTTCCTCCTCTACCTCCTTCTCATCTTCCTGCTCCTCCTCCTCTTCCTCTTCCTCCTCCTCCTCATCTTCCTCCTCCTCATCCTCCTCCTCTTCCTCCCCCTCCTGCACTTCCTCCTTCTCATCTTCCTCCACCTTCCCCTCCTCCTCGTCCTTCTCCTCCTCCTCTTCCTCCTCACCTTCCTCCTCTTCCTCCTCCTCCTCCGAAGGCCCTCGCCTCGTCTGCATAAAATCCTTTGGCCAAAGCAAAATGTGTAAAGATTGTAAGTCGGCTGAAGGATCGCCTATGAAATGACTAGAGTTGCATAACTTTTTTTTTAAGACTGAGTTGAAGGAGTGTTTAGAGGCGCTATTCGCAATCGTTACCAAAAAGACACTACAATCGTCAAGAGAGGTAGAATAAAGAAAATGCAATAAAAGTGTCCAATACTTTCTGCCACAGTTACAGAAACTACCCCTAGACAAGGGAACAAAGAAAATATGGTTAGAACATATACTCAAGATAATTATATCTGAGAAATCTTTTGTCAAAATATACCCTTTTCCGAGTATGCTAGCAAAATAGGTGCAAACGGATACTTTCGTTCTTTCAACTTATTCGTTTTTTTTCGCAAAGCGAGGTGGTTAGGCAAGGGAAAAAGACCATCACACTTGCCCACTTTTCCTCCTCCCTTTTCTTCGCCAGTGATACTGCTCGTTCATTCCCGGTGTACCTCTCTCACAGAACAGGGCATTTCCTTAGTCTCTATATCTTGGCCATGACCTCTCCTGCCATCGTTGACCTCGTTTGACCTCGTTTGACCTCGTTTTCTTTGGTCGACCTCCACGTTTCTCAACCGGAGTTCCGCAAGAGAAAGCCACAAAAGTCTCCGTGGGATGGCAATAGTGATGAATAGTCTAATTATAAATGAGAGGGAGGGTGGGAGGGGTGTGGAGTGTATGTAGGGATGAAATGGGTGGGAGTGTTTTTATGCCTTTCCCTTTTTGGCTACCTCCCTTGTAAGGGGGAAAAAGCCTTGGTATATGTATGTATGTATAAAGAATATATATATTTCTGAGTATTTTTCAAGTATCTTTTCGTAGCCTTTTGCATTACCAATAAACGAGACAAATTGTAATATATTTTGTTTAAACCATACATACCTATACCAACATACATATACCAAAGGCTTTTTTCCCCCTTACAAGAGAGGTAGCCAAAAAACAAAGGCATAAAAACCACTCCCACCCAAACCAGTTATCAAAAACGTATCGCGTTTGCAATGTGTCTCTAGTCTACGAGCGAGTAATAGATGTATGTAACGCTTATATATTGGGTTGCCTGAGACATAAACATTATCTCAAAGGTTCTCCAAATAGACAAAGTTTGAGAAACGCTGACCTGGCCACATGAGTCTCTCTTCTTCCACTATTCTCGTAACATAATTTACCCAACTCGGGTTCGCCTCCCCTACACCTTCCCCCAATCCTATACAAACATCCCAATCCATTATTAAATCCTATCGCTCCCCTGTTTGACCCTGTTCACACTAGCGGTTTGAACTGCGCGGAAACCGCCGCGGTACCACATAGTAAAGGGAAAACTGCGCGATTGTGTGTGAACACCTCCATTGCCTTGCATTTTATTCAGCCGCCTCGGTTCAAACCGCTAATGTGAACAGAAGTTTGATCATGTTTCGTAATTCCATGCATTGCCCTAAGACCCCGTTCACACGAGTGGTTTGAACCGCGCGGAAACCACAGTGGTACCGCATAGTCAAGGAAAAACTGCGCGGTTGTGTGAACGCCCTCATTGACTTACATTGTAATTTAACCTTCGCGGTTGAAACCGCTAGTGTGAACAGGTCCTAAGATACTCGTTCCCTCTGCTTTCACATACATTTTCTGTCTTGTAATCACCACCCAGTCCCCGCTACTATACTTAAGTCGACGAAGCTATTGCTTCATGTATTCGTTTCATTGTACCCACTGAAATCCTTTTCCTTCTTTAATCCCCGCCCAGGGCTCTGCTTACTCCCTCTCCATCTCCCTCTCTATGCTCATTCCCTTCCTCCAGCTTCCCATTTTCATTTCCACGTATCTTACCTGCTC
The DNA here is from genome assembly GCF_046742065.1 of Oratosquilla oratoria. Lineage (NCBI taxonomy): Eukaryota > Metazoa > Arthropoda > Malacostraca > Stomatopoda > Squillidae > Oratosquilla > Oratosquilla oratoria. Next base: position 58,310,350 of record NC_134787.1, read on the forward strand.
CATTTTCTTTACGTGTTTCCACCATGTGCCATCCGCTTCTGTATGCCAAATTTAACTTAAAGTTTATCCTCCATCAAAACACGAAAAATCCACTCAGCAATCTTTGTAGCCTCTTCCAGCACATCAGTGACATCTGCATACACAAGTACTAAAGAGACAATAGAATTTCAATGTACAGAGACTGAGTGTGTGTGTGTGGGGGGTGGGGTGGGGAAGGCACTTTCTAAGCGTATGGAAAGAAGGTAACTACATTGCCGAGTCTCCTTCTGGTAGGCATTTTACAAGAGGTTTCCACGTTGCTATCCGAAGGCCTTCCACGGTTCGAACAAGAATGGGAACATAAAAGCACAAATGCTCATTCAGTTTGTGCTTGCAAGAGAAGGCTTGTGGGTGTCCGTGCTTGTGTGCATTTGTGTGTGTGTATGTGTGTGTGTGGTTTTGCATGCTTGTGTGCGTTTATATGTGTGTGTGTGTGTATGTGTGTGTGTGTGGTTTTGAATGCTTGTGTGCTTTTACGTGAGTGTGTGTGTGTGTGTGTGTGTGTGCGTGTGTGTGTTTGGTTTTCCATGCTTGTGTGCGTTTACGTGATTGTGTGTATGCGCGCGCGCGTGTGTGTGTGTGTGTGGTTTTCCATGCTTGTGTGCGTTTACGTGATTGTGTGTGTGTGTGTGCGTGTCTGTGTGTGTGTGTGTGTGTGTGTGTGTGTGTGTGTGTGTACACGTGTGTGCGTGAATGCGTAAGCACGCTCCCTCATGCGTTCACCAGACAGGAGAGTGTGCGCAGGAAAATGTGTACAAAGTGAAATACGTGGCGTTCGGCACGGCAGAAATACATATTTCTGAAAGGAATCCGCCAGCCTACAGGAAATATTCTTTTTTGAGATTTTCCTGCCAGAGACTCAGCCACGTTCTTTAGATTTTTTTTTTCCCGAATTCCTTTCTGAGTAGAAAAGTCAGCTGAAACCATCCAGAATAAAATCTGTATCGTAAACAATGAGAGTGAAAGTCCTTAAGAGCAAGAGAGTGAAATTCACTATGCTGTGATGTCTATTTGGAGTACTATAATATATATGAATTTTTGGAGTACGCATGACGATACATACATATATATATATATATATATATATATATATATATATATATATATATATATATATATTATATATATATATATATATATATATGAAATAATATTGAAAATCATTGTCAGAGATAAACAGAAATTGGGGGCTGGGAGTTTCACTTGTAATGTACGCAATTCGCTTTTATTTTCAACAGTATTTTGATATTATGCACGAATATATAGCCATCCCTTCACTAATGCTATATCGATGGAAAAGCGATGTAAATCTATGTTTCTCTAGATACACATGTATTTCTCATGCGCTGTTTGTCTTCAAATTTTAATATAGAAGAATTCAGAAGAAGAAAATCTTAGACACTATATACAGCAAATGTGGAAGGAATAGAAATGATAATGACATTGTGTACAATTGGTGCTCCGTGTGTTGCTCTATACGAGTACTCTTTGCGCCAAGCACTTGCTCTGCCATGGGCGTGAAAACGATAGAAAACTGAGGACGGTCACGAGTAGATTTTGTGTGTTGATGCTTGGTCTAGATCAGCGTTTCTCAACCTTCATACCCTTCCGTAACCTTTAAAATAAATTGCATGTCTCAAGGAACCCCTGCGCAAAAAAAAAAGATAATAAATAAATAAATAAAACACATATACCATATCTTTCTCATTTTATTTTCATCGTAATAATAGGTTAGATAGGATGATGTCTATATTACATTATTACAATAACCAAGAATATGTCGTGCGTGTTATATTAAGTATATGAAATTAAATGAAAAATCAAAAGTGCATTAGCTTATCTCACTTGTTCTCGCGGAACCCTTAGGGACCTTTTACGGAACCTTAGGGTTCCGGGGAACCCTGGTTGCTGAGAAACGCTGCTCTAGTGGTTCTTAATCTGGGGATACCTGTAGCCCCAAAGATGTACGAAACCTTGAGGGTACGAAACATGATAGCCAGTGCTTGCATGGTACTGTATATTCACAATGAGAAAGCAAAGCAAGATTTGTATCACTAATCCTTTTCATAGGTTTGTATTGTATTTGTATTGGATGGAGGTACGAGAAAATTATCTGAAATATCAAGGGGTACTAAGGGCACTGAAAAAGGTTAGAAACCATTGGTCTAAGTCTTTCAACATGAACTGCTTCGGCTATTAAAACTTTGTTATAAATGTGTATTTTTCTAGTATTTTCATATCCATTAAAAGTTCTTGAGGAGAGGACCTAGCCTTGTAATGATATTTATAGATAGCGCTTTACGAGCGATGAGAAGTCAAGTACTTTGAATTTGGTCCTGGTCGTCCTAACGTTGTGGAGGCGAAAAAGCATAGAAAACCTACGGGGGGAAACTCCTCCTTTGAAATGGTTTTCGACCACACGTTCAACGTGACTTTTTCACTATAAGAAAAAAGTATCTTGAAAGTCTTCAGGGTAAAGGGGATGGCATTATGTAAGAATATACGAGAATACATACACACAAACACACACACACACACATATACACACGACTCGATGGCGCAGTGGTTAGAGGTCCTGGCTGCCACTACGGCAGTACGGGTTCGAATCCCGCCCAGGGCTAAAATAATTTCAGTATCTCTGCGCTGCGGGTTGTCACTCCAACTCTCGTGGGCGGGGAGATGGGAGTGTGTGCGTGTAAGGTCACAGCATTACCTATAGATCAGTCTTATGTGAGCTCTGAGCTCTCTTCCTGGAGGGAAATAGCTTTCGATCACGAATCCAACACGTGATCCAAGACCATGGTGAATCACACACACACACACACACACACACACACACACACACACACACACACACACACACACACATACGCAACTCACACACATCATTATCTAGTTGAGATATAATTTCTTCTAGGCCTTCCATGACAGGTGATTGTTCCTTTCATCTGAATAAAATCACTTGATGGCAACTAGAGGATGTAAATCTGTCACTGCACGTCTACGGGTGGTTGGTTTCATTCAGCTTAATATAAAAAAAAAATTGTGGAATCCAGAGCGAGTAAAGTGAGTCGCTCAGAAACAGAGGGGCATCCCCGCCTTTTTCATAAATGCATACAGTGATCTTTCTTGGGAATCCTAAAAGTAGAAATCTCGAATATTCGAAAAGGGCCTTTTTCAAAATTTTTAGGAAATACCTCTGGTGACTAGATGTTTCTTGAAATCAGAAATTTTTGTTCCAGATATTGAAGGTCTTCTGGTTTTGAATATTCTTAGTAGGAAGAGACCGTGGGGAGTGAAGTAAAGCGCTTCCTGGTGTATGCCCCTAATTGAGTGACTAATAGGGAGAATTATCTGTATGTAATTTGTGCCCTGCAGGTTTGCAATATGCAAAGAGATCCATATCATACAGAGGAATTTGTGAAACTTCGAAATTTTTCAACATTAGGTCATTCTTTTTGGTTTCTAGTGACTCCGTCTAAACAGCAAGTCATACTCACTTGTCTTAAACCAATGGCCGTTACCGGTGTCCTGGAGGCCTTTGTTCCCCCCTAAGAGAGACCTGGGGCAGCGGATTGATTGATTAAATGATTTTTAGTTGGGAGCCTATGATATTAAAAAAAAAAAAAAACGAGTTTCCATCCGCCTCCTCGTGAATGGGTTTTTGATGATTTGTTTGTTTTCAATTAAAAACGCACGATATGATGCACCGGCTCTTGCAAAGATTATTTCTATAATTTCGTAAAAGTGCTTTGTAATTTGGTCAACACATTTCGAGCGTAGTAATCATACTTACATTGTTTCGGGCATATACGAGTATGTGGCTATACGCGTGTTTGCCGTCCGTGTATGGGTGAACACAAGACAGAGAATGTACAAGAAAAAAGAGAGAAAGAAAGAGATGAAAATGTTTGTAAAGAAAATGGGTGGAAGACAATAAGAAGGAATCTAGGCTGATGTGATGTGAGGGATTGAAGATTGGAGTAAGGTGAAAGTGTCCAAGATGGAATTGGACCTTGCAGTTTCTCCCTTCCCTAAATCCATACTATTCTCCCGCAACTATTCCCACTATTCCCTCCCTAAGCCTTTGTCAGTACACGCTTGACACCTTACTTTAATGACCAAACTATCGACTCCATTTGTATTTCGTCACTGGTATCCATTTCCTAAGGGGGGAAATGTCACTCTAAAGAGTAGAGCTATGGAGGTGGTAAAAGAGGGATTTAAGAAGGATAGTAAAAAAGTAAAGGTAGCAGAAGTTAATTTTTTTTTTTTTTTTTTTTTTTTTTTTTTAATGAATCATTAATCACAAAAAAAAAATTGTGTTCCTAAACCACAGATGCCATTTTGTGGGAATTTTCCACAAATTTGTGTGAGAAATTTGCTCACATGGGATGTTTTGTGCGCAAATTATATGTTGCAATGAACTTATTTGTGTATATAATAATACCTTCTATTTATGAGAAAAAATGTGGAAATCCAGGTTTCCTTGTGGGGATTTTGTGGTAAAAATATCACTAATTTGTGGGAACTGGCATAGATCACAGTGGCAACACTGCCCTAAAGTATTGATTGGATAACATTTGTGTAGTCAATAAGAGGATTAATTATTCAAAAATATTTATGTACAGAGAGAGAGAGAGAGAGAGACTTAAGGAAGAAGTTCGTATGATTGTTGCTGTTGACCTTTGCATTTGAAATTCCAAACTTCGAATGAACTTGTAAAAATAGAAAACGGGAAGCGGAGGAAGAAAATATTATGAATGGAAATGACACGAGAAGAACTTGCTGGAATTGAGTGAAAAAAAATAATTTTTCTTTCCTTGCTAATGAGAGATTATTAACAGCCTAAAGACGTTGAAGCCCTTGACCTGTAGTAAAGCCCTGTGCAATTGCTCAGGCGTTGTAGAAAGGATAAAATGTGATAAACGAAGTAAAAGACGGATGGAAGAAGTTAAGATAAAGTCTTAGGAACGAAGAAGAGGGAGAAGAACGAGCAAGAAAGAAATCGTAAAAAAAAAAAAAAACTAGAGACAGAAGGAGAGAACAAACAACTCAAGAGGTCGTAATAGGATGAGGCGCTGATTTGTGGAGGCAGCGAACGACGAGATGGACAAAACATAAGAACATAAGAATGAAGGAGACCGCAAGAAAAAGCCCTTGGTATACAGACAGATACATGCATGAGAAATCACATGAACTCGTGATTCTAGATATGCAGAAAAACCACCAAGGAAAGTAATAAATATATTGATAACCGAGCGCTTTCGTCTATTCAGATATCCTCAGGATACGTACAGAAGAAGGTATTGGGTTTTGAAGTGGTGACCAGCAGAAGACTGAAGCTGAAGTGAGTCCTGAAAGGGCAGTTCTTCAAAGGACGGGAGGTTGGGAAGTGCAGCAACAGCAATTAACCTCGTCGGCATGAAGGAATGAAGGTATAACTAATTAGTTCCGTACTGACGCACCGGTGGATCAAATGTCATAGAGAAGGACTTATTACTGTGATGAAAGAAGTAATTCCTCTCTGTTCTTAGGATTATTCTAAATTCATTAAAATCGCCTGGTGTTAGGCAGAAGCATATCCTCAGAGTTCCCTAAGGATTGAAAGTGGAGCATTAAAAAACTAGTAAGGGTAACTTTGTGGTATTGTTATAAGAAAACCGCAGTTATTCAGATTTTTTTTTTTTTTTTTTTTTTTTTTTTTTTTTTAAGGAAAGCAATGCAAGCACAGTTATCATGAGGGGACAAGGAGGGCTGGTCGCCGTGTAAAAGTACCGACTAGCCCTGCTGTGTATGTGCTATGCCTTGCTGCATTGCGTCTGAATCAGGTAACAGAGATGGCCCTTCATCCAAGAGGAGCTAAGATGAAAGAGGAACGGACGGATGACGAATGGGAGTGGGATGGATGGAGTTGGGTGCGAGCCTTGACATGGCTACCCCCTTATAAAGGGGGAAAAGCTCTTGGTATACAGACAGATACATGCATGAGAAATCACATGAACTCGTGATTCTAAATATGCAGAAAAACCACAAAGGAAAATAATAAATATATTGAACGAGCGCTTTCGTCTATTCAGACATCCTCAGGATACGTACCCTGAGGATGTCTGAATAGACGAAAGTGCTCGGTCATCAATATGTTTATTATTTTCCTTGGTGGTTTCTCTGCAGACAGATACATTTATATTTTTCTAATCTGAGAAAAAGATAGTGACCAGAAGAGTTGAGTGTAGGAATATTCTCTAGAAGGAGTGAGGACCTTAGGGTTATATGGAAGAGGAAGTTATATATCATTGCTAAAGTTTGGACGGGAGAATGGAAATGTTGAAACAACTAAACATTACGGTTGGAAAGGGCCATATTTCCAGCTCTTGTTCCAGGACAGTTAGGTTTGGAGTGTTTTGATTATAAGCGTGAATATTTGAATAGGGAATACGTTAAACGGACATTATCCGCCCGGGAAAGGGGAACGGACCCGAATGAAAGAAATGATATGGAAGACCGGGAAGACAGCTATGATGAATGAAAGTAAGAAAATTCTTTCTGAGTTGGTCCCCCCCCCCTGCCTCTTCGGCTTTAGGTGAATTTATGATTTTCTCACGATGTATTAACGTTTGGGATGTCCATACATTCCATGTTTCATGATGAAGTTTAACAATATGTCAGAGATGGTTTGGTTTGGTTAGGGTAGTGTTCCCTAAACTTTTTTTCAGGCGACCCCAATATGATCCTCATGATATTACCACGACCTCACTAATTTATTTGTATATGTGTTAATATATATGACTGGTTGTTGACTGTAAAAAATAGGGAACAAGTATGTATTCACCTTGGTATTCACCTTGGTCTTTGGACCACGTGCTGGACTCGTGGTCGACAGCTATTTCCCTCCCGGAAGAGAGCTCACAGCTCGTATGACCGATCTATGGGTAAGGCTGTGACCTTACACGCACACACACACACCCAACTCCCCGCCCACGAGAGTTGGAGTAACGACTCGAAGCGCAGCGATACTGAAATTATTTCAGCCCTGGGCAGGATTCGAACCCGGACCGTCGTAGTGACAGTCGTGGACTCTACCAACTGCGCCGTCGAGTCGTGTGTAAGAAAGGTAATGTAAGGTTAAAAAAGACAAAGTTAACACAATTTAATTTTATTATAGCAATATGAATTTGGAAGCAGCAAAAATTTTTTTTAGCTTACTAGATGTCTTGGCTACCAAAGGGAAAAACGCTTAGCGACCCAACTTGGGGTCGCGTCCCCAGGGTTGGTGCAGTGATCCCAACGTCTGGGAAAGGACCTATTGGGAAATAATTCTTGCATAACGAATAGTTAAACAGGGTTCGTGCCTGGAACGGAGCAAGTTGTAATGAAACGTCAATAGAATACAGTGATTTTTACGTGAATGTTTATTTGGTACGTAGTTATTACATTCCAGGAGATAAAGTGAACGAATGAATTTAGGGTAAACTGAAGCAAATTTATTGCTTGAGATGGTGGGAATATGATTTGCGAGGAGAAGGTGGAGTGGACAAGCGAGAAAGTGTTTACAAACGAACACAAGAACCTCCTGCAATCGGGCGGAGGTAAGAAATATGGATGAGAAAATAAAGAGGAGATGAAGAGGAAAGAGAGTGAGCACAAATAGTTGTCAAAACGGAATTAAAGACAAGGTACGAATATTCAAGAGATAGAGTGGGTTGTGGTATATTGAGGTAGGATGGACGTGGTTGTGGTAGTGGAAGTAGTGGTGGTGGTGGTGATGATTGTGGTGGTGTTGGTATTGTTGACGGTGGTGGTTGAGATTACCGTGTAAATGTCAAGAGGCGTTCATAACACTCAAGCAACATTCGAAAGCGTGCCTTACGAACTGTCTACAGACAGAGACAACAAAAAAACAAAAAAACAAAAAAAAGTAAACGGAGATGATAAAATGGAGACGATATGTTTGCGCGTCTACCTACGCCTGTCGGTGAGTGATCGCAATGGACTGGACGAAAAGAAGTGAAAGGAAGAAGAGCGAGAAGAATCCCGAGTTTTAAATTTTCTTCGGTTGCTTCCATTAAAACTTGGACAATCTTGCAGGAACTCGATGCAGTGACTCGATCTGAAGAGGGAAGAGGCTTGAGCTGGGGGTGCGGGTCGATAAGAAGTAGTGGAGGGGCAAACCTATAATGACCAGAATGCACACGAGGAAAAAAATATAAAGTAAAACTTATATTTGAAGAATAAACTTAAACGATTATTGTGACTGATAAAAAATA
>NC_134787.1:58323655-58356155 GCF_046742065.1 Oratosquilla oratoria
TCACTATATACACCGCCAACTTCGACCCAGAGTAACACTCCTCTGAAGAAGCTATTGAAAGCTAAACCGGTTAGTAATAAACTCGATAATCTTATAATGACCCGGGTTTCCCCCTCCACCTTTCCCATAATATATATATATATATATATTAGTTTTGCAGTATCTCTCGAATCGCCAAAGCTTCCTTAACTCCTTCCATCCATCTTTTTCTAGGCTTGCCCACCGGTCTTCTACCTTCCGGCCGCACATTCAAAATACTTGTTGTTTACAACTGTTCAATCACTTACTAATCCAACCCCGGATTACCTCATATTCCATGCGAACTTAGCTTAGTAGTTCGTCATGTGGAACAGAGCCAAAAGGTTATTTTTGGTGCTCATAGTGTATTAGATACCTGCTGTTTTTCATTCGTAGATTTTGTATATACTGCCAGAATCTTACATCCTTTTCCATAATACATCCTCAGTTATTGAGAGTGTTAACGATTTCAATGTTCAGGGTGGCTCCTTCGGCTGATTAAAGTCCCATGACGGTAACAGAGACAAATTTGAAATTAGATAACAAGAAAAGGTCGAAGGACATTTCCGAAAACTGATTTCCGTGGTTTGTTATAATTAGAAGACATTGTCATGCCATTGGTAAAGAAGGGCAACACTTTGGTGTCGCCACACCAGTTTTAAATCTAATGTTTACCATGTCTTGTCTTGATAAGGTCTGACAAACACAGTTTTGGTCATAGTGATAATGAAAATGGTTATATTTTGTGAGGATATCTTGGCTGTATTATGTATTACATTATATCTTCTATATCTAGTGTAGCCTGTTAATGGTAGAGCCCAACACTATCTACATCTTTCTGTTCCTACTTCCTCATCTCTATTCTCATTGTTGTGCTTCAAATGGTCCTATATGACACTTAGTCTTTAGTTCTTGAGTCCTTTATCCCTTCTCTTTTAATAGCAGAACCAACACAAGTGTTCTCAAGTTCAACTTTTAGTGGCGATTATTCTTTGTGAAGCGTTCCCGATATTAAGTACCTGATACCAAACTTTTAAAGGTTCTCGAACCACATATGGCCTCGTAAATGGCCAGAGATCCCCCTCCCGTCATAATTTTAGTAGTAATTCTTGGAATCCCCTGATACTTGTGGCATCATAGATTGCCACACAACCCTCTTGTTTTATTAGGGCCTTCCCATACAACCTTCCTTTATGAATGCATCTGGAACTTTTCCTTATGTATTCATCTGTTTACACGTAAAGTTTCGCATTCATAGACTTAGACTTCTCGCTACAAGTGAACTTTAGACATAACGGGGAAGCCATATGCAGCTCGGAAAAGGATGTCTTACACTAAGATCTTAATGAGCTGAGATCGTAGACTACAACGATCTCAGTCTGCTTGGGGTTCTGAAGTTCAACTTCGAACTAAGGAAATCCCGGTCACCTTTTCATGGCAGTCGAATACATAAGAACATAAGAATGGAGGAGACTGCAAGAGGCCATAGGGCCTACACTAGGCAGTTCCGTGTCCCTTACCACATGTCGTCCCTATCCATAAAGTTATCTAATCTTTTCTTAAAACAACCAGTTGCACATTCATGGTTCCTCGAGACGATCACCTTTCTTTTTGTTATTTTGCATTTTGTTCATTGGGTCGCGTTCTGAATAGACATAAAAGAATTAACCGTCACTCTCTCGTTTTTTTTTTTTTCCCAAACTCAAATTGTTTAAGATAAGCGGATCAACACTTGAACAATTTCCTGATTGATTAGAAACCCGCTGGTTAAATTCTCTTGGAATATGCCACAGCAAAACGTATAAGAAACCATACCTCTGTATAGTAATTGTGACTTGGACAAATCTACCTTGTTTCACACAAGACCAAGTCCAAACTCCTTCGTAGAGTTTCTTGTCGCCGAAGACAAAAATAAGTGACTGAGATTATGTTTAATGACGAGGCAATTCATTCATGGGTCTTGCATTAACGGCCCATAATTACTGCCCTTCGTTTAATGCTAGACATCGTAATTGTGCCACCGTGCATATTAGCGAAGATCGTAACCCGCAATCAAGTGGTCTGTATGCATATGCAGGACGCAAGTGGTGAAGCCGGTATTGATTTCCCTTGGTATTAACCACCAGCGAGACGTCGTTAGGAAGGCAGAGTTAACTCCATTTCGTCCCGGAGGCGTGAGGAAGGGGAGAGGTCGCACCCTCAGCTGAATAAAATCACGTGGCGGCAGATGGAAAAATACTGAGGAAAAACGGTACTGTAGCGAAAGAGATTTGATCAGCCATGCAACCATGGTGGATTGAGCGATCAATATTTTTTATTTGTTTATTTTTATTTATTTATTATTATTTATTTATTTTATTTATTATTATTATTTATGTATTGTTTATCTATTTTTCTTTTTTTTACTATTTTGGTTTCGGAACCATTTCATAACATTCGCAACCACTTTGAGGGCTAAAGACACTGTATAGAAAAAAGAACATCCATCGTCAAAGTTGTATAAATCAGGGTTTCGAACCCCACGTTCTTGTTTATGTAATTCTCTTCCTCAGCGTCAGGAAACAGTTCCAACACTGAATATATTCATCTGCCATCCTCCAGCTATTTATAGCTTCTGGTCTATTTCCCCATCTGGAAGCTTCCATCAACCTATCGAGGTACCGTGACCCTGGATCGAGAATGACGTCAGATCGTGTGCAATATTAGGCCTCTGATTTTGTTCATGTCAACACGCATTTACATGTCGATCTTTTTAATTGAGTGTTTTCAACTCGACGTATCTGTTGCACTTCATGCATCACCAGATTCCTGACATGGTAAAGCAGGGGTTCTGCCCTGGGGTTTGCGAAACCCCAGAGGTTCTCGGGACGGTTTATTGGGGGTAATTAGATGACTAGCGAAAGATGACTTAAACATTTAAATCTGCATGTGTAATATCACAGTACACTGTTTTTTATGTGCTTAACTGATGAATAAAGTCATTACAATTTGAATCATTTGATATCCATTGCGGTGCCATTGTATATGTAATTAGTCTTGATATATTACCGTTTTCTATTCTCTGTCAGGTTAATGGAGGTACGGGTCGATGGTCTGATGATTCTTGGGGTGCGTAACGGGGAAAAAGGTTGAAAAACCCTGTGTTAAAGAGATGGAATTTGAGAAATGGTTTCCAAAACTCTCAGAGCTCTAGAACAGAAGGTGAGGAGCATACGCTAGGAGGCGCTTAACTGCGTCTGAAGCTGTCACCTTTGCCCTGTGTTGGGGTAGGAAGCAGTCACTGCTGGGAATCGGAAGGAGTGCGGGATTCGAATCCAGAACTAAACGAATTTGAGAAATCGTTTCCGGTTACGCCACCAGTGAATGAACTAGATTAGGGATTATTAACCCCATCGGTCCGTTGATGACATCAAACAGCTGGGAGGCGTCAAACAGCTGGTGCAGGCGAGGTACAGAATGGAATTTCGATTTATCGAGGTCCCATTTTGTCCAGAGTCAAACTCGAAAAAGAATAAAAGCTTATGGCCATATAAAAATGTAGATTTCTAGAATGCGTTACTAGGTTCATACTAGAGGTCAGGCACTAGACGGCGTTTTGCTACACTCACCCTTCTAGGTAGATGTCACTTTCGGTTGTAAATCTTATTTATAGTCCAATATATTCTGCCCTGCCATACGCCTGCATAGGGGTCAGTGCGCGTATGTTCTGTACCTGGTGTCCATTTCTTCCTGGGAACCACAGACTAAAACACCATGTGGGTTAGTGGATGTGTAGCAATTTTATTTAGTGTGGAGGTAGCTTCCAAGAAACTCGAGAACAGAAGTCCATAAGTATATGGGTAGTTACAAAGGATTACAAAGGCGGAGCATGCCGACAGGAGACCTTTTGATCCATATCTAGGTCGGATGCGAAAAAAAAATCATATTAATAATAAAATAATATATAAAAACTATGATAATGTAAATAACAAATAAAATACATAAATAAATGCATAGGTATAGTTAAATAATAAACAAACAGGTAAATAGTAAATAATAATAAATTGACATATAACTAATAATAAATGAAAATCAGACAGACAAATGATAACAAAAAAACAAATAATATAAGATAAATCATAATCATTACAGCATCTTACTTAGGTATTTATCTAAATGATTCTTAAAGCTTCGAACTGAACTACATTGCACTACCTGTGCAGGAAGTTTATTCCATTCATTAACTACACGGTTGGCAAAGTTGTTTCTACCTACTTCCAAATTGAATCTATTTCCGGACAGTTTGAGACCATTGTTTCTTGTCTGATTCTCATTCAATGTAAAATTTTTGTCACTTTTGATGTTGTCAATTCCCTTTAGAATTTTAAAGACCTGTATCAAGTCACCTCTGAGTCTACGCTTTTTTAGGGAAAACAGATTCACATGTTTTAGTCGATTTTCGTATGATTTATTTTTGATATTTGGAATCAGTTTTGTGGCTCGCCGTTGTACTTTTTCCAGTCTGTCAATGTCTTTAATGAGATTCGGTGACCATACGGAAACAGCATATTCCAAATGTGGACGAACTAACGATTTATATAGCTTGTTAATGAGTGATGGACTTTTGAAATCAAAAGATCGCGCAATCAGTCCTAGAATCTTATTTGCTTTCTCAGAGGCTGAAATACACTGCTTGGATGATTTGAGGTCGTTAATGATAATTACGCCGAGATCTTTTTCACTATCCACTTTTGTTAACGAATTTCCAAATAACTTGTAATCGTACTTACTGTTATTTTTACCTATGTGCATTACCTTGCATTTACTTGTGTTAAATTTCATTAGCCACTTTTCAGACCATTGCTGTAATTGATCTAAATCTTCTTGAATATCTAATTGGTTTGAGTGATCATTTGCCACTCCGCACAGTTTTGTATCATCAGCAAATTTGGAAACAGTAGATTTTAGTCCATGGTCTATATCATTTATATATACTATGAATAGAAGTGGCCCAAGAACGGAACCCTGAGGAACTCCACTTGCAACACTTTTCCATCCAGAAGTTTTTCCATTTAAAACAACTCTCTGTTTTCGACCCTTCAACCAATTACTAGTCCAACCTAATAGGCTACCACTTATTCCATGCAAAGCTAATTTAGTAAGTAGTCTTTCGTGTGGGACGGTATCAAAAGCTTTTGCAAAGTCTAGATATACTAAATCTATATTGTTTCTTTTGTCATAATTCGAGATAACTGTGTTGTAGAATTCGAGTAAGTTAGTCACGCAAGAACGTTTCCGTCTGAAACCATGCTGGCTATCATTTATCAAACGGTTACTTTCTAAATGATGTTCGATAGCATCTCTGATGATAGTTTCCATTATTTTTCCTACGATTGAAGTCAAACTTATAGGCCTATAGTTATTTGGTTTCTTTTTGTCACCTTTTTTTAATATGGGAGTAACGTTAGCTAGCTTCCATTCTCTTGGGACATCTCCGGATATGATGGATGATGCATGACGATTTTATTTAGTGCTGAGTTTGTTTCCAAGAAACCTGAGAACAGAAATCCATAAGTATATGGGTAGTTATTGCATGCATAACGGTTTTATTTAGTGCTGAGTTGGTTTCCGAGACGTTTAAGAACAGCAGGCCATAAGTACTGTATATGGATAGTTATTCCATGCATAACAATTTTATTCAGTGTTGAGTTGGTTTCCGAGACGCTTAAGAACAGCAGCCCATAAGTATGGGAATACGCGGGGAAATAAGTTGAGAACTCTTGATCTGTCCACAGGGACACATCACCATCTACAAGTAATTATCTCGGAAGATAAAGAAAGATTGTAATGGAACGACCTAAGAGGGAACACTTTTTACGAGAGTATTTCCATCTTGTGAACCTTGTACTGTAACAGGAAATGTACAGATAAAATACACAAGAAGGCCTCACGCTGGAATTAAAGTTTCATAAAAGCCACCTGGCTAAGATAAGAGAATATATATTGAAGACGAAAAAAAAAATCTCAACACTCGAGTGTAAATTGCAGGCGGCCATGTTGGGATGAAAAAGACAAGAAGCCATTAAGGTGGAGGAAGCTGCCAAGGTTTGGAGAACCTACCTTCTGGAGATAGGCTCCACAAAACAGGATACACATAAACCTCCCAAAAGGATTTAAGTGGTGTAGCGTATTGAGAAATACCCGAAGGGGATTGTAAAGGCATAAAGAAAATGGATGGTTAGGGGAGGAATGTCAATAATGTAGATTCTAAAGAAGGAAAATGTACCATAAGAGGACGATGGAATTCACGAAAAGATGAAAGAGAATTGTACATAGCTTGCGATCACACAGCGGAATGGTATGGGGATAATAACTTGAAGAGTGTCCAAGGTTTGTGCAACAATAGGTCATATGTATTAGAAATATAAAGAGTTACAGGGGAAACACGTGGTATACAGTGATACATTTGCCCAAAGTTGCCATAGAAAGAGTATCATATATATATATGTATATATATATATATATTTATATATATATATATATATATGTATATATATATATATATATATATATATGTATATATATATGTATATATATATATATATATGTATATATATATGTATATATATATATATGTATATATATATATGTATATATATATATGTATATATATATATGTATATATATATGTATATATATGTATATATATATATATACATACATACATACATACATACATACATACATACATACATACATATTGATCATGTACAAAGGCCTTAATCCATCCTTCAAGGGGAGTGGCCGAATCAAAGCATATTTTTGCCCCCGGATTTGCGAGAGGAAAATACGAGGAAGGGGGACCCATAGTGCCTACGTTACGCCCAGTTTCGTCGCCTTTTACGACACGCAGGGGAACAGGAACACTTCACGAAAAGACGAAAGGTGAGGAGCCACTCTTGTTCCAAGGGAAACACGATCGCAGGTCTCGATATTGGGAAAGGAGAGAAGAGGTCTCTGTCGATCGGAACCGGGCGCGAAGTGGAACAGATCCTCTCTGTTTGCAGAGCCTCCGCGTCTTGCTCTTCGTCTTAGTGATGGCAGGATCCTTTTTCTTGAGACAGAAGACAAACGGCTGCAGGTAAGTGGAGTAGGACACCCGAGCCGAAATGAGGACGAAAGATTACATTTTCCAAGGACGTGTATATGTCGCAGAAAATTATAAAATGTGTACAAGGAAGGTACACCTTTTTTCTGATGTGTAAGGAAGATTTTTTTTTCCACATTTGAAAAAAAAAATGGAAAAAGGTAAAAACATGATCATACTTTGGCATGAGGAAGACATAGCTATTCATTGGAATGATATAACTCAGCTAAACAACAATTACAAAGAATAATTTCACTTGGACATAGTTAAGGTGTGATCAATATATATATATATATATATATATATTATATATATATATATATATATATATATAAATATAGCCGGTCAAACTTATTGGTGAACAAAATGTATCAAACACTATTAAACTAATCTTAATAAGAATTGGGATACACATTTAGGACACCAAACAGATTAAAATCACTAAACATTTTGTCATCAGAAACCTTTAATATTTTCAGTCTACTTAAAACGGTTCACAGTAAATTCGACTATAGCAACAGCTTGCCATTGATGTTGCTAGGTGTACGATGTTACTAAGCTAGTCGTGTTCGCGGAGTTCCCACGGGTAGGTTGTCTTGTACAAGGAAATAGAATCAAAGGTAGTTACATACTTTCATCTTCCGTGGTAGAAATGAGGATGATAGAGTCTTCAGAAAGTTACCGCGATAATACAGCTGACTGTGGGATAAGTTAACAGACGGCTTCAAGAAGAACAAAGTAAGGCTGCGTTTACACTAAGCAAATCGAATTGATTCATGAAGAATCAACACGATTCATGAATCGTGTTGATTTGCCGCACTAGTTTCAATGTAACCGTTTACACCAGGCGAATCAAGTCAATTGATTCGTGATTCGTGTTGATTCTTCATGAATTGAATCAATTCGATTTGCTTGGTGTAAATGCAGCCTAAGCAGTAGAAGAATCATAGAGGAACCAGAAAGATAAGAGAAGACCGGAAGAAAGACAAGGTGGACGTGATAACCAAAGAAGAGAAATTGTATTGAATGGAGAACAAGCTGACCATGAGATAAGTTAATAGGCGACTGAAAGAACAGAGTAAGCACTGAAAGAATCATAAGGGAATCAGAAAGATGAGCGAAGAAAGCAAGAAGGACAAAATGAACGTGGTAATCTAAGAAAAGAACTGGAGTGAATGAAGAACAAGATCGAAAGCAAGAAGGAAATGGGAGGTCAAACAAAAGGAGAAACTGGGTCACATTTAACAGCCAAGAGAAAACTCAAGATGAGAACGTTGGTAGAGTAGTTATGGGTCAAGCAAGGTCAAAAGCTCTTTATAGTTCCTCTTATTACCATGTTCAAGTTATTCTTGAAATTAAGATTAAAAATTCAAAGGTGGCTTCGAAGGTTAAGGCAATAGTTGAGTTTGTTTAGATATACGAGTACGTATGGGCATGATTTGATTTATTACTGTTTACTAGTTTTGGTCCATTCTGTATACACGAAGACTCGGGGGGAATGGGCGTGAATTTGGCCGAGGTTTGGAAAGGTGAATCGATGTGAAGACGACTTCGGTCAAGACAGGATGTCAAAGTGTAGCCCATCTGGTGCTGGAAAATCAAATGAGAGAAGCCATCTTGACGAAATTTGACGACTGACCAAACACTGGACAAAGTCGAGGACAAGGAAGCCAAAGAAAAATAAAAAAGATGGAAAGTGGAAGGAAAAGACGATGGAAATAGTGTTGAGGTAAGAAAGGAATAGGTCTACGGAGCTGCCTAGTGTAGGCCTTATGGTCTCTTGCAGTCTCCTTCATTCTTATGTTCTTATGTAACGATCCGCCAAGATCGAGGAGTATTATTCGGTAAGTAACACAAGAGAAGGCATGAGACTGCGCTCTCCTAAAAGGACAAGATGGTAATTACAGACACTAAGAGGGGTGCTAAGATAAGAGGGAGGGTGGAGGGGTGTGGAGTGTATTCAGTGATGGAATGGGTGGGAATGATTTTATGCCTTTTTCTTTTTGGCTACCCCCCTTGTAAGGGGGAAAAAGCCTTGGTATAAGTATGTATGAAGACAGGGTTTAGACGGTCTAACGGTTCGTCGAACCCGGTTCGACAGACACGTGTTTAAAGTGATGTTTGAACGTGTGAACGGGGTATTTGGGGTTTAACCAACGTGTTCGACAACCAAATACCCCGTTCACACGTTCACACATCACTTTAAACACGTGTCAGTCGAACCGCGTTCGACGAACCGTTAGTGTAAACCCCCTTTTAAAGCGTGCTTCTCGAAGGGTTGGGCGATAGAATAATGTTTTCTCTCTACAGCAAAGATACGCGACGATGCGTCAGTGAAATATAAAAATTATCTGCTTGTATAGTGAGGCAGTATTAGGTTTATAAGAGAAATCACCCTAGCAAGGATTATATTTGAGTCTCCACCAGGACACAGTTATCGTGTTACGATATTTCTAGTTTTGGCCAAGAGGATACATTGGACATCAAACTCGGAACTTTCAGAGGCCCAGTTATGCACTTGACGAGAGCCATTAAAAACTAAAGTTTGCAAATTATTTTACTGGCAGTTATAATATGAAATGAAATCACAGTCATGTAAATAAAAGGTAAATGTCATAATATTTCGTCTTCACATTTTAGGATTTTCCTCAGTTGCAACAATTACAGTAACGAGTTGAATTTTTTCTTAGCACCACAGAAGACTATCCCGCGGGTCATGAGTTTGATAATCATGCAGTAAGATTTTCAGAGTTTGGGAAGGTCGCTGGAGATAGGCATGGGGTTTTACCAGAACTGGGCGCGTTCCTCTGCGCATTCCTTGATGCGTTCCTCGCTGCGTTCCGCTTCAGTTTGGCCGCGGTTAGCGCTCCCAAACTATTAAAGCAATATAGGTGCCGGTATAGTATGTGACCTACCTTTTGGATGTGGCCTACGAACATTTTCTTTGGTATAGTATGTGGCCTGCCGGACTTTTATTTCGGTATGAACCTGTCTTTTAAGCTTGAATACTTTGGGAGCGCTAACCGTGGCCAAATTACAGCGGAACGCACCGAGGAACGCGCCCAGCTCTGGAATTTACAGATAATTTTAATCACCATCAGTTGGCGGGCATACGGCAGGAAGCGCTTTGCTTCATTCACACGCCGGCGCCGGTCCCCACGGTCTCTCCGAGCAAGCTCCCAGGCAGGCACCCTTCCCATCCCAAACAATTCTCGACAGATTCGATCAATTTGTCCCTAGCCATGAATTCAGCGGACTTCCTCCATCGAGGATCGCCTCTTATTTCAATGAGTTGATGTAATAGAGAATGAAACAAAGGACATTATATTAACCCCCCTATTTATATTCGTGTGATATAGTTAAGAAATTAGCAGAAAAAAGTCAGATGATGAGACTTAAGAAAGTAAAATTCAAGAGTCGACAGCCAAGAGTGAAGACAACCTGAGAATAAATTGGAGCTTTTATTTTATTTATTTTATTTATTTATTTATTTATTTATTTATTTATTTATTTTTTAATGGCAGTTTTATTGTTGGCGAGTAAAAAGTGAAACAGTGAAAGATTAAAACAGAATTTGATAATGAACATTTGTAATTTTGTGGTAAGTACAGAATAAGACGTGACATTTCAAAGAGACAAAGGAAGTGTGGCTGAAGAAGCCATCAACGAGGAAGAATCACTTGGAAAGCGTCTGAGAAGGAGTCTGAGAAGGAGACGCGATAGTGAGGGTGCGATACGTCCTGGAAAGGCCTGAAGAGACACTAGAGAACAAAGTAAGATGGGGAGGCGAATGCCCTAGTCAGCAGAATACATTATTTCTGATAATAGAGAATATTGTATACTCGAGGACTCACAGGGTAACCTAGGATCTCTATTGGTAAGCCCAATTGGTCCCAAGGATACCTCTCAGATAATTAAAATTGTCCTTCGTTCAGTTTGATCTACAGATGAAGGGGTAACCGTAGGTAATCTTGTATTGGGTGGCTAATGAAACAAGATCGAAATGAATCTACAGAAAAAAAAAAAGACAAAAAAAAAAAAAGTACGCTCTCAAGGTGTATTCGAAACTGACGCCCGCCTCGCTTTTGGCGACAAAACTTCCAGAGACGCTCGTGGCCTCTTTGGTTCTTGCATACTTTGTACAAAAATAACATAATTCTAATCACTTAAAGTATATAAATTTCATAGCAATTATATATAAAAGGGGGGGAAAGCATGTATTTCCCAATCTAATAATATATACACAATGTTCACAAATATATGGTGCTTACAAGAACAAGGTGGTCTGGACACTGCGTCCGAATGAAGGCAGATAGATTGCCAAGAAAGGTGATGGAAGGAGGAGTAGAGGGTAGACGACCATTAGGGAGACCCAGGTATAGATGGGTGGATGGAGCTCTGAGCTTTCTTCCGGGAGGGAAATAGCTGTCGATCACGAGTCAAGCACGTGATCCAAGACCATGGTGAATCACACACACTCATTCATACACATACACACGCACACACACACACACACACACACACACACACACACACACACACACACACACACACACACACACACACACACACACACACACAAACACATGCGCGCGCCCACAACTATCCATGAGCGACCATAAATGAAGTGTTTACTCCATCCAGGAATGGAATATACCCTGCAATATACTATTTATGGTGATAAATAGTACAAGTATCATTCACATGTGAGCCTTGTTTTTTATGGAATTTATTGCGAAAGATGTTACATTTTCACTGAATTATTTCCATAATATCCTCTAAACATTACCCTTACATAACTACAGTCTTCTAAACACTTTGGTCCATTTTTTTTTTCCGAGTTGAATATAATTGGTTGGCGGCTGGCGGGTATATAATTCAAGTAAGGCACTCGAAAAAATACCACTTTCGCTGCCTTGTGAATGGTCCTTCTTTCGATTCCCGGACGAATTCCGTCCGAGTTTTTCTGCATTATATATGATATACGTCGTGTCGATAAACTACTGGTGTGGCTTTGTATATTGAGCAATAGTGGAACTGGAGAGAAAAAAAAAATAAACTTTTTTTTTTTTCCTGTCTGAAAATTATATCTCGCATGATTGTAACATTTGGTCGCATACCCTTTGATCTCTTGATGGATTTGGAAGTTGTTTCTATACTCTGGTTTGACCGTTTTATGTGGAATTGTACGATGAATGTGTTCCAGTTTATATCGTAATATATACCTGAATTCCAAAGTTGTCCGACAACTTTTGTAGTTACGCTGTCTCCTTTTCTCCTTTTTTTTTTTTTTTTTAGTATTTTGAACAACATAAAATAAACAACGAGGTATCCTCTGTTACCAAAGATGGATACTTCAGTTGGAAATTGAAAATATTTAGAATAGAAAACACAAAGATCTAGAAATTACTGGATACCAGAATCGCTTCCTGATACTGTAGTACATTTTCGAAATTAGTTTTTGTTCCGATTATAGATTTTCGAATTTTCGAGATTCCTGAGAGATAGAACTATCTCTCCAAGTCTGTCGACGAGATTTGAAACACAGCGGAGCAGATGGTAGTGAGTTCGATTCCTGGGACCTGCTGCGTGCTTCTTGCGTTGGTTCCCAACAGTCCTGACCAGGCGGGGAGGCGACCCAAACATCGGCCCTAAAAAACCGTCTTGCAGCAACTGGTAAGGAGTTTCTCACTTCCCTTTTCGTGGAAATGAGATAATGATCGTCGTAAACAGTGAAATTTTGAAGTCATCGTTTCAGTTCTCGTTCTCCCTTTGCACAAGCCTTCGTTACGACCAAACCCAGAACAAACGTTCATACAGACTTACATGCACATATTGCCGTGGGCACATTTGACAACGTGGAAAGACTGCAAACGGGAAAAACGCCTCTATGCCACTACTGCTTAAGAGTCACGGAAGGGAGTATGTACCGATTCAGGATTTATTGTTGGGAAAGAGAAAACGTCTTGTTAACATGGGCTACACTTGCCAAAGTATCCGAAAGTGTAGAGGAAGATAGAACAAGCGTATTTCTCTACATCGAGCATTTGCGAAGCTCGTTAGGTCGGTTTTACGTCGCGAACTCCATCCTATTAGGAGGCTAGGACGGTGCCCCTCTCAGAGGACTTTGTAGCGTGGAATTTAATGGACCATGGCCTTGGTCCAACTCGCCTGCGGCAGGGTTCGAAAAGCCATCACCTCGACCTCCGTTGGAAGTAGGAACCCGCGTCCTCATCAGCTCCCGAAAGACGTGAGACAGCTATAAGTGGAGGCGACTGTACTTCCTGTCGGAAGAACCAAGTAGTTTGCGTGCAAAAATAGATATATCTCTGAGAGTGTCTATCTTAATGTCGTTCCCAGTCTGCTTTGTGCTTTTAATTTTGTACCCACAAAGCACAGCGATAGCACCAGGAAGACCACAGCTGTGGAATCGCTTGGGGACCAACACGCAAGGCAGACCACGTGTTGAAAGCTGGTCAGTGTAATGCTTTTCTAGAAATGTTTTTTTTTCTACTTTGAAATGACACAATTTCAGACACAGCATGTAGATAACATGCATGTATGTATATACTTGTGTTCGTAAATGTAACTGGGTTTCAGGTTGGTGGAAATTAAATTGTCATTTCTTGAGCGTGATCACAATATTATTTTGATTGTACTTCCCACGGGAGTAATTTTATACGTAAGGCTACCTCTCGCCCCCCTGATATTAATTTTTGTTGTTTAATTATATTACGTGTGGTGTGGTACATGTATCAATTCTTGATGTGCATACCAGTGCATTGTACATTAGGCTCCACTTATAAGTGCTACATTGAGGCTATTTTCTATGGAGGTGTTGTCTGTGTTTATCTTTGGGTTGCAGATGACTGACGGAAATAAGTTATTACAAAGGATTACAAAGGCGGAGCATACCGACAGGAGACCTTTTGATCCATATGATGTGCATACCAGTGCATTGTACATTAGGCTCCACTTATAAGTGCTACATTGAGGCTATTTTCTATGGAGGTGTTGTCTGTGTTTATCTTTGGGTTGCAGATGACTGACGGAAATAAGTTATTACAAAGGATTACAAAGGATTACAAAGGCGGAGCATACCGACAGGAGACCTTTTGATCCATATCTAGGTCATATTAATAATAAAATAATAAGTAAAAACTATAATAATGTAAATAACAAATAAAATAAAATACATGAATAAATGCATAGGTATAATTAAATAATAAACAAACAGTTATATGACCTAACAGAACTTAAATGTTCTACGCAAAAAAGTGATCTTGCTTGAATTTTGTATAAAAACCACGCCCATGTAGTACTTATAACTGGAGGCAAATGCACATTCGATACAGTTGTGGTATGAGCAACGTCCTTTGAAACGTGCAGTAGAAGTGCGTAATGCAGTCGACACCAATGTGTAACGCGCATGCGCAGAATTCTACCCTGGAAGCAGAACGGCATCGATTGCGCCAGTTATTTTCACTTATTGCACAGCAATGACGACCGCCCGACGTCAAGGCTTGACGGATAAAAGTAAACTCAATTTGCTGAAGCACACAGTTTACCAACACAGAACAACGCTTTCTGACTTGTATTACCCCGTCATTAGCAGTGCAGTTTGAACGCTCGAAAAAGTTTGGCGGAGAAAGAAACAAGTCTTTCTTTAATAGGTGCAGAACATTACAAAGGGGTGGGGGTCCCCAACTTCAGGAACAACCATAGTATTTAGAATTTTTATATCATCATCGGCGAAAGCGTTTCTGCCTCTTGAGAACGAGTTCAGGGATCTTGTTGGGAAAATGAAAAATATAGAAAGACGAGTGTTAGGGTTAGATGTACAGGATTCTAGAAAAGCCTTGACTAGAAGAATAAACATACCACTCGACCTATTTCGACTCCCGTCTTTCCCAGGATTTGATTCTTGAATATTTTTTGTACAAAGTTTCTTAAAGCGAGAAAAGATAATTCGGACGTAGCGTAACGCTTCTTTAAGTACGTTCTTCATGCCACATAAGAATGACAAGCAGAGTATATTACTGGTAATGCCTGTCACCGTTTCACCCAAAGCACTGATGCACAGTATAGTACTATCGTTACTACTGGCTCGACATTTGTTAAGCACGCACAGTTTATGATCCAATATTCATTCACTCAATATCCACGCTTCTACCGCAGCATGCTTGGCGTTCAATGCATCTGCTGTGCAGTAATACCGGCCTTTGTATGAGAACCTGAAACTCAGTATTTAGAGGCATGAATAGGTAGGTAGACTTGGGGACAGGCTAGTAGATGTAAAACAAAGATAGCTTGCAAGTACAGAATGATATGCAGTAATTGAAATGCAGTAAAAAGTCCAATAGCCTTGATGAAAATATGCGTTCATGTGTTATTGGTGCCCCATCAACTCCCGAGAAGTGGGATTTCTTTACACTACATATGACAACAGAAACAAACACGAGTGAATTCTAGACAACATTACTGCTTAACACAAAGGACTCACCTCAATGCACACACCGCCATGATGGATACAGAATCATAGATAAAACACATGATGCAGTTAATCCTTTACCAATTCATATATCTTTTGGTATGGCAACTGTAAGATCTCGCCGTCAAAAGGTATTACAGCATAGATGTCCCGTTCTTGCACAACAGAAGCACAAAGCCTTATTGGTTTAAGAATGTATCCTCGGTATCCGATATATTTGTCATGCAATCCCGGTTTTACGAGGTTGTTGCGTACGATCTACGCACTTATGTTGATACAATAATACTGATATTGAAACGCCTATCACATAATGATGCCCTTGAGAATGAGTGATCAGAATAGGTGTAGTAGAAGGAGGAGAAAAAGAAGGAAGAGGAGGAGGAGGAGGAGGAGTAGTAGGAGAAGGAGGAGAAGAAGGAGGAGGAGGGAAAATAGGGAGGAATGAGTGGGAGGAGAAAGAATGTACTCAATTCCCATTGACTGGATGACTGGCTAACCGTATTCTCGTGGTTACTAAAAAGAAGAGTATACTATTCTCGGTTGTGGAGGAACAAAGAACACAAATGTCGAAACTTTCGTCCTCTTCCTCATATCTTTATCACTGACCTCTCTTCCAGTACATGGCTTCTCTGTGCTGTCACCAAAAGTAATTCGTAATTCTCCCAAAACCACATTAGCTCGATACACTGCGCACCGCTTTGATCAGCTTAGATGTTATCAGAAAATATTTAACCTCTCGGCTGCTAAACTTTATGGAAAACATATTTCTTGTTCTCAGTGACTCGCCTCATTCATTGTATGGTGGTTCACAGCCATCTTCTGTGTGTGAGTTCTCAGCATCTCCCTGTTTGTTGGTCAAAGGCCTCCATCTTCTAAGGTTCCCCATTTTTCTTGGGTACTATTGCTCTGAAACATCTCCCCTTCCTTCTTCTTCTTCCTCCTCCTCTTCCTCCTCCTCCTCCCCTCCTCCTTCGTCTTCTCTTCTTACGCCTCCTTATTCTTCTCTTACATCCATTCCTCCTCCCACTCCTTCCTCTCTATTCCTCCCTCCTCCTCCTTCTTCTCTTCCTCCTTCTCCTCGTCCTTCTTCTCCTTCTCCTCCTCCTTCTCCTACATCTATTCTGTTCATTCTTGCTCAAGGGCATCATTGTCTTTCTTCCACATCTTGACAGGGTTAGATTCTCCTTGAGCGCGTCCCCTCTCCATAGATCTCTGGAGTGATTTTGCACCCGTCCCGCCGCGACGGTTAACGTCCGTTGTTCTTGTGATCCTGAGTCGCGGCGTTAACATAAAAACATAAGAATGAAGGAGATTGCAAGAGACCATAAGGCCTACACTAGGCAGCTCCGTATCCATCACCACCTGCCATCCCCATCCATAAAGCTGTCTAATCGTTTCTTAAAACAACTGATAGTTTCAGCGCTTACTACATGGTTACTAAGTTTATTCCATTCGTCGACTACCCTATTAGTAAACCAATTCTTGCCTATTTCCTTTTTAAATCTAAATTTGTCCAATTTATAACCATTACTCCGAGTCCTCCCCTGTTGGTTCGTGAAGAATGTGCTTCGCCTCCGAACATCGAGCTCGTGCTGACGATTAGCCAGCCGCAAGAATAGCATTCTTTCCCAACGAGTCCCTTCCCTGATATCAGAACCGCTGCAGCCACATCTTGCTGCTAGAAAATCAAAACGGAATTGGGGGGACCACTGGGAAAAAATTCCTATTTTGGGATGATCTTTCTTTAAGTGGAAGCTCGCTGGCGCGAGCGGGTTAGGGCGTCGTTACTTGCGACGAAGGTCGAGGGGATGGCGGTTCGAATCCTGCCACCAGCGAAGTTGAACCAAGGGCATGGTTCATTAAATTCCACGCTACAAAGCCCTCTGTGAGGGGCACCGTCCTAGCCTTCCGATAGGGGGGAGTTTGTGACGTTAAGGGTTGATTCACACCATCGGTCCGGTCGCGCTCCACTCTCGCTCCGCTCCGGTTCTGAGGTATTCAGGGTTGATTCACACTATCGGTCCGGTCGCGCTCCGCTCTCGGTTCTGAGGCATTCACACAATCGGTCCGCTCTCGTTCCCGTCATCCCCCCTCCCTCGACACCAGTAGAAGTCTTACCATCAGTTACGAAGGATGTGTGACTTTTCTGACGCCGAGTTGGCAATAATCGCTATTGCACTTGATGAAGAAGAAGAAGGAAAAAAAAAAAAATAGAAAAAGAAAGAGATTGTGGGTTCATCCTATGTTGCAAGATAGGAAGACTGAAGGAGAATTTCATACTCTGTATCCTCGTCTTATTGATGATGAGAGTAAATTCCACAGCTATTTCAGAATGAACAAAGGAACATTTGAGAAAATACTATCCAAAATTGAGGATGACTTGAAATGTACAAGAAGATGCTACACTTCCTGGCACTGATGTGCTTGCACCATACGTTATAGTGGGAGATGAGGCTTTCCCGCTGAAGAGAAATTTGATGAGGCCCTACCCAGGTTCACAGACTGAACATAAGATAGAGAAGAGGATTTTTAATTATAGATTATCTAGAGCCAGGAGGATAGTTGAGTGCACATTTGGTATTCTAGTGCAAACCTTCAGAATATATTTAAGGAAACTTAAAGCTATGCCTTCTAACGCTAATGCAATCATTACAACAACATGCATACTTCACAATCTGATACACCCAAATGCTGTTGCATTACCAGATACTGTTGTCATGCCTCCATCAAACACAGTACGT
The DNA here is from genome assembly GCF_046742065.1 of Oratosquilla oratoria. Taxonomy (NCBI): domain Eukaryota; kingdom Metazoa; phylum Arthropoda; class Malacostraca; order Stomatopoda; family Squillidae; genus Oratosquilla; species Oratosquilla oratoria. Next base: position 58,342,032 of record NC_134787.1, read on the forward strand.
CCAATGAGAGGTAGAGGGGGAAATGCTACAAAGGAGGCTTTTGGCGCGAGAGAAACACTGAAAGATTATTTCAGCTCCCCAGCTGGTTCAATGCCTTGGCAAAATGATAAAATATAAGTAGACAAACAAACTTGTGTAGGAATATTTGTTGAGTGAGCTAAGGAGATGCATTTCCGCAGTGGATAATAGGTTGTTATTATACATATGGAATTTCTTTCTTCGGTTAATAATGTGTATTTTTTTCTCTCAGTACCTTGGCAATATGATAAATATGCAAACATTATCACTGTAGTGCAGCGAAGTCAGGTCATACAGCTCTGGTTTACCTTTTGACTAATTCTATTAGCATTTCATCTAAATCCACAAAATTAAAGTAAGTTTTGTAGGTTATATTTTATTCAGTTGGTGCTTATGAATATCCTCGCTGTACGCATTGTCATTGTATCAGTGATAAATAAAAAGAAAATGTATTTTTATCATTTTTCTAACTTTCTCATGATTCCATTGTGGTGTTTCCTTTGGATTATCCATGGTTTGGTAGGACAGAAGGTAACACTACTTGCTTATATGAAGGCTGAATCTCGACTGGAGTGGAGCAGGAGGAGCAGGACCGTGGCAACTGAGTTCACACTGGCGCTCACGGTCCAGTCACACTCCGGTCTCGCTCCAGTAAAAATATCTTTTGACGGAACCGTGACCGGAGCGAAACCGGAGCGAGACTGGAGCGAGAGCGCCAGTGTGAATGCTTCCATTGAAATTAATGAGACAATATTGGACCGGACCGAGAGCGGAGCGGGAGTGGAGCACGACCGGACCGATAGTGTGAATCAACCCTAAACCATATCATCATCATCATCATTTCTTTGACGAGTTAAACACCATATGAGGACGGAGCCTTTATTTGTACGACGTTTCGCTTATAACAACTTTTTCAAGTACAAGTTGAGATACAAATGCTTGAGATTAAATAAGGGGAAAGGAGGGAACGGGGAGAGAAAAGAAGAAGGGGGGGAGGAAGAGGAGGAAGAGAAGGGGGGGGGAAAGGATGAGAATGCTGGCCCAAACGTCCGGGGGCGAAATGTCCACAAAGGGTGGTTTAAATATTTAAAATTTTGCTGGCCATGGGTATTAGGGGAATTATGTGAGGCGAGATGTTAAACATGCCCCTGTTTTGTTCAATAGTGTTCGTTCCTTGAATGATTGCTGCTTCTAAACACTTCCTTCGGATTTTGTCTGGTTCTCGTATCAGCAGCTCTGCATTCTTCCAGTCCATAAGATGGTTTTCCTTGTTTCTATGTGTCACACATGCATTGGTGGTGACATCATGCCTGACGTCGTAACGGTGTTCACGTATTCGTGTATTCAGGTCGCGTGACGTTTCTCCGATGTAAACTTTATCACATCCTGAACACGGAATACGATAAACACCGGCTTTGGTCCCCGGTGTCTGGTTGTTGTGTATTTTCGTCTTCATGATGTCTTTTATCGAAAATACACAACAACCAGACACCGGGGACCAAAGCCGGTGTTTATCGTATTCCGTGTTCAGGATGTGATAAAGTTTACATCGGAGAAACGTCACGCGACCTGAATACACGAATACGTGAACACCGTTACGACGTCAGGCATGATGTCACCACCAATGCATGTGTGACACATAGAAACAAGGAAAACCATCTTATGGACTGGAAGAATGCAGAGCTGCTGATACGAGAACCAGACAAAATCCGAAGGAAGTGTTTAGAAGCAGCAATCATTCAAGGAACGAACACTATTGAACAAAACAGGGGCATGTTTAACATCTCGCCTCATATAATTCCCCTAATACCCATGGCCAGCAAAATTTTAAATATTTAAACCAAACCTTTGTGGACATTTCGCCCCCGGACGTTTGGGCCAGCATTCTCATCCTTCCCCCCCCCTTTCCCCCCCCTTCTCCTCCTCCTCTCCTCCTCCTCCTCCTCCTCCTCTTCCTCCTCTTCCTCCTCTTCCCCCCTTCTTCTTTTCTCTCCCCGTTCCCTCCTTTCCCCTTATTTAATCGCAAGCATTTGTATCTCAACTTGTACTTGAAAAAGCTGTAAAAAGCGAAACGTCGTACAAATAAAGGATCCGTCCTCATATGGTGTTTAACTCGTCAATCTTGTCGGCAACTGCCACTTTCATGAAAATAATTTCTTTAAGCCACCCATATCTTGTCGCACCCGACAGCCATGCAATCACTCGAATCTTATTTGGCTGAGGTTGAGCAGGTCAGTGCCCACTAGATCGGGTAAGGGAGGGCAGCTGCTTTGGATTTATTGATATTTGTAGACCATCTAAGGTGCGCGCAAGAATAAACTCTTATATAAGCAATCGGAAACGTGAGGCCCAAATCTTACCCTCTGGTGTTTGCAAAGAGAAAAGAATGTATAATATAAGGGATCGCAACCTTTTTAAATTGACGATCACCCAGCTATTTTCTACATTGTTAAGAGAACTTCTCTGTTAGTTTGGGCTTCGTGAAGCAGTCTAATTATTAAATGACGTATTCTAAAGGCTACGGAAATGTTAGATTACATGGCAGAGAAGAAAAAATAAGACTTATACAAATATGTATTAGAAGTTGTTAATTTAATAGAAGATTTATAGCTCATTTCCAAATAATCAGAGAGCACCTATGTGCTTACGAGCAACAGGTTGGGAGTCCCTGCTGTAAGGTTGAATTTCGTATATTTGTATTTTCAAGAGTACTTTTTATGGTGAAGTATCGCGTGGTTTGGGTGCGAAATTTAAAGGTGTTTTGGTAGTTTGTGTGAAGGAGTGGGGAAAGCACACAGGACATAGCTTAACCCATTAAACTCCGATGACAAGATTCCTTGTCATTTGGTCAAATAAAGCAAAAAATCATAAAACACCAAAATGTTTGATCAAACACCAGAAAAGTATGACGTCAGTCCTCGTTTCGCTTGCGAGCGAAGCGAGGACTGACGTCATACTTTTCTGGTGTTTGATCAAACATTTTGGTGTTTTATGATTTTTTGTTTTATTTGACCAAATGACAAGAATATTGTCATCGGAGTTTAATGGGTTAAGGGTGGAGAACGAAGGAACAATGGAAAACGAAGAAAGAGGCGAAGAAGAAGAGAAAGCAAGTATGCCGAAAGAATCCCGCGGAAATCAATGCGCGAATGAGTGATGGTCTCAAGTCAGAAAATTTCCGAGAAGTTGCAAATGATATCCAAACAAATTCGGCTGGAGAGAAAGCTTCAAGAAGAGTCGGGATGGTGAGAGGGAGGTGCAGTTCCACCGGATCAAGAATGGAGTTCAACACAAACATTATGCACCAAAGGAGAGGAACTGTTGTGAATTTTGTCCCCATGTCTCCTCTTGTTTGTTTTGCTCACCGACAGTTTTAATGCATTTATGTGTCAGGAAAATAGAAAACGCCTGTGTTGTAACTGCTGAGTCGCTTTCCCGCTTGAAAGCTTCTTTTGCAACGAAGATGGTAGCAAAGTTGTACAAACAGCGTTTTGTACTTGACCTCTCTCAGAATTTTTACGTTCCTTCTAGACAAACTTCCGGGTATTAGAACTGGAACTATCTCGACTGTTGTATTACTGAGGGTCAGGAAACTTATACTTGAACAAAAATGAAATGAGAAACTGACTAATACAGGGAAAGGCGTGACAGGAGACAAAGAATTGGTGACATTTTCTAGACGTAAAGGAAGAAGCAGCAGTGACGTCATGTCGCTACAGATGAAGCAGATTTCGCCATGACGTATTGTCGTTTTTGTCATACTGCATGATTTGAGTTTGAATTATTCGTTATTTGTAATCACCAACGCACACATTACAAATTATATAAAATGATACTGCAAAATGTGTATATTTGTCTGTATTCATGAACACGTAAAGGGCACAGTTGGTATGTGTGTGTGTGCGTGTGCGTGTATGTGCGTGTGTGTGTGTGTGTGTGTGTGTGTGTGTGTGTGTGTGTGTGTGTGTGTGTGCGTGTATGTGCGTGTGTGTGTGTGCGTGTGCGTGTATGTGCGTGTGTATGTGTGTGTGTGTGTGTTTGTGTGTGTGCGTGTGTGTATGTGTATGTGTGTGTGTGTGTGCGTGTGAATGTGTGTGTGTGTGTGCGCGCGTGTACGTGCGTATCTGTGTATGTGTTTGTGTGTGTGCGTGCGTGTGTGACTGTGTGTGTGTGTCTGTGTGTGTGTGTGTGTGTGTGTGTGTGTGTGTGTGTGTGTGTGTGTGTGTGTGTGTGTGTGTGTGTGTGTGTGTGTGTGTGTGTGTGTGTGTGATTAACCATGGTCTTGGATAACGTTTTGGACTCGTTATCGACAGCTATTTCCCTCCCGGAAGAGAGCTCAAAGCTCATATATGACCGATCTATGGGTAATGCTATGACCTTACACGCATACATTCACCGAACTCCCCGCCCACGAGAATTGTAGTAACAACTCGCAGCGCAGCGATACTGAAATTATTTAAGCTCTGGGCGGGATTCGAACCCGGACCGCCATAGTGGCAGCCGGGAACTCTAGTAAGTTGTGTGTGTGTATGTGTGTGTGTTTGTGTGTGCGCGCGTGCATGTGCGTGTATGTGTGTGCATGCGTGTGTGTGTATGTGTGTGTGTATGTATGTATGTATGTATGTATGTGTGTGTGTGTGTGTGTATTGACAAGAAATATAAAAAAATCTCAATTTAGAATAATCCAACCAAGTACACAAATATTGAGAATGAGGAATTAAAATAGAAGCTAAAATGAATTGTTAATATAACATTTAAGGGAATCAACATATGGAGTAATTTACAATGGTATTTTTTTAGTAAAGAAGAAAAAATATTCCAACACATAATTCTCATTGATAATTGATATAATTGATATACGGGTAAATTGCGTTGTTCAACTGTGTATATTGATTTCTGTGAGAACAAGTCTTCCACAATTCATGTTCAACGTCACAAGCTCCTATCAGAAGGCTAGTACGGTGCCTCTTTCAGAGGACCTTGTAGCGTGGAATTTAATGAGCCATGCCCTTGGTCCAACTCGCCTGCGGCAGTATTCGAACCTATATCAACTCAACCTACGTAGCACGTAACAACGCCTTAATGTGTTCGACCAAGGAGCTCTAAATCAACGCACCATTCATTGTCAGTCTATATGCATCTCAAATCAATAGGAAATCATATATCTTAACATTTTCTTTTCTAAATCGAAAACAACCTTTAAATGAAAACAAAGGAACATTTACTTGATTAATGCTTGATAGAAGAAAAAGAAATCCTTATTTTCATTTTCAAACCACACATGCTTTCACGTCGAATACATAGTTAAGATGATTCTCTTGTTTAGATATACGTTTATTAGGCAGAGGAAAGGTGTCGCATCCAAGAAATAAAAAATTTCTTGACCTTTTCCCCCCAAGAGACTTTGAAAGAAGTTTCAGGTACACAACCCTGGATGATTGATGATGATGATGATGATGATAATTCTTTTTCTTCTTCTTCTTCTTCTTCTTCTTCTTCTTCTTCTTCTTTCCTTCTTCTTCTTCTTCCTCTTCGTCTTCTTCGCGTTCTTCTTCTTTTTCTTCTTCGTCGTCTTCTTCTTCTTTCCTTCTTATTCCTCTTTTTCTTCTTCTTTTTCTCCTCATTCTTCTTCTCCTTCTTTTTCCTTTTTTTTCTTCTTTCCTTCTTCTTCTTCTTTCCTTCTTCTTCTTCTTCTTCTTCTTCTTCTTCTTCTTCTTCTTCTTCTTCTTCTTCTTCTTCTTCTTCTTCTTCTTCTTCTTCTTCTTCTTCTTTTTTCCTTCTTCGTGTTCTTCTTCGTAGTGTGGAAAATTTCTGTCTCCGGCTTATAACAATAGGAGAAAGGGACCAATCACCCGTTGCCGGTTCTCCTTTTGTGAAAAGGTTTGGGGGAAATACAGTCGAAATTGATAGAGATCTTAGACCACGTCCGGAAACGGGCGGAAGGGAGATGATTCTAGTTGACGTCCTTCTGGCAGGGCCACTATGAGCAGGTTCCCGTCGATGGTCCCAGTAATTATGTTACATGATGCGAAATTCGTATAGATTCACTCGCACGGTATCAAACCCACACACAACCACTGGGGGAGTTTTCCCTGAGTCTGTGGGAAGGTTTCCCGTGAGTCGGGTAGCGGATACATTTTGCTAGGAATCCCCGGGTTCTGCTCGTTCACAGTTCGGGTTTCGAGTTCCAGATTGGGGTTCCGTTTCATTTCACGAGTATTCGCCGGTGGCCAATTTCCAAAAGCACATACTAGTACATTGACGTTCATAATTGTCCACAACGGTGGGTGGTAATTGAAGTCAACAAGCGCAAAATAGATTCAGGTGTCTCCTAAAACAAAACGGGGAAAAAAATGTATGTAGATTATTGAAAAGTTATTTGAATTAGTTGAAGACTTAGCAAGGTCCAGACGCAATTTGAAGTCATGAAGAGGGATGGTAGGGTGAAGCTTCAAGATAGGAAAGCTTGTCTCAGCCTCTTTCGTGAATCGTAAGACTTAATCATTCTCTTTCCTGTAAACTGCTACATGTCGTCTCTCTACCTTTTGTCTTGTCATTCTCTTCCATGATTACCATCTCGAGGCTTCCAGTCAGTAACACACACGTTCTATCTGCCATCCTCCTCTCTAGACACTCCCTTGTCCGATTCCTTTTCCATTCCTTCACGACTTCCACGAAATATTTTACGCCATCCAAATTGGTATTTTCCTCAACTTGGCCTCTTCCTATCCTTCAGTATTATTCACAGCATTGATCTTTCCATTGCTGTCTGTACACTACTTGGCTTTCTTCCCATTGTCTTCGTCTATTTACAACTTTCATATTCGCGGATCAAAGGTGTAATCATGGAACGATTGTAAACTTTGCATTTCAGACATGCAGGTAGGGAGGCTCTCGTGTTGATTATATGTTCACCAAATACTTTCCAACTAATTTTGATACACCTTTCTACTTAACTTTTAAGACCCTTGGTCAGTTTTAGTATATAGTCTAAGTAATTACGAGTGTATTCTTTACCTTCTTCAACTTTTGAGTTTTAGAGATGAATATGACTTTGGTTTTACCTTTTTTTTTCTACCTCTTTTGTAGTCTTCGAAAACTAAACACAAAGGTGTAATCACTGGTTCTCTCAATTGGTGGATTCATTGTTTGTAGATAACCTTTAGTCAGGTATCTACTTCTTAATTCTGTCTGCTCTCTTGGTTGGTTTTCATCTAAAAATCCATAAACTCTATTCAACGAGTCTGGAATTATACTGTATGTATTTGACAAACTAATTGGAAGATAATTACGAAGGCCTTTCATTTCCACCTTCTTTTGATGTAAAATCACTATAGTATTACGATACAAATAAGAAACGCTTTCTTTTCATTGCATATATTATGCAATTGAACTAATGTACAATAAGCTTCGGTCATTACGCCTTTCAGAAATTGTATGGCTATGCAATCTTCTTGTGTGCTTTTTCTAGTCTGTTACACAAATGATTTCATAAACCGAATTGTGGTATTCTGCTTCTTTCTACATCCAGTAAGGTTTCAATTTCTGTCGTTTAAAGAAATAATGTTCTGCATTTCCAAAGCGAGTCTGCGCTGGGCATGTTTAATACTTTTACCTTTCCGAATAGTTTCCTTTATATATGATTCATGTTTCCATTTCTCCTCTCGGATCTCTGCCATCCCCACTGGTTTTAATCCACATTTATTTTTCTTTCCTGAGATTATTTGTTAGTCTGCACCCCCAACCTTCACTGATTCCCTGATAAGATACAGTAACAATTCAATATCATGTTGTTATTCTCATTATATCTTGCGACCTAGAGATCTATTTCTAATTCCTTTATAAGCCTTTTCTTATCCTTTATTCTCGTGAGATATTTTTAGCTCTGAAATTAAACTTAATTCTGGTGCCTAATATATCATGGTTACTACCTGTACCTACGACAACAGCATCTCTTACAATGTTGTTTTCATTTGCTAAGATGAAGTGCATTTCGCTCTTTATTGTTCCACTTGGAGCTCTTAAAGTTCATTTACGACCTACCCACTTGTGGAGGAAAGTCTTCTTTATTTTCCTTTCGTACTTCTCTGTTTCTTGTCGTTTTTCCCCCCAGCAATGTCAAATTTCTCTACCCGCGATTCGTTTTCTATGTTCTCTTCCACTTCCACACTGAATTATCCGAACTACCAGCGTGTATGTATTAATTTATTTATTCATTTATTTATTATCAATTACTTTGCTTATATAATCACAGAAGGGCTCAATATTGTCGTCCAAATTCTGAAAAGGGGGTACATTAACCTGAATTATTTTTTCGTGTATTTTTTTTTTTACATAACTCTCGCAATCCAAGCTACCCTATCCGATTTAATACTGAGTTTCAGTACGTTAGCAGCAATCCCTTGATTGATCAAGAATCCTCCTTACACAGGATCTTCCCTTCTCTTTACCTCATTAGAACAAATGGTGATTGCACGACATTTTCTTCCCTCCTTTGGACCTCAGTCCATCCATATCCAGGCTGATGTTCTCCAGTGATTCCGTCGAACTGTCCAGTTTGTAGTCTTTTGTGAGGGTTCTCAACGTTGTAGGGGTAGAATCTCGTCTTATTCAGGGAACTTAATGTCCTGCACTTATATCGGATCAGGCATTGCTTCCCCCGTCACACAATCACGATTCTCATCAAATGTGGTGAATTAAAAAATCTGGAAGACGACTTCGTCTATAGTATTCTAGACTTCCGTAAGTATACAATTCAAAATGTGTCTAATATTTGTATAGATTTAACTTCTCTTAGCTCGTCATTCAGCTTCTCAGTATATGGCGCAAAGGGGACTTAAAATTTGGAGATTCGAAAAATAAAAGACCGCAACCTAAGTCGTTTCTGCTCAAACGAGTCGTGATAGTGTGACAGGAGCTTTAGTCATATTTGCCACGCCGTCCACAAACACAGGAGGTAATGTGGTTTGACCTTCAGGTGACGATAATACAACGCCCGTGATAACATTAATTCTGTCACTAAGTTTCTGATGTGATACATCCTTGCTGCCACTTTATTCAATATATTCAATGGAGCTCATGTATCTGTATGCCCACGCTGTCATGAATCTCCTGCGACTGGATTAATGAACTAAACTTTGTCTTATCTTTCGTACAAAACCTTTGTGATATGGGTGACCCGTAGTCGACATAATTCTTGTGTGTATGTACGTATGTATGTATGTATATGTGTGTGTGCGTATGTGTATATATATATATATGTATATATACATGTATATATGTATATACATGTATATATATGTATATATAATATATATAATATATATATATATATATATATATATAATATAATATATATAAATGGTAAAAATGGAAAGATACGATTAGGAACAAGAGACTTTATTCCTGACCGGTTTCTCTTGTTCCCAATCGTGTCTTTCCATTCCTACCATTCATACACCTGTCATGATGTTACTATATATATATATATATATATATATATATATATATATATATATATATACATATATTATATACTGTATATATATATATATATATATATATATATATATATCTATATGTACATATATTATATACAGTATATATATATATATATATATATATATATATATATATATACATATTATAGTATATACAGTATATATATATATATTATATATATATATATACAGTATATATATATATATAATATATATATGCATGTATGTGTTTGTGTGTGTATGTGATTCGAACCCGGACCTCCGTAGTAGCAGCCGGGAACTCTGCCAACCGCGCCATCGAGTCTCGTGTATCTGTGTGTGTGTGCGTGTATGTATGTGTGTGTGTGTTTGCAGAGGTATTTACGTTTGTAAGTACTAAAAGTGACTACAGAGATTTATTGTCCCACTTTGATTTTTTCTAACTAACTTAAATAACATAAAACATCCGTTTATGACTTCGCGTGTTCTTCCGTCTTGGTCTGAACGCTGAGAGACAAGAAAGATTGACACAAAAAAACCAGCTTCAACCCGAAACGCAACCCAAGAAAGTAACCCTGTTAGTCTCCGTGAAGGCGAAAATTATGAAGAGGACACTTGTAAGAAATTTGATTGCTACCTCCAGAATTCTAAAATGATTTTCAGGATAGATTTCTTTGGTCCTCACAAAAAAGAAAAATGAATATTTGGTTAAGGTCGTGTTATGTTGGTGTTATTTAGAAATTATTATCGTTCGCTGGCTGAGCAGGTTAGGGCGTCGTTACTTGCGTCGAAGGGGATGGCTGTTCGAATCCTGCCACCGGCGAAGTTGAACCAAGGGCATGGTTCATTAAATTCCACGTTACAAAGTCCTCTGTAATGGGCACCGTACTAGCCTTCCGAGGGGAGGGGGGGTTTGTGACGTTAAACCATATCATATCATAAACGTCTAAAACGATTTAACTGAACGTTGCTGATAAGTAAACGTTTTAGCAAAGGTAAATCGACCACCACGTATGCACAGCTGCTGTAAAATGAACCTGACAAGGTAACCTGTGAAGCATGGTATGCTGTTGCTTCGTAGGAACAACTCCTAGCCAATTCACTGATTTCTCCTTAGTATTACTGCAAAGTAAACACGCGAGGTATCTGATTTTAAGTCTTAATTTGCCACAAGAGTTAGGAACGTATTCATCTGTGTCAGTTTAATTTGTCCCTAATTGTGTACGTCCTTCGACACACACACACACACACACACACACACACACACACACACACACACACACACACACAGACACAGACACAGACACAGACACACACAGACACCTACCTACCTACCTTTCCTTCTCTGGTGAGAATTTGTCAGGGCTCCCGTGTCCCCCCGTTCTCTCCTTTGTTTACGATGTCCAATTCATCTCTTCTCCCTGTTTATCTTCGTGAATCTCTCTCTCTCTCTCTCTCTCTCTCTCTGTATCTATGTATGTGTGTGTGTGTGCGTGTCTCTCTCTCTCCCTCCCTCCCTCCCTCCCTCTCACTCTCCCTTTTTCCCTCCCTCCCTCTCTCTCACTCTCCCTTTTTCCCTCCCTCTTTTCTTCCCCCTTTCCTCTCCCTGCTCCTCCCTCCCTTTGTGTGTGTGTGTGTATGTGTGTGTGTATGTTTATGTACGTCTTTGTCTCTTTCTGTCGGTCCGGATACGCCTTTGTCTTTCTCCCTATTTTTTCTCTCTATCTTTCTCCCGAGACCGTTATGCGCCCACGTTCAATTAGCGGGACCGGTCCTCTTCCGCCGTAAGAGTGCACATACGATGGTATATTTGTGTGTGCGCGTGTATGTGTATATATATGTGTGCGTGTGGATTAATTCGTGTATATTTGTGTGTGCACGTGTGTGTGTCTGTGTATGTGTGTATATATGTGTGTGCGTGTGGATGTATTCGTGTATATTTGTGTGTGCGCGTGTGTGTGTGTCTGTGTGTTTGTATATGTGTGTGCGTGTGGATGTATTAGTGTATATTTGTGTGTGCGCGTGTGTGTGTGTCTTTGTGTGTGTGTGTATATATGTGTGTGCGTGTGGATGCATTCGTGCATATTTGTGTGTGCGCGTGTGTGTGTGTATGTGTGTGCGTGTGTATTAGTGATGTGCCAGAACCAAATTTTTTACCGATACCGATACCGATACCGATATTTTTTTTTAGCATTTTACCGATACCGATACAGGAATTTAATGGGTTACCGATACCGATACCGATACCGATACCGATACCGATATTTTGCGCATTGCTCACAATGCCTTGTACTTTATTGTGCACTTTTTCATAAAGCTCTGGGATAGTTGTGTTAGAGATGTATTTCCTGCTTGGGATCTTATAGTTTGGTTTTAAGTGATTAAGGAGCCTAGCAAATCCCAGATCTTCTACAATAGATATAGGTTGACAATCTATTGTGATCATTTCAGCAATATATTTGTGTACCTCTTTTGCTGGAGCACTGTTGATGTCCCAAATCTTTTTGTACTGGAGAGTAGCTTCAAGAGTTGGCTGTTGAGATACCTGTTTTGCACTTGAACAGCCTGTTTGACTTTGACTAGAAGTTGAAGTTGAAATTTTTAGCTTTTTGGTAGGTGGAACATTTAAGAATGAGGCAAGTGTTGGGTTTGATTCAGCTGCTTTTTTCTGCTCCAATTCGGCATTTCCAAACTCATCAGGATGTTTATGTTGAAGATGCTTTCTAATATTTGTTGTTGTTTGGGTTTGCCTGTTTATTCCTCCTCTGCTTAATATTGTATTACAGAAATTACAGGATACTTTTGAAGAATCATCTTTGCATACTGTCACTAGATTCCATATAACACTTTGCTTTGACTTAGGCATTATTGCTAATTCTGGCAATTCTAATTGTAATTTAATAAATTTATCACAATATTGACTATCTGAAAAATGCAAGTTCAAATATTAAATATAAATAAATAATTACAATAAATAAATATTAAGAATGAGATCGAAAAGGGTAATAGGATAATAGCCATCAGCTAGCTCTCTTCTCTTCTTACATAAGACGCAAATGATTCCACAACCACATGGCGTGAAAGACACCCTTTACTTTATATATTTATATAATTATTTATTTGTTTCATGAATGAAAGTAATTTAACTTAAATTTTCTCTCAAGGTATCGGTATCGGTATCGGTATTTATTTTTCAATACCGATACCGATATACCGATACCTTCTATTTTACCGATACCGATATATACCGATACCGATAGCTTGAAAATAAACCGATATTTACCGATACCGATACCGATACCGAAGCTTCGGTACATCACTAGTGTGTATGTGTGTGCGTGTGGATGTGGAGTATTCGTGCATATTTGTGTATGCCTATGTGTGTGGGCGTGTGTGTGTGTCTGTGTGTGCGTGTAGATGTGGAGTATTCGTGCATATTTGTGTGTATGTCTGTGTGTGTGGGCGTGTGTGTGTGTTTGTGTGTGCGTGTAGATATGGAGTATTCGTGCATATTTGTGTGTATGTGTGTGTGCGCGCGCGCGCGTGTGTGTGTGTGTGTGTGTGTGTGTGTGTGTGTGTGTGTGTGTGTGTGTGTGTGTGTGCGTGGGAGGGCCTAGTGCTTCGTGTTTATGTACATATGTGTCCGCTAATTTACTTAATTTTGCCCAGCTCCGGGCTGCGTGACTCATACGCTTCCGTAATGTGTCCTATCTTTCTGAGTTCCACACAGTTTAGTTGCTATGTTGCATGAAGTCTCGAGTACTTAGGGTGTTTGTCATTCCGTAGCGGAATTCGAAAGGCGTTTGTTTTCACAGCATTTATGTACTAATGTTCATGTATTTTTTTTAATATATGACATACATACAGCAAGAGAGAGAAATAAAAAGAGAGAAGAGAGAGATATAGTGAGAAGAGAGAGAGATGTCGGGGGAGAGACGGAGAGAGAGAGAGAGAGAGAGAGAGAGGTGGGGAGGAAGAGAGAAGGAAAAGGAGTTGGGAGAAAGGGAGAGGAAAAAGAGAGAGGGAGGAAAAGAGAAGAAGGGAGGGGGTGGGAAGTAGGAGGGGCAAAGAAAGAAAAGAGAGAGAGAGAGAGAGAGAGAGAGGGAGAGGATGAAGGAGAGGAGTGAGGTAGGAAAAGGAAGAGAAATGTGAGAAAGAAAACGGGGACCGAGAGAGGGGAGAAGAGAGAGAGAGAGAAAGAGAGAGAGAGAGAGAGAGAGCGTGTTGGACTTCGCAGGAATTCAAACGTGACATGCGGTGTGACAAAGCTATCTTTTACATTTTCCCCCTTTTTTCATCGCGGTGTGCAGTCCAAAGCATGACCGGTCTTTACTCTTTATTATAATACATATTTAATATTAAAACGATCCGTATGCGTGTTTGTAAACATGATCTTGCATGTGTTTGCGGACATGCAGGGTGTTGTTGTTGTTGTTTGCGTGCAGGAGTTCGGGCAATCGTTTTGGCGATGGTAATCTCGCGTGTCCGTGGTACCTGGTTCCTCCACATCCCATGGCTTTTGTTGCAGCCAGATAACCTGTTATGCACATGCCAGCTGATGTACAGATTCTGTCTCAGTAAATTATTCTGCCCATGGTGTGCAAAATATGCAGTCAGTACCATTCTT
>NC_134787.1:58361155-58376155 GCF_046742065.1 Oratosquilla oratoria
ATGTCTGTCAGCCTGTCTATCCGTTTCTATGTCTGTCTGTATTTCAACTTGTCTCTACCTGTTTGTGTGTCTCTTCGTCTGTCTGTCTGTATAGCTGTCTGTCTGGCAGACTGGCTGTAGGGATTTTAGCCCATTCAATTTAACAGCCACGCTGATGTTGTACTGAAAGAAACTTCGTCTACCCAAAGTTTAATACCCCTTTCCCTCTGACAGCTAACTCGTATTATTCAGCCTTGCCGCTATGTGTCACTCGGCACAAGGAAAATATCGCCCAACGAAAGAGTTGGGGACATTGTCTACAGTAGACATCATTTACAAAAAGCCTTTCTCAAATATCCTTACAAATAACCTTACAGATCGTTTACACACCTCTTGTGTTCTAGAATGTATCTCATCACTAAATTATCATAATAAATTCATTTATTTTTCATTTATTTATTGATCTATTTATATATTTATTGCGCCATTGGGGAAACTAGAGGTCTTGTCTTAATGCTTACGAAAGTATTCTTTGATTTCTGTTGATTAAAATATATATATATATATATATATATATATATATATATATATATATATAATATATTGTTTTGGATCTCAAGATGCGGTTATGAAAATACACTTGGTGGGAAGTAAGATTTGCTTTACCTTGTCTTTATAGTGTTGTCCTTATGGAGCTTGCGTGCTCGGCTGGCAACCGCTGTTTGGGAGGTCAAACCCACGGGTTCGAGTCCTGCTTACGGTACAGAGGAGGACATCCCCTCTAGGCACTGGTCTCAAACTGCCTTTTCCTTTCGAAAGGCACTGCCTTTGTTCTGATCAAGGGATTTTCGTGACGTAGCACCGAACCTTAATCATTCACTAAATACCTAACGGTGTTATTCTTAAAAAAAATTCTTTCCTTATATAAATCTTTCCTTATATTAATCTTATATAAATCCTTGGAAGGGAAACATTTTTTTTAAGAATACCACCGTAAGAATCTTACGGTGATATTCTTAAAAAAAAAAATCCTTATATAAATCTTTGATTAATCCTTGGAAAGGAAAGATTTTTTTTTTTTTAATTCCACCGTTTGTTTCGTTTTCACTAAACAGGCCTTCTGTAGCAGGATGCAGTAGCCTGAAATGACACAAAATAATATCCACGGGTGGTACCATTGTCCAAATCCTCTGCAAGCCGCTGCATACCTTATAAAAGAAAGGCGTATTTGAGCCTAATCTTTCATTCTAGTAATCATTCCCAGCAGAATAAAATGGCCAACACATGGGATCAAACTTATAAACCCATTCACAACAATGGCTTGTTTCGCGGCTTATTTTCAGTCCAGTACCTCTGGACGTTGTGAGCACGGAAGCGATCGTTTGAAGTGATGATTAAACAACTTTATGGATATGGAAATAAAGGATGGTAAGGGACATGGAACTGCCTAGTGTAGGCCTTGTGGTCTCTTACTGTCTTCTCCGTTCATATGTTGACGGGAAGGTCCCAGACTAGGCAATGGGATTCCCGGTCGCTGATCTTCAGTCTGTGTCTCTTTTTTTCTATTCATTGGCATACCCTGATATTGTATAGGATTGTATATATTTTATATTTCGTTGCCGATAACTAGCATTTGGAACATGCATTTGGAAAGATTTGTATTTTTTTTTTCCTATTTACCACTTCGGTATGGGAATTTTTGTTAAAGCCCAGATGATTTTCTTCACCTGAGACAGATGGCGTTCTCAGTGCACCAAGAACATTTTTAGTCGAGTGTCTACCTCCTTTTCTGCATAAGGGGACGGAGAGGGGGGGTCGCCGATTTAATGAAGCGGCCTCGCTGTGGATGTGCTGTGTCTTGCGATACTGCTTCTGACTCAAGACAGTGGACAAGATGCAGGGATCCCGTCATCCAGGAGGTGCCAAGATGAGAGGGAGGGAGGAGGCTAGAGGGGAGTGGAGTGTAATAGGGATGGAATGGGTGGAAGTGGTTTTTATGCCTTTGTTTTTGGCTACCTCCCTTATAAAGGGGAAGAAAGCTTTTGGTATATGTATGTATGTATGTATGTCTTCCTCTAACCTCAGTTAGATAATGTTGACTTGATTAACACTACAGTATCTGTTGATCAAGTTACTATTGTACTACATCAGTTGTTCATTGCTATTCCTCCCCTCTACACAGTTCTAAATCCTCTTTTTTCTTCTCCTTGCAGGCCCGGGAACAACTCCTTCTACAGCAGCATCGACAGCATGCCCGACATCAGACCGAGAAGAAAATCCATCCCTCTGGTGTCCGAACTCGTAAGTACCACACTGTTGCCAACTATCTGTTCATTTCATTGTACGGGTAAATCGCGTGTCAGTATATTTAGAAATATATATATATTTTTCGAACGAATGGACATCATTGCAACGTTTAGAAGATTAACGGTGGTATTCTTAAAAAAAATCTTTCCTTATATAAATCTTGAATAAATCCTTGGAAGGGAAATATTTATAGAAGGAAAGGAAAGATTTGTTTTTAAGAATCCCACCATTAGTGACTCGGAATTCAGTGTTTGTGCCAAAACCCGTCTGTTTTTTGGCACAACAAAATATAGTGTTGTGCCTTCTCAAAAAATGAACTTTTTTTTGGGGGGGAGAAGAAGAATATTTTGCTGTTGTAGCAAGTTACAGACCATCCTATTCAGTTCACCATGGTCTTGGATCCCGTGTTGGACTCGTGATCGACAGATATTTACCTCCCTGAAGAAAGCTTAGAGCTCGTACATGACCGATCTATGGGTAATGCTGTGACCTTACACGGACACACACACCCAACTCCCCGCCCACGAGAGTTGGAGTAACGACCCACAGGACAGCGATACTGAAATTATTTCAGCCCTGGGCAGGATTCGAACTCGGACGGCCGTTGTGGCGGCTGGGAACTCTACCACTGCGCCACGAGTCAGATCCTTTGCCAGAATGGGTCTCAGTTAAAGAAGACTACATTCAGACCAAGATTTCGCTCTAAGCTGAATTATATAACAATTCGCTTACTACGTCATTCCTCATAGTGCCCCACTGTGATAAGGGAGACAAGGAAACAAGATTAACCTTGATCTAGTTTACCCTGAGGCTCGTCAGTTACAAATGATGATTTGTGCTTCTGACTCGTGTTGCCCTCATTGGCAAATTTAGAGATCAAAGTACTTTTAATCACGTGAAAAGGAGTCCTCATCTACTGAAAGGCATTTCACTGTAACCTCCATAGTATTAACCAGGTACAAAGTTAACATTTTCAACGTGGTGAGGTTTCGCAAGGGTTTCTGGTCCTCCTTTGCCATTTTATTCAGGTGAGGGAAGATGAACTCAGACCAAACCGAGGATTGAGTCGATGGAAAACGAAAATTAGCCTAATTCCTACCCGAAATTGACTGATTTAATTTGCATAGGATGAAACGGAACAAACGTCTTCAAGTTTATCACTATGTTGAAGAGGTTGGATGTGGATCCTCAAAGGCAGATTCATTTAAACGGACGCAAATATATGTATGTATACATATATATATATATATATATATATATATATATATATATATATATATATATATATATATATATATATATATATATACCATATCTTTCTCATTTTATTTTCATCGTAATAATAGGTTAGATAGGATGATATCTGTATTACATTATTATAATAACCAAGAATATGTCGTTAAATAAAAAATAAAAAGTGCATTAGCCTTCTCATTTGTTCTCGCGGAACCCTTAGGGACCTTTTGTGGAACCTTAGGGTTCCGGGGAACCCTGGCTGAGAAACGCTGCTCTGGGTTAAGATGGCCCGAAATGGAGTATTGGTCTCCGATGTCCGCCACTTGAACCACATCAACATCACAGGAAAGAAGACGGTGATCAGTGTCTGTCTCGTTCGTAAAAAAGATCGTCTGAATTAGAATCCAGAACCCGTATTAGTAGAAAGATTTTTTTTTCAAATCTGAACAATAATCGAGATTGTTTACTTAAGAATATAGGAATGAAGGAGTCTGCAAGAGACCATAAGGCCTACACTAGGCAAGTGTAAATCCATTACCGCCTCACATCCCCATCCGTAAATTTATCTAACCTTCTTAAACAGCCGATAGTTTCAGCGCTCTTTTGGAAAACAAGAGAAGATAATCCAGCAACTAGTGTATGAAGCAATGTTAAAATGTATATCTAAAAATGAGGAGTAGAAAGAAAGACCCGAAAAGGTGTTGGAGGGAGAATGTAGAGAAGCAAAAGAAAAAGAAAGGACGAAGGTATTTCCTCCATTTTTTTCTTCTTCTTCTTCTTCTTCTCGTCGGTTGCCACTCTTCTTGGCTGTCCCATATATCTCCTACCTCCTCTACATCTTCTGTTCTGCATACTTCTTGTAACAATTTCTGCCTTTAATCCGTTTTCTTCCTGCTCCATCATCTGTTCACTACGGAATTCCCCCCATAGACACTTGAGTCTTCTTCGCTTCCTCCACTACATGGAGGGTTTCTCCCCTGTCTCGTTTGCCATCAAGGGCATTGCCATCACGCCACTACCAACATCCTTCCCTGCCAACATGTCAACCCCGTTAATAGGCACCTCTCTTATACCTACCGTGACTCTGTGACTACTCCCTAACCCAAGTAACACGCAAGCTAACAACTTCCTGTACCATATCACTTACATCTTTCACTGAACTTCTGTCTCCTGTATCCTTTTCCTCTATCCCTTGCAGAATACTTGGATGTATGAACGCGTGTGTGACTCGTCTATATCTTGCAATGCCATTGTTACACTTCTTTCCTGTCCTCCATGTGTGGGAATTCGATGTGTTGCATATTGATGTTCCCTCATCCTCGTAATCACTGTCTTTATCATCACCTGTCGATATGCACATTTCTTCTTCCTTGCACTATCTACAGGTCCGTGTTTTCCTTTCTTCACCCCAAACCGTCTCTTCTTGTATATTCCGCCATAGTCTTACTTTACCATCATATTCTCAGATGGGTAGTGTTCTAATATTCCTGGATTTCAAGCAAATTACTTATCACTTATCCTGTCCTCGTCTACCTGACGTTATCGTTGTGGAATCACAAGGGAAGGAATATTGGCATGGAACTCACCACAGCCCAGAACACACGCACACACACACACACGGTCATACGAGCTCTGAGCTCTCATCTGGGAGGTTAATAACTGTCGATCACAAGTCCAGCACGTGATCCAAGACCATAGTTAATCACACAACACACACACACACACACACACACACACACACACACACACACACACACACACACACACACACACACACACACACACGGAGGTCCGGGTTCGATCCTCGCCCGGGGCTGAAATAATATCAGTATCGCAGCGCTGAGGGGTGTTACTCCAACTCTCGTGGGCGGGGAGTTGGGGGTGTGTGTGTGTGCAAGGTCATAGCATTACCCATAGATCGGACCTACGAGCTCTGAGCTCTCTTCCAGGAGGGAAATAGCTATCGATCACGAATCCAGCACGTGATCCAAAGACCGAGGTGAGTACACACACACCTACCTACCTACCTACCTACCTACCTACCTACCTACCTACCTACCTACCTACCTACCTACCTACCTACCTACCTACCTACCTACCTACCTACCTACCTCATGTTGATGAGTACGCATGCCATGACATTTCATCCATAAATCAAACGTGAGGAAGTGGGGGCTAGTCTACTGCGCATGACATTCTTTAGTGCTCAATAGGTATAATCTTGCCAGTACCAAACGTTGTTATTATATTTCTCCTCGCGTACATATATCATCCCTTTACTTATTTTCTTCCCACCTCGTGTCCCTGTTTAATAGCGAGTCAAAATATGACAAAAGTTTATGAGTTCTACAAAATAATTACGAGTAAACATAATGGGCATAATATAGCGTGGCAACTGAGATTCTTCCCGCCCTTTCCGAGCGAAGCCACGCTATCGACAAATGGGCTGATCACGTGACTAAACGTCACACGCCTGAGAGTTTGACCAGATTTCATAATACACTCGAGTCCGTAAAGAGGATATTTTTTATTTGTTTATTCGTCTATATATCTCCTCATCTATCTATTGAAATTTTTTTATCTATTTACAAATCTGTTTATTTATTGCTTTTAGAAAGAACAATATAATATTGAAAGTTTAAAAGAAGGCAAAATTATTTTATGGATGTGTGTGGTAAGAAAAATTAACTGTACCGATTGATTAATTCAAATCGATATTCACACAAGAACGAGCCACGACCCTGAAGAGGGAGATAGACTAGCAGAAGGAATAAAAAGAGGGATGAAGTGAAAAAGAGTTAAAAAAAAAAAAAAGAGGAACACCATTAGAGAGAGTTATGGAACCGGATGATGAGTGTGATTGGGTGTTGAAGGACTGTACCGAAGAATTTCTGTGCCCAAAAAATCACATAAAATTGTCAAAAATGTCCCTTCTGACTGGGAAGATCTTCAGCCAGACAGAAACTGGCTAACATGGAGCAGGATTGTCTGGTTAGGTCAGGTCAAGTCAGAGAATGATTGGTGAGGTTAGATGAGCACACAGGTTATGAAATGGTGGAAGGAATGTAATTTTATGCTTCTGGGCACCGAGAGGGACAAGGCCAAAGAGACCCAGGAGAGGATGGAAGGATGGAATCAGAGGAGCAATAGAAACGAGAGGAGAGACAATGTAGACGATAGAAGATGAAGAAGAGAGGTACAGAGATCAAACCCAATGGAGAAAATTTGCGAGACAGGGCTACTGTCCTACCTGGAGTAGGGTGAGAAGGTGAGGATTGGGATGATAGGTGGCAATGGACATGGAACTGCCCAGTGCAGGACTATGGTCTGTTGCAGTCTCCTTCATTCTTGCGTTCTTGTGTTCCAGCAAGTTTGTGTGTTTCATGGTGAGCTTCAAAAGCGCTGCAGTACCACGTTGGTCTTAAACAGAGTAGTAATGTTAACACAGGGCTGGAAATTCATTTACGTACACAATGGGTGAACTGTTGTTTTACACAACGAGCTTTTGTGATTTTTTTTGCACCCCCCGTGCCTTCCTTCACGTTGCTGGAATGAAACAGGAACACTTTATTCTAGGCGTCCCAATTAACTCCACGAAGGCCGACAAGAAAAAGAAGCTGTCTCGTTTTTTTGGTCCCCTTTTCCTCTTTTTTTCCCCAGACGAGTTTTTACCGCGGTGAATTAGAACCCATGCATTTCTGGCAAAAAAAGAAAAGAAAAAAAGGGTCTGATGGTATGTAGGCTCAGGTGCTGTCGCGTCTGTTTGGCTTGGCAAAAAGTAAAGTAGGTCGATTTAACCCCACTCGTCCATGCAGCCAGAAAATATATCCAGTTGTCATTTTCAACCACTGAAATAGATATGCTACGTACAGTAGAACAACAACCTGATTTATACTGGAGTATTTTTTTTTTTTGAGTCCTAATGGTCATCATCACTAATGGCCAATTCCACAGGCTTTGGAGCACAATACACAGATGACAGGTGCCACCCTAGTAGACCAACTTAATAAGTGTGCTCGTTACACTTCACATAAATGACGCACTTTCCTTTCTGGTACTCCGTTTCAACCTTTCCTGATCCTTCACGGCTGTATTTGTTCCTGTTTTTTTTTTTTTTTTTTTTTTTTCGTGTGGAGCTGCCTCGTTGCTGTTTTATTTATTATTTTTATTTTATTTATTTATTTATTCATTTATTTATTGTATTATTTTTTTTGCCCAGTTCCTTTTCTCCCACAGTTTGCCTGATAGTCTCGATTCATTTAATCTTACAGTACCTTTCAGCTCGTGGTTTTTTTTTTTTTTTTTTTTTTTTTTATTTTTTTTTTTTTTTTTTTTTTTTTTTTTTTTGCTCTGCCTCTCCATGTTCTTGACTTTCTTGTGGTTGTTTAGTCTCTCCACTGTAACGTGTTTCTACTTTCCTCCTCTCTGATTTCTGACTCTTGTTCTCCTGTTTACCTTTTCCAGTATATTTCGTGTCGTGTCAACCTTCTTCGGTTTTTCCTTCAGACTTCGTCATCCTTTCTTCTTTCACGGTTCGATCTAAGTTATTTTTGAGAGGTGACATGAACTGCCGCACCACACCTTTCTCCTTTTCGTACTTCTCTTTTCTCACTCCTCTTTTTTCTCCTCTTTCTCCTCCCCCTGTTCTTCCTCTCTCTTCCTCACCTCCTCCCCTTCTCACTTTTCTCCTCTCATTTCTTTTCTCTTCCCCCTCCTCCTCCTCCTGTTCCTCCGCTTGCTCCTCCTCCTCCACTTTCTCTTCTTTCTCCTTCTATCCATCCTCTTTCTCCTCCCCCTTTTCTTCCTCTCTCTTCCTCAACTCCTCCCCTTCTCACTTTTCTTCTCTCATCTCTTTTCTCTTCCCACCTCCTCCTCCTCCTCTTCCTCCTCTTGCTCCTCCTCCTCCACTTTCTCTTCTTTCTCCTACTATCCATCCTCTTTCTCCTCCCCCTCTTCTTCCTCTCTCTTCCCCACCTCCTCCCCTTCTCTTCTTTCTCCTCTCATCCCCTTTCTCTTCCCCCTCCTGTTCCTCCTCTTGCTCCTCCTCCTCCACTTTCTCTTCTTTCTCCTTCTATCCATCCTCTTTCCTCCTCCTCTCCTCATTTACCTCCTCCTTCTATTCCTCCTCCTCCTCCTCCTCCATTTTCTCTTCTTTCTCCTTCTATCCATCCTTCTCCCTCATCCTCTCCTCATTTACCTCCTCCTCCTTTTTCTCTTCCATCCTTCTTTTCTCCTTTAATTTCTCTTCCTACCTATCCTCCTGCTCTTCTCCTACTTCACCTCCTCTTGCTCCTTATCCTCTTTTCCCCCCTCTCTTCCTCCTCTTCTTCTTTCTCTCCTCTTCTTGTCATTCTTTTTCCCCTTTTCCTTTTCATACTTTCCTTTCACCTCACCCTCTTCCTCCTCCCTCTTTCCTCTTCTTTCCCTTCCTCCTCTCCTCCCTCTTTCCTCTTCTTTCCCTTCCTCCTCTCCTCCCTCTTCTCTTCATCCTCTTCTCCTCCCTCTTCTCTTCATCCTCCTCTTTTTTCATATCCTTCTAGCCACCCTCCTGCTCTTCCTCTTTTGCCATCTTCCTGTCTCCCCTTCTTTGGTCTCGACCGTGGGAGATCAGGCTGACAGTGTGGCTTGCCGGAGGAGCGTTTTATAAGCAAAGGCGAAAGCCTGTTGTGGTCTGGCTGAATGCTGTTGGGTTTATTTCCTGCAACTGTGTTTAGCCGTGCTGACACCTGACGTCTCGCTATAGGCCCCAGAGGCAGATATTGGCTGTTTTGGCTCGTCAGCTACTGCCAGGCTGATGACAGAGGATTTGGGACGATGAGTTCATCTGGTTACGGTTTTCACTCTTCCCTCATTACTGTAGATTCCTTTTACTATGTTCCTTACCTATCGTGTATATTCTTCTTTGACCTTTCGTTGCATCTGGTACTTATATATATATATATATATATATATATATATATATATATATATATGTGTGTGTGTGTTTGTGTGTCTGTGTGTGTGTGTGTGTGTGTGTGTCTGTGAAGAAATCATTTGAACACGTGATTCTAATTATGCAAAAAAAAAAAAAATAACAAATGAGACGAGGCGCTTTCGTCTATTTAGACGAAATAGACGAAAGCGCTTGGTCTCATTTCTGTTATTTTCCTTGTGGTTTTTGGCATATATGTATATATATATATATATATATATATATATATATATATATACATATACATATATACACATATGTATTTCTTTTTTCTTTTTTGTATTCTTACCTTTCCAACCCGGTTTCTCCTTTTGTTACTTCCATTTTCGAATATTCGTCTTTCACCCTTAATTTCTCCAATATATTTTCTCATGAGCGTATAACTCTTCTCTAGGTTTATAGAGGATTTCTTTTACTTGACCTTCCAGTTCCTCCTCTGTGGTTTTATTTGATAAAGTGCCCTTGTCCTTTTTCGCCCGTTTTACTGTCTTTTTAGTATCAACCACACTAGACGCTGAATTTTGTATTCCCAAGCCACATCTTAGCCTCACACACGTAGCTTTGATGTCATTGGCTTGTCTTCTTTAGTTGACACCAAAGACGAATCTGCTCGTGATACGTTTGAAGAAACTATTTCTTCTTCGGCACTTGATTGTTAGTATTAAAGTGGAATTTATTAAAGTGGAATTTTGAATTCTATACAACTGGAAAAGCTTCTATTGACGAAGGTGAACAAGTGGATTTGCTTGTTTGTTCATAGTTAATTGTCACGAAGTTTTTATGTATATTTTTTCAGTAAATACCAGGACTGAACTCTTGGAAGTATCGTGGTACCTGATACCTCCACTGTGCCTTTGCTGCCCAGAGCCCTTTCCTGAGCCTTAATGTCCCTCGATTTTCATGTGCCCCCCATTACTCGATCCCATTATCATACCTGGGCTACCTGTTGCCCATTACCTTTCACCCCATCTTTGTGTCCATCCTCGTGGGCTTTGCTCTTTGCCTTGTCTCTCTGCCTTGGTCGTTCTTCGTCGTTTTTTTTTTTTTTTTTTTTTTTTTTTTTTGTCACTTTTGTCAAGCCTTCACACATGGCGATTTCCAATACGTTGCCGTACCTTGTGTTGTTTTACAACCAATCCCTCGTTTATTGTCACAGTATCTATCTCTCTCTCTCTCTCTCTCTCTCTCTCTCTCTCTCTCTCCTTCCTTCTCTCTCTCTCTCTCCTTCTCTCTCCTTCCTTCTCTCTCTCTCTCTCTCTCTCTCTCTCTCTCTCTCTCTCTCTCTCTCTCTCTCTCTCTCTCTCTCTCTCTCTCCCCTTCTCTCTCTCTCTCTCTCTCTCTCTCTCTCTCTCTCTCTCTCT
The DNA here is from genome assembly GCF_046742065.1 of Oratosquilla oratoria. Classification (NCBI taxonomy): domain Eukaryota; kingdom Metazoa; phylum Arthropoda; class Malacostraca; order Stomatopoda; family Squillidae; genus Oratosquilla; species Oratosquilla oratoria. The sequence goes on from NC_134787.1 coordinate 58,372,010, forward strand.
CTCCCTTCTCTCTCTCTCTCTCTCTCTCCTTCTCTCTCTTCCTTCTCTCTCTCTCTCTCTCTCTCTCTCTCTCTCTCTCTCTCTCTCTCTCTCTCTCTCTCTCTCTCTCTCTCTCTCTCTCTCTCTCTCTCTCTCTCTCTCTCTCTCTCTCTCTCTCTCTCTCTCTCGGCCACTCCCTCCACATTCCGCTAGGTGCTCCTTCGTGTTGCTTGGCAGAGTCTTCTTTCTCTTCTTTCCACCCTCGGTCGCAACTCAGGTTTCCAGTCCGTCGAACTTGAGGAAGCAATTATCTATATCAATTGATATACAGTAAACATCATCGCCATTTCTTGTACATCGTACCACCTATAGTACCCCGAGCACGCTTCAGTCCACTTTTAGGTACCATTCACACGCGTCCAACCCTTGATAGCTCTATTTCATACATTTTATTCACGTATCCTTTCCCATTGTTATGTCTTCTTACCTCCATAAAGTCTAACCTTAATATATGAAAAATTCACTTCATTCAAGAACATGTGTGTACATTCTCCATACGTTTTTAATTTTACGATATCATTCCACTTGTTCCATACATTCTTTGGCCTGCAAAAGAACTCCCTGAACCTATCCTCAGAGACCCTTCTATCCAGTCCATAAGGTCTCCCTTCCGCTCAATTAACCTTTCCGGCCACCCTTGTGAACCCTTCTTCCTGTCATACGATTCACTTTAACCCCTTCAGTGCGGAAACGCAAATGAGCAGATTTTGTACAGGCTCTTGGTGCCAAGCGCGTCTACTCCGGACAAAATGAGATCTGCTTCTTTTTCTCAAAAGCATCGTTTTACGAGAGCCAGAACAAGATCTGGTCGTGGCGTCACTGAATTGAAGCCAATGGTACATTAAATTCGGCGACGTTATGTGCTGAGGCGGCCTATGGGTTTTATACACTGAGCGGCGTCATTTAAAGTGGTGTTTTATTCAATCTTCTGGGGTTGTGGATGGTATTCTACCTTGAATGAAGTATTTTTCGGACGAGACTTACGTAGACGGGATTCTTCCAGCACGGATGATTTGCCATGTTATATGATCATTGATAACAGAAGTCCATAAAATGTTGATGCTGAAGAGATTAGCCCCATCCTACATTGCATATCCGTACAGTAAACAGTACATGTGCTTCTGACCACATACAGTTACGTGCAAAAGTCTTGGCCCACACTTTGGATTTTCCTGCACAATTTTGAAGTTTGTTGCTTCATATATGCTTTGTTACAAAGCATTTCGTTGGTATTTTCAAGTACATATGTGTAGTGCAGAGCGAAAAAAATTATTTTTGCATTATGAAATCCATCGGATGCTTTCAAAGTTGACTGCAACTATATTGGAATTGAATTGACTACATAAGGTACAATGACATCGCCCCGTTCACCTCTGTTGTATATGACCCTCGTATAACCATAGTTTCATCACTTCCTCCTTATCCTGTCAGTTTCACATATGAGTAACTCAACCTTACTCCTATCCAGTAGGTGCTTGGTGTTATACTGGAGTGTCATATACGCTATAGTAGTGGCATTGTTTGAACGTGACCTTGTTGCATCCCTTACACGGAATCTTGTAGACACCAGCCTTGATGTCCCATTTTTTCATCATATAATGCAAAAGAAAGGTATAGAAACCAATGGACAACCGTCAAGAAAGGCGGAAAAGAGAACAAAAATACATACACACATATACGTATGTATGTATTTTTGTCAATTTTTTCATCACATAGTGCAAAAGAAAGGTATAGAAACCAATGGACAACCGTCAAGAAAGGCGGAAAAGAGAACAAAAATGGAATGATATAAAATGATGCACAACGTCATCGTTGCACCACTGATCTCCGACGCCGCCGCAACGCTTGGTTGGGCGCCCATGGTTATCACCATGGATGTTGTATGCCAAACCAGCGAAACAATGAAAAAATGGCGAAGATGTTCCTATCTCCTTGCAAGACAAATCTACGCCCTGGAAGCTTGAAGCCATTATTTCTCGTCTAACTATTATCTAATGAGAAAATATATTCGCCTCTACTCAAAGTACGAAAGGACCGCGGATCGGTTCCCAACAACTATCGAGTAAGGCCACCTCATCTAGATGCACGAACCTTGGGTGCAAAGGTGGCGCCTTCGGCCGTAGTTAAGCACTTTCCGGCAAGGCTGACAACGATTTGTTATGCAGAGGGCATTAGTATACGTCGTACACCTTTGCACATTTACAGCGAGTATTTATGTCTGCGCCCATTCATTTGCTTTCACGAATAAGCTCTCTCTCTCTCCCATCTCTCTCTCTCTCTCTCTCTCTCTCTCTCTCTCTCTCTCTCTCTCTCTCTCTCTCTCTCTCGTCTCTCTTTCTCTCCCTCCCTCTCTCTCTCTCACTACCGTCTATCTCTCTCTCTCTCTCTCTCTCTCTCTCTCTCTCTTAATTTCTCGTCTCTCTCTCTCTTTCTCTCTCTCTGTCTCTACTCTCTCACTCTCTCCTGTCTCACTACCGTCTCTCTGCCTCTCTCTCTTCTCTCTCTCTCTCGCTCTCTCCCTCGCTCTCTCTCTCTCTCTCTCTCTCTCTCTCTCTCTCTCTCTCTCTCTCTCTCTCTCTCTCTCTCTCTCTCTCCCCCCCCCTCTCTCTCTCTCTCTCTCTCTCTCTCTCTCTCTCTCTCTCTCTCTCTGTCTGTCTGTCTGTCTTTCTGTCTCCATTTACCCTCGTCTTATCCAGCTTTTCCCTCCCATCTCTCCTTTTCCTCTCCCGTGCACTTATCCCCCGCCCCTCATTTTTCCCTTCCTACTCCCCTCTTCTCCTTATCTTTTCCCGGCCCATCCCTATTCCTCCCCTCCCCTTCCCTTTCCCTCCTCCGTCTCTTCTGCCCTTCCCTTTTCCCATTTTTTCCCTTCCTTCTTCTGCCGCTCTTAAATCTCTTCTTCGCTATCTCTACGATTCCACCTCTTGGGTGTGATATCATTCCCGAAAAGGAAATCGCTAGCTATTCCTTCCCACTCCTGCTCCCCAGGCGTCTTGTGATGCTTAAGAGGACACGGGGGGTGGGGTGTTGGTGTAGAACGGTTTCCTGGAATAGGGAAGGATCCACTCAACCTAAAGAAATGTCCTCTTTTTCTTCTTCTTCTTCTTCTTCTTCTTCTTCTTCTTCTTCTTCTTCTTCTTCTTCTTCTTCTTCTTCTTCTTCTTCTTCTTCTTCTTCTTCTTCTTCATCTTCTTTTCTTCCACTTTTTCTTCTTCTTCCTCTTCTTCATCCTTTTCTTCTTCTTCTCTTTTTTCTTCTTCCTCTTCTGCTTCTTTTTCTTTTTCTTTTTCATCCTCTTTCTTCTTCTTCATCCTCTTCTTCTTCTTCTTCTTCTTCATCATTCTCATCCTTTTATTCCTTCTTTTTTCTTCTTCCTCTTCTTCCACGTCTTTTTCTTTTTCGTCTTCTTTTTCTTATTCCCCTATTTTTCTTTTTCTTCATCCTCTTCTTTCTCATCTTCTTCTTCTGCTTCTTCTTCTCATTCTTCTTCTTCTTTCTTTTCTGCTTCTTTCGCTTCTTCACCCTCTTCTTCTTTTTATCTCTCCCTCCTCCTTCTCATCCTCCTCCTTTTCATTCTCATCCTCCTCTTCGTCCTCTATGATCTTAAGAATATGTTACGTACCTTCGCACGTGTGGAGCGAAAACTAAGATGAAACAAGAATTCATATTTGTACGAAAACTTGAATGTTGACAGTGGTTGCATTAATTACAGCAACTTCGTCACCATAAAATTTGAAAGAAAATGTTATCAGTGTTTTTATATGTTAATAATGAAAGACCAGTGTAGTATTACATCGACAGAGTGATATCAAAGCCCACTGTTGGACGAAAATGAAAACAAGAGATACTAAGATTTCTGTGCGTTACGACCGATAGCCACTGTCATTTTTAGCAGACATACTGATAATAGCTGCAGTGAGCGACTTTGATGCACTGAACTCCGAGTGTCCCAATTTTCAGTACCGACAGTGGGTCCTATGTTGTGAAATTGTAAAAAAAATTTGTTTAGATTAAGATGTCATATAACTTTAGAAAACTTTGTTTTCTGTCTTCTACGATCTGCAAACGAATAGTTTGCTTTATTTACTTGTGTTTTTATGACGTAGC
>NC_134787.1:58396155-58398655 GCF_046742065.1 Oratosquilla oratoria
TGTATATGTGTTTGTGTGTGTGTGTTTGTGTTTGTGTGTGCTAATGTGTTTAAATAGTAATATTGATAATAAATGTTGCATTGAACTTCTAACTTGTAGCCCACAGCTACACAGTGGCCAGCCAGTAGTCTTCGGGCCTCCTTTCTCTCTCGAAACAGATACTCTAAGTTGTCTATGTAATAATAGTGTACCCATTAGTGTCTCGGACTCAAACTCTTATTTTTTATTTCATTTATCGATTTATTCATTTATTTATTCATTCGTTTGTTTTTATCAGCAATTGGCAACTACCTGGTTCTTGTTGCAATTAAGTTCATAGTGACTAAATAATTGATATATTTCTTCCATTCCACCTTTATCTTTTAAACTGTTCTTGTTTTACGGGTTGTCACGTATGAATCAAATCACCTCACGGGAGCCATATTAAAAGGACTAGTACCGCTTGGCCCGGAAGTGGTTATTTTTGTATAAATCTTCATGAATACCAGTGAGGCTTTTATCTATTTCCATTGCAGTGTATTCTCCCCCCACCCTACTACTCAACCCTGAAATTGTTCAACTTTTCATGAGCGAGTTTCTCGGTTTTCTTCTGTTCACCTGTCCTATAGTCTAACCCAACCTAATCTAACCTAACCTAACCTAACCTAACCTAACCTAACCTAACATTGGTCCCCTTTTCATTACTGGATGTATTGGTTTCCTCCTCCTCCTCCTCCTCCTCCTCCTCCTCCTCCTCCTCCTCCTCCTCCTCCTCCTCCTCCTTCTTGTCCTCCTCCTCCTCCTTTGTCCTGTCAGAAGACGGATCCTTCTTTTGTCTTGGTAGGCATGGCTTCTCAACCTTTTTCCTGTTACGCTCCCCGACAGTCATCAGACCATCGACCCGTACCTCCATTAACCTGACACACAATAAAGAATGGAAATATATTCCGACTAATCAAGTATACAATGGCACCGCGATGGATATCAAATGATTCAAATTATAATGACTTTATTCATCAGTTAAGCATTAATATAAAACAATGTACAGTGATACTACATATGCAGGAGTGAAGTTTATGTTTGTCATCTAAATACCTCTGTCAACTGCTCCGCGAATCCCAGGATGAGAACCTTTGGTTTATAGTCTTATCCTGAGATCCTTCTACATTCTCTACCATTCACTGGTTGAGCGGGTTAGGGCGTCGTTACATGGCGGCAAAGGTCGAGGGGATGGCGGTTCGAATCCTGCCACCGGCGAAGTTGGACCAAGGGCATGGTTCATTAAATTCGACGATACAAAGTCTTCTTTGAGGGGCACCAGGCTAGCCTTCCGATGGGGGGGGGGTGAGTTTGTGACGTTAAACCATATCACATCACATCACCATTCTATCGTTACTAATAAAAGATGATTCTGTGAGGTCTATAGAAACAGCCCCACCTGGAAGGATATCAAGATGTTCTCAATGATTTCTCACCTGTTCTGACGTCTCTCAGCTCTAAGGAGATTTGGGTCTCGTCAGTCTGAGAAGATCTTGTTAGCTACTGATCATATTTCAAAGAATAAAAAAAAAATACAGACAAAAAATGCCGCAGAGGATGGCTCTGGAAAGAGAAAAACGAAGAAACTTCCATTCTCTCTCTCTCTCTCTCTCTCTCTCTTTCTCTCTCTCTCTCTCTTTCTCTCTCTCTCTCTCTTTCTTTCTTTCTTTCTTTCTCTCGCTCTCTTTCTCCCTCTCGCTCCTCTCCCTCTCTCTCCTCTCCCTCTCTCCCCCCCTCTCTCTCTCCCCCCCCTCTCTCTCTCTCTCTCTCTCTCTCTCTCTCTCTCTCTCTCTCTCTCTCTCTCTCTCTCTCTCTCTCTCTCTCTCTCTCTCTCTCTCTCTCTCTCCTTTTCATACCTTCTCTCTCTTAGAATAACAGAATGATATTTGACTCTCGTCTGAAGAATTTACAGATTTCCAAGGACTTTCTTCACTCTCGCCATACGCACACAAGACGTTTGTTCCTCTTTTGGCCTCACCCTAAAGCCGCGTCCACACTTGTTGCATTTCCACGTATCGTATCATCTTTACGTACCACCTAGTGATACGATACGGTGCAACAGGGTATTGTACCCACTTGTTGCGTATCCGCCTGCTGTATACGGATACGCAACAAGTGGGTACAATACCCTGTTGCACCGTATCGTATCACTAGGTGGTACGCAAAGATGATACGATACGTGGAAATGCAACAAGTGTGGACGCGGCTTTACCATTCGCCACATCTGCAAGGGCCTTGCGTCTCTCGTTACCCTCTTTGTGCCTCAGACCTTCTGTCCCGAGTCTCAAGTCCCAAACAAGTTTTGCCACCTAATCCTTCGTTTCCACGAATTGCGCTTATTCGTTTGTTGTAACGCATACAAGTCGGTCCCTTCTGTTTGTGTGTGTTTTTGCAGACTTAATTTCTCACGTCTTACCTAATCCCGCTTCTCTCACGAAGAACTTGTGTTCAAGACTCTCTCCGGGTGTCTTAAGGTCGCTCG
>NC_134787.1:58403655-58418655 GCF_046742065.1 Oratosquilla oratoria
GTTTCTCTTCCTGCTTATTTTTCTGTATTTTTCCTCTTCTTTCTCCTCTTCCCCCTCTTCCTTTTTCTCTTCCTCCACTTTTTTCTCTTCTTCGTCTTCCTCTTTCTTCTGTACCTCCACTTCTTCCTCCTCCTCCTCCTCCTTCCTCTTTCTCTTCCTCTTCTTCATCATTCTCCTCATCCTCTTCATCCTCCTCTGCCTATTATTCTTCCCAGTCCTTTTCCTCTTCTTCTTCGTCTTCCTCCTCCCCCTTTTCCTCTTCTTCTTCCTCTTCTTTGTCCTCTTCTTCCTCCTCTTCCTCTTCTTCCGCTTCTTCTTCCTCTTCCTCCCCGTGCTTCCTCTTCCCTCTACTTATCTTTCTCCTCTTCCTCCTCCTCCTCCTCCTCCTCTTCCTCCTCCTCTTCCTCCTCGTGCTTCCTCTTCCCTCGTTTTCTTCGCCCTTCTCTTCATTCTCTTCCTTCTCTTCATCCTCCTGTGCCTACTCTTCCTCCCAGTCCTGTTCCTCCTCTTCTTTGTCTTCCTCCTCCTCTTTTTTCTTCCTCCTTTTCCTCCTCCCTTTTTCTTCCTCTTTTTCCTCCTCTTCCTCTTCTTTCCCTCTTCCTCCTTGTGCTTCCTCTTCCCTCTACTCATCTTTCTCATCATCTCTTTCCTCTTCCTCTTCTCCCTCCTCTTCCTTTTCATCTTTCTCTTCATCATCCCCTTCCTCTTCCTCTTCCCCTCTTTCTCCTCCTCCAGCTCCTCCTCAACCCCTCTTCGTCCACTTCCTCTTTCTCTTGCTCCCCTTCCTCTTGCTCTATCTCCTCCTCTTCCTCCACTTATTCCTCCATCTCTTCCTTTCCCTCCTCTCCACCTTTTCCTTCTCTATTTCCTCCTCTTCCTTCTTCCCTCGTCCTCCTCCTTCACCCCAACATTCTCCTCTACCTCTTGCTCCTTCTTCCTTTTCCCTTTCACCTTCCTTCTCATCACCTATTTCCTTTTCTTCCATATGTCTTATTGGTACCTTTCTCTCTCTTTTTTTCATGTATTCTTAGTTCTCTGGCCGTCTTCATGGACATTCTTCCTCTCCATAACTTTCTTCCCCTCCAAACTTCACCCTGACTCACTGTATCTACTCCCTCACGCCAGGCGGATATTTAATCGCCGGTATTTAGCTCCACGCCCAGGATCACGGGCGTGCAAGCACGCCCACGTTCGAGGGCGCATACCAACACATCGTCACATCATTAGAATGCCTCCCGCGTTGTGCTCTATGCCCAGACGCTCCCTCAACTACATTGTTTAGCTGTGGGGATTAACCGAGTAAGGTCTAGACCCGGTGTTTGTGCAGTGTGATTGGTAGGAAGTGGAGACGCGGTGGAAGGAAAGGGGGAAGGAGGAGATGTCGAAGTAGGGAGGGGAGGGGAGAGCGGATGAGGAGGTAGGGGCTGTGGCAATGACCTCCCATGACACGGGGATAGAAAACGGAGCGTCGACGTCACAAGGGAGGGGTAGAAGGAAGGGAGGTGAGAAGTCTGGAGCCGCGATTCTTGACCTTTAGTCTACGTCGGACCCCGTTTATGTAGCCTCTCTCGGACCACCAAATTTAACGATTTTTTTTTTTCCCTCTTTGGGAAAGAAAAAATAGTATCTGCTATTGTTTATCCATAATGTCGATTCAAAAGTACATTGAAGTAATGTAATGAAGTCCCGGGCCCAAAAATGACTCATTGTAACTAGCAAATATGCTAAAATTTTTAGTTAACTAAAGGTTTGTATCTTCGGGTTTCTAGAAGATTGACCTCATACGCTTGAGGTAGAAGTAAAAATGGTAGACGTGGAGACGGGGAAGAGCCGAATGGGGAAATTGGCGGAAAAAATGTCGGGAAAGAATTGTGGGATTGGTTACGCAGTCCTCAAGGTCCTTAAGGTCTGACTGGTAAGGTCGGTTCAGAGTAAACTTTCACTGCGAGAAAAGGACGACCCAAAGGTCAAGGAAGACTTGCCAAATATAGCAAAAGGTCAGCTGGTGATGAGGAAGGTACGGGGGAATCTTTAAAGAGGATGCATAGGGGCAGAAGCTAGGACGAGATGACATCTTCACGTAAAGTCAGACTTCGTAGAATCTGTTCTGACTAAAGCCCCTGTGAGTTCGATTGAGTGGAAACGACTTCGGTGACAATTCTTTATTTTTTCGATTCTCCAAATCTCAAATCATCTTTGAGTCATATACTGAGAAGCTGAAGGACGAACTAAGAGAAGTGAAACCTATACGAATACTAGACATATCGAATTGTGGACTTGGAAGTCTAGAATACTGTAAACGATGTCTTCCAGCTTTACAAATTCGCAATATTTGATGAGAATCGTGATAATGTGACGGGGGCTTTGATGACAAATTTGTGGGGGTTTCGACCTCTCGCGACTTGCTTCAGATTCCAGCCCACTCTCATCTGCTGCATAAAATCGATTTTCCTAGGCCGGGTCAAGTTCAGTAGACGATGTCGCCTTGTTGAAAGGTTCGATTAAGGGGAGGAAGATAGCGGAGAAGATCGTCACTAGACCAGTATTTCTCAACTTTTTCTTTCTTTCTTTCTTTCGGCCATGCCCCACCTAATCTACCTCTGAAATCTTTATGTCCCTCCATGTGGTGGTATGCAATTTTTATCACTTGAAAAATAAACTCCCCTTCAGCTGAAAAAGCATATAACCTTGGTTTAAAACCACTTCAAAAGAACAAGGCATCAATGAAAAATAAAAAACAAAACAACAGTTACAAAAATTTTGACAAAGACTTCCTCATTTGGCCTCAATTGCCTCTCCCCCCTTAAAAATCATATTGCCCACCTAAAAAACCGGATTGCCCACCTCGTTAAGAAGCACTACACTAGACCTTTGCAGACACGAAGTCACACTGGAGGCTATAGTATATAGACAACATGTACGTAATATTAAGTTACAATCACCTGGAAACACTGTAGGACCAAACGGGTTTCGAACTGGTAATCATCTGACCAGCGTCCCACTGCCCTACCAACTGAGATATTACGTTCTCTTTGTAGTGTGATAATGAACGGAAGAGATAGCCTTAATGGATGAGGGCCATAAAGGAGAGACATTATTTAGCATGAAATTCGAATGATTATTCACTGCAGGCTGTTAACGATGTGAAGATACTAAGGAAGTTTAGTGAAAAGGTAAATGGTTTTGTGGGAGATGAAGTTTCTTGCTGAAGATGTAATCATGACTTATGAAGGTTGTTATAAAATCGTGGATACTGAAGATGTCGCTGAACGAAGAATTACAAGTTTTAAGTATACAAAATAAGATTTTTTCGTCCATTAAGTCTTTTGAAAGATTTTTTCTTCTTTTTTTATCTTGTACACTTCTTTGGATTTTTTTTTCTCGATTCAGCTAACCCATAAAAGAGAAAAACAAAGTTTTCAGTGTGAGTGCATGTGTGAGTGTGTGTGTGTGTGTGTGTGTGATTCACCATGGTCTTGGATCACGTGGTGGACTCGTAATCGACAGCTATTTCCCTCCCGGAAGAGAGCTCAGAGCTCATATATGACCGATCTCTGGATAATGTTGTGACCTTACGCGCGCACACACACCCAACTCCCCGCCCACGAGAGTTGGAGTAACAACCCGCAGCGCAGTGATACTGAAATTATTTCAGTCCTGGGCAGAATTCGAACCCGGACCTCCGTAGTAGCAGCCGGGAACTCTACCAACTGCGCCACGAGTTGTGTTTGAACATAGAAGAAGGCTGTGTGTGTGTGTGTAATAATAATGATAATAATAGTAATGATAATAATAATAATAATAATAATGATAAACAGTTTATTGAAAACGTGGCAGCCGAAGGCTGAAAATACACATATTAAGGTAAGAGTGTACAAAATATATGATTACCTATGCATATTATAATACTGAAGTGATTGTGCACTGAAGAAATATATAAAACCTGAGCATATAGAAATGAGAGATGCGTCTTAGTGTTGTGTGTGTGTGTGTGTGTGTGTGTGTGTGTGTGTGTGTGTGTGTGTGTGTGTGTGTGTGTGTGTGTAAAAATCGTAGTGGTAAAGTATGAGTGTGTGGGAGGAACCACTCGCTTCGAAATTGCTCAAGGGGCACACGGTGCTCGAGAGCACAAAGATGACTAATGGAAATTGCCTCGAAGGATGGTGATGAGTAAGGAGAACTTCGAGACCACAGAAAGAATTTTTATGGGCTCGAAGTCGTCCAGGCATTCTGGAAAGGGGTGGCATAGGGTAGTTACTGGAAGGTACTTGAGGCAAAGAAAAATGATTAGTCGACATTGTCACGGGATTATTATTATTCATTTATTTATTTTTTTATTTATTTTTAGGGAAGCGAGAATTAGTTGGGTAGGGATATATATATATATATATATAATATATATATATATGTGTGTGTGTGTATGTGTGTGTGTGTGTGTGTGTAGAATTAGTTGGGTAGGGATATTTAGCAAACATTTTAGATTGCTAGTGATACATAAAGTGTTGGAGACCTTAGGTCTCAAGTCGCATAGACCGTGTGATTGGTGATGAGTTTCACGAAGCTGCGAATTCCAGGGCTACTAAATAATCTTCAACAAAATAATTGGATTCTTAATTACATCAGTCGGAAACTCCACGTCCAATAGCATTAATTGCTTTCAATATTATGAGAGTGAATAGATCTTAGAGTCTCAAGTTTCACTTAAAACAAATAACATAGAACGAATTAGAATTACACTACTCTTATTCTAAAAATATACTTGGATATACCAGTGACCTTGGAGAGTTAAAGGGAGGGTTAAAGGGAGAGTTAAAACATACCTTCTCTCAGTGCAGGCAACCCACACATAGGAGATCATCAGTCAACTCTTTGCCCCACTTAATTGCCTTTAACCACATTCATGGAAACACAATGGTCGTGTCCTAGTAACGGTACAGGGAAGATTTGGAAACAACAGCAGATTAGTGGAACTGGAAATCAAAAAATGCCTTAGCATTTCTTCGTGAGTGGAGACTCGTGTTCGAACATAGAAGAAGGCTGTGCGAGTGGTCCGTAGGGGTGAAACAAAGGCCTTAATACAAGTATATTGACTGCATATACCTATGCAGCAAGTGCCCCAGTATCTAAACCATATGAAAATTGCAATGTGTATTATGTATACGAGTATATTCATACACATATATATGCAGTATAAGTATATATATATATATATATTTATATAATATATACATATATATTATATATATATAATTGTATATATATATATATATATATATATATATACACACACACATACATATATATGTTTTTGTGTCATGACATTTGGAAATAAACTCGCCTACTGGGATTCGAACCCTCGCCTGAGCGACTTACTTTTTATAAGACGAAGACCGTGGTGGCGTGATGGTACGGTCTTCGTCTTATAAAAAGCAAGTCGTTCAGGCAAGGGTTCAAATCCCAGTAGGAGAGTTTATTTACACAAATATATATACATACATATATAAATATGTATATATATATATATATATATATATATATATATGTGTGTGTGTGTGTGTGTGTGTGTGTGTGCGTGTGTGTGTGTGTGTGTACACTCGCGCGTCGTGTGCGTATGCATGTGTGTGCGCGTGTTCGCATTTATACTTTTTTGCGTGTATTGGATTAATACTGGTCATGACTAAACTTGAACTTCTTATTTCACTGGTCGGTCGTCGTGCCGCAATGCGATGATTATGAAGGATTGATTCCATTTAAGCTCGCAAGGTTTTGGGCGGAAATATATCGCGATTGATATTAGGAATAAAATATGATTTGGGGTATTTCCTTCCCTCGAGTTAATGTCTACCTTATATGAAACTGTCTGTATCTAGGATGGATATCTCCCTGTCTTCTAAATATTGACTTTTTTTTCTTTTCTTTCTTTTTTTTTTACATATCAAAAGTGTTTTAAGGCTTCATGGGTGTTGATCTCAATATCTGAGTCGGGATGATAGTGTAAACACCTCATTTATTATTTTTTTCCGCTCAGTACTGAAAGGAGCTTTTCAAGGATCTAATTAGTACAATCTTATTCATATACAGACCCATATACATACACATGCACACACACACACACACACACACACACACACACACACACACACACACACACACACACACACACACACACACACACACGCACACACCTACAGACACACCTGTGTGTGTGTGTGTGTTTGTGTGTTCAAGCGAGACTATAAACCCAACTGATTACGATATATACATACATATCGAGTAACGTAGTGGAATGTTCGGCGCAGATCGAAATCCATCAATAGTATTATATTTTGCGTCCTCGGAAGCCGCACTACCTATGGACGAAAACCCAAGTTACCAGTGTGATGTTATGCATAGGACGCATCTTCCACGACCACCTGGCCGAGATGGAATCGTGACGACGAATCAAAAGAAGATCCCTTCCCTCGTCCAGCCACGTTTCGCCCATCGCGATTTACACTTTTGCTACTTTCTTGCTCTACTTCTGACTGCACAGATCCCTATCCTGTTGCATTCGTGAATGTTGGTAGGGCTTTGCATGCTGTACGTTGCATGGACGCAGGGTGCTCTAGAGCCCAAACAATGGCATCAAATATTGACACCGATTGCATGTCGACTGGGCTCTTGCTATTGTTCACCGTCACTTGCACCTTTTCCAACACCCTGAAGGGGCTGTGACACTGGGCTTTCACGGGCTTCACCAACTTCGACAGTTGGGAGTTCGACTTCGGTTACAATATTTTATTTTTCCAAATCTTCAAATGTCTTTCCGTAATATATAGCAAAGCTGAATGATGAACTAAGAGAATGTAGATATATACGAATGTTAGACATACTGTTCAAATGTTCTTGGAGAAGTCTAGATTTCCGTAAACGAAGTTATATTTTAGTTATTCAAATGGAGGTTGGAGGTGGAGGTGGAAGTAGAAATAGCCCAGTGTGATACCCCTTTACTCCCAGCAGCTGCCGAGTATTTGCTGTCAGCGAGAGTTGTCTTGTGACTTGGTATACGGGCACACAGTACAGTTGCCAGTAATTCTGAAACCTGAGACTCCGTTATATATAGCATCAGTACTGTTTAGGTGTAAGAATGTGCTTCTCCGAGTAAAAGTTTTCGTTTTAATCGTACCATAGTTGCGGCGATTGTTCCTGTTTATGGTAAGGTTTTTGTCGGATAGATTACTGTGTGTCTACTATATTATGTGAAGAGTATTTCTGTCAGCTGATTTGCTTGCCCATAATGTAGATATTTTGATGTAGTATGCTGTGCTTCAAAAATGAGCATTGGTATAAGTACTTATATGGGACTACGTATATGTAAACTAAATCGTGTATACCTGTCTGTATGTCTCTGTGGGGGTATGTGTACTTGCGTGCTTACATGTGTACGTCTGTACATGTGCGTTCAAGTGTATAAGCGCAAGGTAAGTCTGCTGGAGTCGAGTTGGATCGCTTTTGTGGACTGATGTCTGCTTCTTTATTATTTAAATGTGATTGCATGTTTTGTGTTCGCTTGTGTCTGCATCGATTATTTGTTAGCGTATGACAATACTGAAATGTATCTTTGTACGAATTGTGTTATTATATTTATATACATTTTGATGATGATATTGTTTTCATACCAATTGAGATTAAACACTTTCGATTTTTGTCACTCGCTCCTTCATTGTTGACACATTCAACAGAAATTATATATATTTTTACATCGTAAATGAAGTTCATGAAACAATAAGCCTAGTGGCTACATATTTATGTCATTTACATTAACATAAACCTGCATATTCACTGACCAATGTAGCTGTGTTTTCATAAAAATCATCAAATTCATCATTTTCGCTTCTTCTCACTGCATCTCCATTACATTTCTTCCCTCGTGGGTTTCATATACATTTTGATACGAATGCACACTTAATCGTGCCTGAAATATATGATTACAGTAGGAACACGTGCAAAAAGTAATCGTAATACATTTTTAAACCATTTTTCCCCGTAAGGTCTTTTTTAACTTTCCGAATAGGTAAGTCTAATTATTTCGGCCCTTGCTATAATTGTTCGTTTTGAAATTAATCTAAGAGATTTATGTACTCCGTTTCTAATCTGAATACAAATGTGCTCAGTGGTTTTATGCACATAAATCATACATATATGTGTATATACTACGTGAAATAAGGCATAATTCTTCCAGCGTTCGACATTTTCTGTGATGCAGAACCTTTGATTATATATGAACGTGAAAAATATATCTCTATATATAACTAACTACACTTATGCACACGAATATGCATACATTCATGTATATATAATTTGTTTCTGTACAAGTACATGTACCTTTGTATAAATATACACATATTCCTATAGCATTATGAAACTGTGCTATTAGAAAATGATACGTTGGAGACACAGTGCCCGTCATGCTGTCATGCTTTTCTGAAGGTCCATCGATGCAGTATGGAAGACAAAGGCAGCATGGAGTTGGGTCACCCACATCAGTGAATAATTAATTATTGTTACTACTAAACTACCGAAAGCCTCCTCTTTACCTCTGATTTTTAGCTTAGGTTGATGGGCTTTCTTCTCACTTTCTCTCTCTCTCTCTCTCTCTCTCTCTATATATATATATATATATATATATATATATATATATATATATATATAATCTCTCCTCTCTCTTTTTTTCTTTTTCCTATCCTTCCTTCTCTCTTTCTCCCCTTTTTATTTCTCCTCTTTTTTCTCCTCTCTTTCTCTTATCCTTCTTTCTCATCTCTTTCTCCTCTCTTTCTTTGTCCTCACTTTTTCTTCCTTCACTCTCTTCTGTCTTCTCTCTCTTCTCTATCTATCTATCTATCTATCTATCTCTATCACATGGGAATCTTTGGTACAGATTCGCTTGGTGTCAGTATCATCACTACCCTGACACCCAAATACCAGTTATCTGTGTGATATTGTCTTTGTCTTTCATTTATTCTCTGTACTTCGTTTTCCTTTGCGAGTATGTTCTCCGTCAATGGAGAAGAGGTCTTGCCCAAGGGGGGGCGGGGAGGAGAGTGAGGCGAAACCTATTCTGAATAGGAGAAAGAGAGAGAGGAGGAGGAGGAGGAGGAGGAGAGGAAAAAAGAGGAAAAGAAAAAGGGTGGTGCCCTCAGGAAGGAGGAGGAAGAAGAAGAGCGAGCAGGTGAGGTCTGCCGAATTCACACGTGCAGGTAGGTAGGCGGGGACATTTAAAGCTGTAGGTGGAAGCGGGCATTGTGTGGAGGAGGAAGAGGAGGAGGAGGAGGAGGAAGAGGAAGAAGAAGAAGAAGAAGAGGAGGAAGGGGAAGAGGATCAGAGGGTAATCAGGTCAGGCATGAGGCTTCATGAGGAGCTGGAAGAACTTTGATGATGTGACTTGAGACGTCTATCCAAGAAATGGACAAGAATTGAAAAGAGGAGGAAGAAGACAAAAGGAAACACTGTTGAAGTAAATTTATTGGAAGAAGAGGCGGGAATAATTGATTTTGAATTTATATAAATTGGATGATGGAGAAAAAGGAGAAAATTAGTGGATACCAGAAAAAGATGTATATGGATTGTATATAAATATATAATCAAAGTAAAAACATACCATAAAACAAGAGGGCATTATAGAGAAATTTCTTAGCAATGTTTCTATATATATATATATATATATATATATATATATATATATATATATATATGCATGTATGTATGTATACACATCATGAAGGGAGCAAGAGGAAGGGTCTCAATAAAACAAGGGATAATGGAAAGGAAAACTGAGCTAAGCATTTATTTTATTTATTTATTTATTTATTTATTTATTTATTTTTTTTATTTTTTTTTTTTTTTCGATGACCAACTTTACATCAGCTGTTCTGCCAAGCGCCAGTCAGTTTCACTGCTGCCAGAATACATTATTCAGTCAAGGGTCACGCTGTAGCCCAGTAGTTAATGTGTTGAACTCATGGGCGGGTGGTCGGGAGTTTGATTCCCGGGACCAGCTGCCGGCTGTGTGCCGTTGGTTCCAGTCAGCCTTGGCCAGGCGAGGAGGCAAACCAGACATCGGAAAAAAAAGCGGCTTACCGCACCTGAAAGGGCTTTGCCCTCCTATAGGTTTCTCACTTCCCACTGAGAGTGCGATGGCGAGAGCCATGGAACCGTGAGATAGACGCACATGGGAAATTATGAAAATACTAATGGTCATGTATTGGGTGGCTAATGAAACAAAATCGAAGTTGATTTATAAATGATTTAGCACTACAATATACGAATGGGTGCTTACAGTACGGAGGCAGAGTAACAACTAGCCGCCAAAACTTTGTGTTGGCGCGAAAACATACAGAAGCTTGCTTGGTTCTCGCTACAGACTGTACAACAATGGCAAATAAATAATACAATGACAATATTAAGGACTAGCAACATCCCAAACATAATTACACAGCACAATATTAATTATACAATGGTTAAAATATGCATCTCGTAATTGAACAATACGTAATTATAATAACAATAATTGTACAGCGGCACAACGTACCACAACATTACTTATAAAACCTTTCGCCAGCCTTAGGGAGCGCTCTCTACTATTGTGAACTAACTTCTATTAGAAAATAACTTCGGTAGCTATACTTACGGAAACTAGATTTTATAGATTATCTATTTAGACACTTAAGGTTACCTAGAAAACCAGGTCAAGCTCTACTTTCTGGTGGTACACCGCGTTCGTCAGGGGTGGAGAAAAAGTTTGGAAAGTATGACCCTAAGATATGGTTATCCTGTGAGGGAGGGAAACACACAAAAGAAGCGATAATGTGAGTAGGAAGAGGAGGACTGTAAGGAAAGGGGTGGACGTAAGGGAATGGACTAATAGATCGATTGGGAAGGAGGGGCTGCGATAAAGGAAACAGTTACGGAAAATAAAATTGGCTTGATAACTGGAGAACAGTTTAATTTTGCTTACAGAGGAGGACGAAAAGGAAGAGGAACGGAGGGGAAGGAAGAGGAGGAGAGGAGAGGAAGACTTATAGAGAATGAAGTAATGAAATCGGAGACAATGAAAAAGGACAACTAAAGTATAATGATTTTTTTTCATAAAAAGATAATAAGGAAAGAGGAAGAAGAGGAGGGAGACAAGGAAAAGGAGGTGAGGTAAAGGAGAATAGAAATATTTACGAAGGACTGAACTAGGAGGCAATGAAAATGGGAAGAACAGAAATCCCATTGCACAGGAGGAAGGGTAGGAAAAAAAAGAAGGAGGAGGAGGAGAAAGAGGAAGAGGAGGAGTAGGAGGAAGAAGGGGAGGAGGAGAAGGAGTAGGAGGAAGTGGAGAAGGAGGAAGAGAAGGAGGAGGAGGAGGAGGAAGAAAAGAAGGAAAAGGAGGAGAAGGAGGAAATGAGACTAGGAGGACCTGTGGAGACCGAAGGCCTGAAACAGGAAGAAATGAGAAGCTACCCATAGCCCGGCCCGAACTCCTTGGCCTGAAGTCAGGGCTGCTGAGCGCCGCTGGTAACTCCCAGGTCTCCTTGAATTATTTAGCGAAGGCCACAGCAAGGGATGTCCCCGGCGAAGACCGACGTGGAGCAGACGCTGGCGGGGCTTGCACCGGGAAGGTGGCCGGACCAAAGCGAATTAGGGCCAAGCCTAAGCAGGTGAGAAAAGTTTGCCTCCCCGAAAGGTATTAAGGAAAGATCAACAGAAGAGCAACTGAGGAGAGGGGTGAAGGATGAGAAGGGTTGTGACAAAGAGTGGAGTTGGAGGGGAAATAGCTGACGGAACCGGGAAGAGTTGGTGAAAGAAAGGAAGAAGAAAGGACGGGAAGATGTGGAGAATGATTCTTGGAAAAGGGGAAGGTGAATAGGGGAGGAAGGATAGTCGAAGAGGGAAATGTTGCTAAGAAGAAATGAGAATGGCTTGAGGGAAAACGAAGAAGAGAAGGAGATGATGAAAAAAAAAGAGAAAAAGAAAGAAGAAGGAATTATCTTTTTGGAGTACAGGGCAGACGACCATTAGGGAGATCCAGGTACAGATGGATGGATGGATGGAGTAGAGAAAGACGCGGGGAGGGTGGCGCCAGGAGAGGACTGGAAAGAATTGGCAGAGAATAGAACCATCTGAAGAGCCATAGTGAAAGCGGTGAAGGGCCGTCCGGCCTGACAACCAACAGAGTAAGTGAGAGTAAGTAAGAACGGGGTGGCTGGAAAGGGATGTAAACACAGAACCTGCCAGCCAGAAGATAAAGAAGTTTCAAACTTCGAAATCAATAGATGACCTCGAAGTTACCTAAAAAAAAAAAAAAAAAAAAAAAAAAAGAGAATGTGGTGTAATGACGTAACTGTCGACGAAAGAATGCAAGAAAATGGACAAAAAGTAAAACAACGATTACATATTTCTCCTCCGAATCAATGGTAAGTAGAGGGCAGAATGTAAGCAGGACTGATGGATAGTGGTTGACACAACATATTTAATCACAAGAGATTTAAGGAAACATTAATTATCCTTGGGTCACCGTGATGAGTGGTAGAGAGGGACAGAAGGAGGGAGGAAGGGAGAGAAAGGAGGAGGGAGGGAGAGAAGGAAGGAAGGAGGGAGCGAAGGAAGGAAAGAAGGAGAGAAGGAAGGAAAGAGGAAGAGAAGGAAGGAGAGAGGGAAAGAGGAAGAGAAGGAAGGAGAGAGGGAGAGAAGGAAATAGGGAGGGAGATAAGGAAGGAAGGAAAGGGAAGGAAGGTGCGAGGGAGGGAAAGAAGGAGACAGGAAGAGAAGGAAGGAGGGATGGAGAGAAGGAAGGGGGGAGGGAAGGAAGGTCGGAGGGAGAGAGGGAAAGAAAGAAGTAGAAAGGGAAAGAATGAAGGAGGGAGGGAGAGAAGGAAGGTGGAAGGGAGGGAAGGAAGGAGGGAGGGAGAGAAGGAAGGAAGCAAGGAGGGAGAGAAGGAAGGAGAGAGGGAAAGAAGGAAGGAGAGAGGGAGAGAAGGAAGGAAAGAAGGAAGGAAGGAAGGCCGCAAGAACTGTATGACGCAAGAGAACAGGAAGGGAGAGAGGAACGTTAGGTAGGCACCCAGCATTGGGTCTTTACTTGGGGTGGGGGGGGGAGGGGATGGGCACCCCCGTCCCAGGGGGGGATCGTAAGTAAATTACGAAGGGTGTGCGAGGCTAGAAAAAGTAGAAATCTCTTTATACGTATACGGAACTGAACAATAAAACAAGTAAGACTACACATTTATTTCTCTCTCTGTCTTTTATTTGTATTCTTAGACGACTGATTCGTTCTATTTTATTTTATCCTTTTTTGAATTATTTGTTTGTTTATTTTTGTGTGAGAGGTATAGTAATGGCATGGAAGCAAAGATTGAATTATTAAGGATGCTAGGGGCAGTGAGAAGCTATGAAAGCGGACCTAATGGTAAAAATGCCAGAAACCACTTTTGACTCGGCATTGTGCAAGAAATACTTCAAGAATTGCTAGTGAACCGTCTATTGGGGGCTCGAAACCTGCAATAGATGTGCATTTCCAGAGCATTGGAGAGGGCAGGGCTAAACACGATCTATGTGGAAGGTCGAAGTATCTAGTGTTGAAAATGTTTTAGCTCACGGTAAATGAGGATTCTGTCAACAACAACAACCAGGGCTTCGGTCCTTCGTGGAAGAATGTGAAAATGTATTTGGATGAGATTCCGTTCAACCCATGTAAGTGGCACGTAGAAGACGAGTGATAATGAGTCAGTGGCGAAACATACATCTGATATATAGTAAGAATAAAGTAAACACTAAAAGCAGCAAATATATAAATAGATGAATAATAGTAATGGTGATAATAATAATAATAACAATAATAGTAATGATTGATAGATATAACAATATAATAATAATAATAATGATGATAAAATAATAATAATAATAATAATAATAATAATGATAATAATAATAATAAATTATAACAATAATAAAAAAAATTATAGAGTAATAATAATAATAGTAATAAATATAATTAACTGACAGACATTAAAGTATTTTTTCTGTCGTTCATCTAACTTCAAACTGTAATACACCTTTTTGCCTCTACGGGAAATTGACTTTATTGCCGGAGGACCCCATCAGTTAAATTGTTTTTTGTTTACTTATGGGTTAGCTCAACGCCTCAGAATCACGAGCCTATGACAGTGATGAAAAGAAAGTAGAGAGAAACGAAATACAAAACTATACACAAAAGAAAGGGAACCTGAGAAGGGAATAGTAAATAGTGAACGATAGTGAGAGTTACCGAACCAAGTTCTTATAGTAACCGATGCTAACAGATACATGGGAAAGAGTGATGGAAAGGTATCGTTGGCTTACGAAGTACAGAAAGGTCGGACTTCGTGGAATGTTCTTTTAGCGCATCATAGGACTCAGAAGGTTGAAGTCTTGCCAAGAGATTGATGTATATCCTCTCTAGTACTAACAGATACATGGAAATGAGTGATGGAAAGGTATCGTTGGCTTACGAAGTACAGAAAGGTTGGACTTCGTGGAATGTTCCCTTAGCGCATCTTAGGACTCAGAAGGTCGAAGTCTTGCTAAGAGATTTATATATATCCTCTTAATTAGTACTAACAGATGGAAAAGATTGATGGAAAGGTATCGTTGGCTTACGAAGTACAGAAAGTTCAGACTTCGTGGAATATTCTCTTAGCGCATCATAGGGCTCAGAAGGTCGAAGTCTTGCCAAGAGATTGACATATATCCTCTTACTTACATCTGACATCCGCTCCCAGGTAGAGTTTTCACTTTGTTAGTGGGTTCAGACTCTTTCTTCATTCTCTTCTATCTTGTAAAACTCCCCGCTGTCTCAGCCCATCCAGTGGTGGTAGATGGTATCCTCATACGAGGAAAAATTGTTCGTTTAAGTAAAGTTTATTAGGATGTTAGTACGAGTAAATGACCGTGAAAATATGAAATTATAAATAAAACACACTCGTTCAGTCTCCTCCACTC
>NC_134787.1:58423655-58443655 GCF_046742065.1 Oratosquilla oratoria
ATTTGAGTTCTTTTCAAGCAGATAGAGTTTTGTTTTTTATCCAAGTATTTTGCTGACATTTAAGTCCATTGTTCACGAGAATTATTACACATAACTTTATATATATATATATATATATATATATATATATATATATATATATATATATATATATATATGTATGTATGTGTATATATATATGTATGTATATATATATATATATATATTGTATATATATATATATATATATATATATTGTATATATATATATATATATATATATATATATATATATATATATATATATATATATATATATATATAAAACTAATGTTCATATTCATTTCTCCAGGAGCCTGCTATTGCGATCTAAAATATCATCTTTCTCACCAGACGCTAGATAATTAGAAGTATCAGTGCTCTTCACCCTGATGCTTACATCATAGCTGTTCTTTTAATCCTGACGTTGAATTGTTTCCTTCCTTTCTTCACACAATCCATTCACCCCGGCTGGATCTTGCAGTCCGGGTTCCTTCCTGTAGGGATTGCTGGAAAGGGACGTTCCTTGTAACAACTGTGGTCCCTTTAACCAGATGATAAGGAGACTGGAATAATGGAAGACTCCCGAAACTCGATTCCAGGAGCTGATGAGGTCGGGAAGTGTGCTGTTCTAGTAGGCTGCCGTTCTAGATACTTCCATGTATACCTAGTCTCCTCAATCTTCCTCACATGACCAAAGCATCTCGACTTGTTTCTTTGTATGATTCCTACAATCAGTTTCAGTTTTTGTTGTTTTATAATTCTTCTATTTTCAAATTATTCTTCTCTGGCGATTCCCGAAATTATTCTTGATAACCAAACCCCCGTTACTCGAATCTTTGATTCTGTCTTCCTTGGCACACTCCAAATCTCAGACCCGTACATTGAAACTGGTCTTCATGTGGTCATGTACATTACCGTTGTACAACTCGAGGCACATGTTCATCTTTCGAGCAGAGCGTTCACATTTTCATTTAACTTTTCAGTTGTCTCATAAAGACCATAGAACATAGAAGACTTCCTGGAAGAGGCTTACGCCTGTGACTCCAGATCCACGTTTACACTCTTCTGTGTAAACAATCAATCTATTCGTTCTTAAGAGAACTGCGACGCCCAGGGAAGAGATTTTGTAGTGTTGTCTGAAATGGACGAATGTTGATTAATTGAAGAGAATGTGTTTAATCTCCTATGTAGGATAATTGCATCATAGAGGGTATATGGAGCTATTGTGACAAGGCTATTTGACGTTTTCATTGTTTCAGTGCTGGATGGTGATCTGAGTGTAGATGGATCAGTTATTCTTATGTCTTATGAGTCTTGCATAAACAAAACTCTTAAATAATTGTACAAAAGAGTAATGGAAAGAAAATATCAATGAAGAGAAAATAAGAAAAATGGCAGCATTGATTGAGACTGACGTCAGATTTAGATTTGATATTAGAAATAATTTGAAAAAACGATGAGAGTGGAGTGAAAATACATTATATGACACTCATAGATTTAGAAAAAAAATCGATAACGCAGAAGAAAATCGTAGGAAGATTCAGAAGATTAGTACTAAAGTTTGCTACTTGAATTAAATCCTGCAAAATATGCATGAAAACAGCAAAAACAAAGTAGATAAATAGACATTTAAGCCTTGTTCCCACTAGCGGTTTGAACCGCGGCGGTTCCATTATAGTGTAAGACAATGGAGGCGTTCACACACAACCGCTCAGATTTTCCTTGACTATGCGTTTCCGCGCGGTTCAAACCGCTAGTGTGAACAGAGCTTTAAGGTATGGGATTTGAGATAAAGACAGGAGTGGGGCAAGTAGGAACTCTGTCTCTATTATTGCATAAAATAATCATAGACAATTGCAGGAGAGAAATTTGTACTAATGAGTTTGGTTGATTGATTTGATTTTACGTCATCAACTCCCTTGTTCAGGGAATAGAGCGAAATAATGATGACATATGCGAATAACATGGCTTTGAAAAATTAAAATAAAATTGACACAGATGTGCCAGCCACAAGAAGCCTCGCCCGGTATTGGTTGTTCTATTGCAGCTTAATACTGGATTGTTGTACCAAGACAAACATTCAGTGACGCCATATGTAAGATGATAATAATGAACATCTATCTTTAACAATCGTTTCTGAATTACAACTTTAACATTTAAGACTTGATTTGACCTTTTAAGTCCACTCGATTTTAAAGGTCTTTATGTCAAGCGAAACACAACTTCCTGTGTGTTGAGAATGGCAAATATTTGTTACCATGAGGTTGACCTTTCTCTGTCGAAGGCCTTTATGCCAGACAGAATTCCATATGCGACTTCCTGTGTGCCGATGATGAAAATATCTCTGGCGGTAACAATTGTTGAGTTTTAGTGGGAAATATGTTATCTGACCGATGACCTTCACCACTAAAACATTTGACCTCGCCGAACCGATCTTCAAAGCCTCACATTTCATACCGGTATATTCAGAATTATAACTTAGAAATATGAAAAAATATATACCTTTGGTCTTGGTTTAAAATAGACTAAATAATTCTGGAAGAACAAATGCATTAAGAGAAATTAGTCACATTTTTTTGTCGTCTTGACCTTGACCCAATTGCAAGGACCACACTCTGAAAGTTTAATGTGAATTGATTCAACAGTTTTGTCCCTGCTGTTGCCAACAAAACCTGATCAGAAAAATCGCTCCTCAATCCTGACCCCGTCAGGAGAAATTAAGTAATTAAGGATACTATCAGACAGATGGCAAGAACGAACTAACAGGAAAAGATTGGAAACAAATGTGAAGAAAGCTGAATTTATATACGCAATTTCCCCCAAAAGGAGTTTGGTAAGAAGGGAGAACTGGCGAAGAATATATCACAGGGATTTATTGAAATTTGGTAAGAGATTTATGTACAACTTGAGTGCTTTCCTCCATAGATTGTGCTCTTCATCATGGAACGGTATTTACGTTCTCTCGAGCTCATCCTGTTTTTTGTGAAGTCAGACAGCAATAATTACAACATGCGGGTTCAACGCTCATCGTTCAGCAAATGCATTGTGCTGCAGTATTACTCACCACACACACATTTCACTCTGCATTTTATACAGATCATGTCGCCGCTATCGTACCACTTGATGTGGTGTCTGCATGTAGCTACCATCATACCATCATCATTGTAATCAACACTATCATTGTAATCATCATCATCATCATCATCATCATCATCATCATCATCACCATCACCACCACCATCATAATAATCATCAGTATCATTGCCATCACTATCATTGTAATCATCATCATCATCATTGTTATAATCGTTATTGTCATTATCATTGTCATCACCACAGCTACCATGGTTCCTCTTTTTTATGTATGTGTGTGTGTGTATATATATATATATATATATATATATATATATACATATATATATATATATATATATACATATATATATATATATATAATATATGTATATGTATATAATATACATATACACACATTATGTTCCGATTCCCCTACGTTATCACTAACACCTTTCCACTTCACAGACGATGGCAGCCACGAAACGGAACGCAGGACTTACGTCGGCTGTTCCGCGCGCCTCGCTCAACGACGAAGAGCTCGTAAGTAGTCATCAGCTTTTGGCACCGCCCCTGTCGTCGACCCTCCAGCTCTCCGATTCTTCCTGGGCCATCCACAGATGTCATTCCTTCTTAACATACCTTCTCACTCGGTCGCACATGTTGCGAGTGTTTCCAGAGCCTTACCTCTTTCTCCTCCTTCTCTTCTCGCTAACCCTCCTCCCGTTCCTTCCGAGTCCTTCCACTTTCTGTTTTAGTTCTCTATGATATATCTACTCCTAAGTCTGACAGATCTTCGCCAGATGACACTTTGCTGCTTCTGGCTTTACCCCGCCCCTGTTGTGAATTGCTTTTTGGTTTTCTTTCGTTGTCATCATTCTTTTTCTTTCTTTCAAAAATCCTTCAGACTTGTGTTCTTTTTAGGTTTCCTGTTCATGTTCTCCCACTGTCCACATACTATAAATCCTGTTCGTTTTCGTCACACCCATTCAACCTCCCCACATCCTGGACCTCATTCCCAACACCCTCCCGTCCTCCTTGATTCATTCTTTCAGGCTCCCGACTGTGTGATATTGCCCTTAACTAACATTTGATTGCTTTCCAGCATTAGTCTTAGGCACGTGCAGGATGGCACACATGTACAGCTTCTAATATTAGGTTCTTTTAACACATAATTATCATTAGTGCTAGTATAGATCATATATGAAATGTATCAGCTCTTAAGACTACTTTTAAAATACATTCTAATGCAAACGTTAACACTAGCCCAGGTATTGGTCCTTCTGGCATTACAACTGCTTAATGAGTTAACGTTGTTGTTGTTGCTTGCTTTATTGCAAGTCACAGGCTCAAGTACACAAGGGCCTATTTAGCAGCGTTAGATAAAATGGAACGTCAGGGATTTTGTTTGCGCACCTCCACATTTTTCCACTGGAACCCTGAATTAACATCGGAAGTGGCTGGAAAGTTGGTGCTTCAGTGCCTTTGTAACGTTTATCTTGGCTATTTTCAGTTCGCAGAACTCAATGTGGAGGGTTATAACCATTTCAGTAAGCCAGCTTTGTGGCCATCGCAGTCTCGGCTGCTGAGTAACTGAGCACTCCCGAAACTTTCGTTGAGGGATTTGTGTGTAGCTGAGCACTTGGCTCTTGTGGCCTTGAGTCCTGTGGTAATGCTGGATGCACACAAGAACGCTGGATATCAGTGTCCACTGAAAGACATTAAATCTATTTGTAGAATAATTTAATGTAACGGTCCGTAAAACTTAGTTTTAGGTTACTAGATTTCCTGTGCAGATCACTAAAACACTGAGGCGTGTATTCTGTCAAGATAGATTTGTTTTGTTCACAAAGCTCTATAGAAAGGCTATCTTTCCCTTTTCACTCAAAGTCTTTTAGATGTGTTAATATTTTACACCTAAATAAATAACTATCTTGTACATGGGTAAATTGTAAATTAATTTATGTTAGTTGATGTGAAGTGGTCTTAGTCGTGAGTAGCATAACCCTTAGCTCTTGCAGAGAACTTCGTACATATAAAAGAAAAAAAAAATGAAGAAGGTTCTGGTAAATCCTCTGAGAGTTTCGAAATGCTTCAAAATTCCTGGAGGATTAGTACCAATACATCCCTGAGTAGCTGTGGGAGGGGCACGGTTCTTTGTGCTGGTCTTATACACCCATGGCAATATATGATGCCCTGGAGGTCCATTAGACAACCTTGTATTCCGGCCTCGTCCAAGGAAGAGGCCAGAGCCTTGTTCTTAAAGTATCCAAGTATTTCATTTTTTTGTGTAACTTCACTATCTAACTTCTCCATCTGAGACTTGTCTCTGCTTCCACAGCTTCTCTTTCAGTCTCCCCCCTCCCCCCCCCAATGCCCGTATGGGTCCACCTTCACTCACGCCTCTGCTTTATATGGTTGGACCAAAACTTCTCAACTTAACCTGTCCCTTTCTCTGCTGAAACTCTAACCCCGATCTCGAAGTTTCGAGCCCAGCTGGAGCAGAAACTTCGGCTCTTTCGCATTCGTGCAAGTGTACTGCAGAGTAACGGCCCCGATGTGAGGTGTTTCTTCACAGGACGAGCTGACCCAGAATGCATTTGCGTATCGTGTCACAGAGAGATCCGGTTTGGATACCTCCTTGCCTTAGTTTAGACATAATTTCAGTGCCTTCCTTCGCAGTCCTGTGAAGCAACACTGGACCATACTTTGGACAAGTAGTGTATAGGTAGTGCACCGATCTCAAGCCTTTCCTCCAGAGTCCTCCTCCGCCCCATCGCCGGGCCTGGAAGGCGAAGCGATGGTCAAAGCGAGGAGGAGCCTGGAGAGAGACACGAGTGAACAGAGATTAGAAGAGCCAGATCAAGGACGGCAAACGTGCCTGGCCTGGACATCCGCCCCGCCTTAACCCTAACCCCGTCTTATTTCCTATGTCATCGGCCTTTAGCCAGATTAGAGATTAACAGACCCATACTGATTCACCTGCATACGCAAGACGGCTGTGCACTTCACATGAAGAGCTGACTCAGCGTGGTCAGGTGGCGAATATGGGTTTGTTTCCATGCCGGATGCAATGCACCCGGGCTGGTAACTGACTTGTCTCAATCCCGCGTCCCTTGAGGTCTAAATGATGACTTTGCGAAGAATTCAGAACTCGGTGGTGGTGTCCATGCCAGGCTAACTTAGCCTATGCCCCCGTGGTTTTCTAACACGTCCTCTTTTTTCTTCCTCTCTCCTCTCTCCTCTTCCTCTCCTCCTCCTCCTATCGTGGCACGGAGTGTAGGTCCCCGTAAGTACTTCATGTTTTTCTCTGCAACTCACCTTTCCCCCATAAGCTGACCCGACGCGCACCGACGCTTTACATAAGACTTGCTGGCCCTCCTCTGACCAAACAAACTCTCCTACCGCTCACTCCTAACACCCCCCCGTGACATCCCGCCCAGACTTAACCGTTTTCTTTTCATGTCTTGCCACGCGATGTAGTGCTCTATGCCATGACATTGATAGACAAACAAATACCTATCCCGATTTAATGTGCCCGTTACATGCTATATTCCATATACATGCTATCCCCCCACGGCATTACAAAGGTTATGCCTTTTAACGCAATAATCCATAACCTGCTTTCTCGTGGTTTTACCTTCCCCCACCACATTGTCTTCTTTTTGACGGACTAGCTTGTAACGAAATAGTATCCGACGTATTACCAAGAGGTTGTTCCATGGCGTGTTTCATCCTAGGCGTATTGGCTTCATTTCAATTGTACCAAAATGCCCATGATGATATCCCCAAGGAACTTAAAAAAAAAAGGAGGAAAAAAACGTGTCTTTCTTGCGACACGTGCCTTTTGTTTTATGCATATGTATACAACTACACGCACATATGTAGCCAGCTCCCTCTGACATTAAGACGTGTTTGTGCATACGCAGCATCCTCTTTCCTTGACATATATTAGCGGACTGTCCTCCCCTCCCTCCCTCCCTATTTCTTTGCCCATCCAACGACGCCTTGCCTTGCTGAACTACGCCTTGCTGCACTACCGGACGCCTGTGTTCGTCACGCGCACATAAAACTTTTTTTCTCTAATTTTCTCTTGACACACTTTTTTTTGTCAAATCTTGAATATATAGTTCCTACTTACCACATACTGTATTTGTATAAGTGCCTTGGGTATATATATATATATATATATATATATATATATATATATATATATATATATATATATATATATATATATATATAGTGGTGTGAGTATATAACCCGTTGTTGCCCTTGTCTCCATCACACGTGAATGCAAACTCGTCACTATCAGTGCACTCATCATATTTTCTTATGTAGTTTACTTAGGATCGTGATACCAGTCGACATACCTTCCTTTGCTGACTTCTGTGTTTTTATATTTTCCTTTACCTCGTGTTCATTTCCTTTCCCCCTTTGTTTGCGAGCGACGTCGATTATTCAGGATTTTTTTTTAGAGTGTTTGTATGTGACTTTTTTTCCCCTGACGTCACTGTTCAAATGAAGATACAAATGCGCAGTGCACGTTGTTGCACTGTAGTTGTCGCACACTCATAAGGAACTTCTCTGATCATAACTGTACCCATCAATTTTTCATCTATACCACTCCAGCAGTCTAGATATGTATATATATATATATATATATATATATATATATATATACATATGAATATATATATATATATATATATATATATACATATAATATATATATATATATATATATATATATATAACAAGCTGTGTTGATCTCTCATTTTACTAGTGTATGGATAAGTTTATCAGAGGATGTGTATATATGTAAATGTGTATATGAAATATTTGCATGTATATACATATATGTATTGGTGTACATATGTATGTGTGTTTGTGTATGTAAGTCACTATATATTTTCAGCCCTCAGTAAACCAAAACCTGTTGCTCTTAGTAACTTTGGGCCGTCCGCCCACATTTTCATTTAATCATCTACTCCTTCTTTAAGATCTCTGTGAACAAAAGGAACATAGATGAATATAGCACCGATCGACTTTGTACATCAGCCATTATCATTTTCCACTTGAAATACTCTCTTGAATTCTTTCTCTCTCTTCTCCTTCTTCTTCTTCTTCTTCTTCTTCAACAGCACCTGTTGTCCAGCGAAGCTGTCTCACCTGTTTCGTCTTTAGCATTCAACTTCCAAATAATCTCTCGCACAGTACTTGATCAGATTCTTTTATGAGTATATAGAAGAGCCACCCAGCTGTCTTGCCTTTTGATATCTGCGAGTCTGTCCTAAAACCTGAGGTTTAAAATGCCTCGATTTTTCCTGGCATCCAAGTAATTCATGGATTTGAATACGCGGTTTGCATATTACAGTGTATTTGTAAAACCTGTAACTGAGTATATTCTCCATTTTTTTTTTTATACGTGGTGGACGTATTTATTATGTTTGAGCGTGTTCTCCATGTTTCTTTTGTTATACATGGACGTATTTATTATTTTCCTCTTGAACGGAATTTTGTCTTCCTGAGTACTCAGGATTCATATATTATTGCAATAAAGATGGCTTAGTTCCTTCATTCATCTCTTTGGCATCCATCTTGATAACATGTTTAACCCAATTAAACTATTTTTCATTTAGTTAATTTACTTGATTTTATTATTTTTATCTCAATTCCAACTTCGTATATGTTCATGTTTCTCAGTCTTTCTAGTTTTGCATTCGGCTCTTCCGTCTATTTTCTCCAATCTAATGGTTGGAGTGTGATTAAAAGCGTGGAGGTCTCGCATCCGTCTATCCACGGGTTCGAGTCCCGTGTTTCTCTTCTATTCGTGGCTGTGACTGTTACTTGTCCCGACTGTACTGTGCAATACGGAACATCAGAGGTGCAGGAGACCAGTGTTCTGTTTCAAGGCTAGAACCTAGTCAGTTTGGTTGAGCTGACTGCACTGGTACCAGACCACAACCCAACCAAAGCTCCACATGAAATTCTCACTTTGTTTGTACAGCCTTACTTAAACCAAATGAAGATGCAGTAGTGAGGAACAAAAGGCTGCATCGTTCCCCAGAGGATGACCCGTCGGTCCTGCATTGGACCATGACAGATGAACTCAAATGAAAAAAAAAAATTCTCGGTCTTTTTATATTTTACTTCTACCTTGATTCGTTCTATATATATTCTTTTTTTTTTCAATTTTCAGTCTATATTTTCCGCCCTCCCTCAAGGATCTTAGTACCCTTCTCTGGAAAGTCTTGTCATGTAAATGTGCATATTCATATATATGTTTACATATGAATATATATATATATATATAATATATATATATATATATATATATATATATATATATATATATATAGTGTGTGTGTGTGTGTGTGTGTGTGTGTGTGTGTGTGTGTGTGTGTATATATATATATATATGAGTAACACTTAACTAAATCTAGAAGATACATCAATATTCATGAATTTTTAGTAATATACTATAATGATAATAGTAATAATAGTAATAATAATGATAATAATAATAATAATAATTATAATAGTGAAAAATGTATGTATATATATCTATATATATATATATATATATAATGTAGGTATTATATGTATACTTTTGCTATTGTTATTATCATTATTGATATCATTATTATTATTATTACTGTTAATATTATTATTATCATTATCATTATTATTTTTATTACTATCATTATTATTATTATTATTATTATTATTATTATCATTATTATTATTATCAATATTACTATCAAAATAATCTTTAGTAATATTATAATTGCTGATGTATGTTCGAAATTTAGTTTACTGCCTCCAGTCTCTTGTGAAGATCTTTGTTCACCACTCGGAAACCTATTCCTTTCATAGTCAACACTTCCTTTCCTCAGTGTGGCTTCTTGTATAGTGGAAAACATAATGTTCAATCACTCGCAGGGCAAAACCATTGTCTTCTAGTTTGTTTTGTACTAAAAAGGGCATTTCGTTTTCTGTTCTTCTGAATAATAGGTATTGTGGGTCTTTGTCTATTTAGATGAGGATAATTAGAAAACGAGCCATTAGGATGTGGAGCTCTCTGTCCCAGTTGCAGTGTGTGTGTGTGTGTGTGTGTGTGTGTGTGTGTGTGTGTGTGTGTGTGTGTGTGTGTGTGTGTGTTTGTAGGATTGTGAGTCTCTGTATATACGCTCGTGGGATCCCGTCCCTGTGCTTTCATAAGCCAAATTTGGTGTTAGATTTGCCTATCTTGTGTGGCTATTATTTCTTCTTTGGTCCACGAATCATGGCGTTTGTGTAAAGAACTGATTCTTAATATCCTTCAGACAATTTTCTTCTTATATCCCACACTTTTTTTTTAACACTATTATCATGTCATTTCATTTGGTATTGACAGTTCCAGGTTGTTTAGTCTTTCTTTGTGTGTTCTCTTAACTTGGCTGGGATTCATTTTGGCTTCTGTTCTTTGAACTTTCTGTATGTTTTGATATAGTTTTATGTGGGGACATTACTACTACACTCTACCTCAATCTGGAGCGAACCAAGTTTCCGACGATATTTTTTTGAATTCTGTTTTACTGTATTATATTTTCATTATCATCTCTGTACCCATATAGTTGAATCTCAGGTGTATGTTCATCTAAAAATAAAGTCTTTCTTCTAATGTTTTTTCAATTGTTTTTCAGCGACAGATGAATCATTTCCTTTGCCAATACTTCCACATAACTTTCGTCTTTCACTTTTGAAATTGATTCATTAACATTGTACAGTTAAGCGATAGCATTTTCTTACTTCTGCCAATTTTCAGTATTTTGTATTTTTGCAGTGAAATTAATTTTCCACTTTTGTATTCATTCATGTATCTTTCTAGATCTTTTTATAATTGCTTAAAATCTTCATTTCTTGCCATATCATCAAGATCATCACTGTTGCCACGCTGAGTCCTGTGTGTGTGTGTGAGAGAGAGAGAGAGAAAGAGAGAGAGAGAGAGAGAGAGGGAAAGGAAGAGATTTAGCACGGTTTTGGATCACCTACTGAATCTGTGATCTACAGCTGTTATCCTCTCTGATAAGAGCTTCATTGCTTACACGGCCCGATGTACTGATAATGATGTAGGCTTATACATACTGCATACACCCCCCATCCCCTTTCTCAAGGGTGACAGTTACGGCTTGCAGTACTGTGATGCTTTCCAAGCCTTGAATAGAAATGGATCTTGGTTCTACTGAGAACACTAACCACTACACCAGAAGGCCGTGTGTGTGTGTGTGTGTGTGTGTGTGTGTGTGTGTGTGTGTGTGTGTGTGTGTGTGTGTGTGTGTTGTGTACATGGACTAATGTGACTGAGTCATTTTGTATCAACATGTTCTCGTATCTTATCGATATGTCTTTCCTGTGAAATAGTATGGAGCTCTAGGCTCCTGTCCATCTTCACATCCTAACTCATTTAGTAGATTCGATTTTAGTTCTCTCCACAAACACACCAATATTTTCTCATAATTAACCCATATTTGACATATATCATCCCATAATCCTTTTCACTACGAGACATAAGGTCTTTACTTTCTAGACTGCTGGAGAATTCATATCTGATTAAACTTTGATAGCTGAACTTGGTGCGAAGAACACCATGTTCTGGCCTATCGTTTCCATCTATGATATATCTCGCAGCAGCAGTTTGATATTGGCTCGGTTGACATTATCAGACGACTAAAAGATTTGTCGAGTTTCGGGTCCTGCCATTTTGTGTTCTTTTCTGACTGGAAAGAAATCTCGTTTCATGGAGATCAGAGCGTGCAAGACCTTATCAATTAGGATCACCAAATATTTTTCCAAAGCTTTGTGATCCGGGTCTTCAAATTTAATGCCTCTCAAAGAAGAACTCAACGGTTCGGTCCGACATCTTTCTGGTCACTTTTTAGTCGTTTAATTTGTTATTCGAACGATCATCAAGTTGCTTCTGCGCGTTAGGTCAATTCTTCATCATTAATTGACACTGTTTGTCATGATTTGAGTGCGCACGTTCCATCTTCCATTACACTCGGTAGAATACAGGTGATCAGCTTACAGAAACGGTGTAGGTCCCTGCTAGTTTAGGCTGAAGTAGTTCCCACAAATTCTAGTAAACCATGCTGAGTCGCGCTTGGACTTCTAGTCACAATATGCTTTTAACTAGCTTTTTCATTTAGTTTTAGACTAGCGAGTTCTGCCACATAGAAAGTAGTCTGAATTGCATTTGAACACTGCTTTCAACATTGTATCGCTGGTCGAAAGTAAATGAAATTAGTGTCACGTTTGAAATCATGTCTAGTGTGCAATAGCAATCAATAAGATCTAGTTGCATTTGAATTAGTCTTCATCTCGATGCATACGTTGTAATGAAACGAATTATTTGTATCATCACGGTGCGCGATTTTTTTTTTTTTTTTTTTTTTTTTTTTTTTTTTACGCCAAAGCAAAGTACGCAAATTAGACGCCCAGATTGCTGGTAGGACCCGTTAATAACGTCAAAGCAGAAGCTCATTAAACATTAGATCTTGTCATAAGAATAAGCCGTAAGCAAGCCTGAAAGACCAAGGAATCGTAGTTCTCCTTTTGAAAACTAGTCTTTCTTCTTCTTGAAAAAAATAAATGAATAGATAGAAATAAAGTCCGGAACTAAACTTGTTCTCAGCTCTTGTGATGAAAAGATATTGATAATAATCTAGCTAAAGATGTAATTTTCCATTATAACGAACTTACTACATCCAACAGACAAAAAAAAAAAAAAAAAAAAAAGTGTTATCAGCTTGAAACCAAATTTACGAATATAAGATGATGGGAGAAAGTTAACTTATTTTTACGTTGGAGATAAAACGAAGAAAAAATAAACAAAGAAAAAAATCGGTAATAAAGACAAGTAACCACATTTCGGCGTGTTTTCAAAGGATTACAAAGGAGGAGCATGACGACAGGAGACCTTTTGGTCCATAAATAGGTCGAATGCAAAAAAAAATATATTATAATGATGAATAAATAAATGAATAGGTAAAGTTAAATAATAAACAGGTAAATAGTAAGTAATAATAAATTGACAAATGATAATAAGTGATAATCAAGAAAATAATAATAAACAAACAGACAAATAATAACAAACAAACAAATAATATAAGATAAATGGCAGGCATTACAGCATCCAACTGGTGCACGAAATGATTTATTAGACGGGAATATGAGAGGTTTCTCTCCCCGTCGATCCACCCAGCAAACTCTTCTTCGTGAGCGGCAAGGCAGAATTTTGGAAGATCAAGTAAACAAAGACTATGTGGAGAATGAATTAAGCGACGAAGTGCGTCAGCGATGGATATCCCCAATAGGGCTGAAAGGCGCTGAGGGACGCCGATAAATGGTGCCAAAGAAAACGGACAGCTAAGGAAATAAGTTGATCAGTATCTCACTCTCAGTGGTCTTGGTATGTGGGAAAAGGACGGAAGAAGTTTCCGCAGGATTTCGTCAAAAAAATAAAATAAATAGAATAAATGAATAAACAAATTACTTGGATTACCATGACTAATACTGGAGGACGACTTTCATGTGAATTATTTTATGCCAAGATGCTTTACCAAAACTCCGAAGAACTTGTTTTTCCAACTCTACGCCCAATAATGCAAATGACGAAAAACCTTTTAGCTTGCTGATGAATGGAAATCAGGGTGTCTTGTGCAGGTCAAAGGGATGTGTGTAGGATGAGAAATGGACTGGAGGTGGAAGCAGGAAGCTTGTAAGAAAGAAGACTGACAGGAAGACGTGACGCTGCCATAGGAAAACCAAGATAGCGGGAGGCAGAAGAAAAGACGATGAATGCATCAACTTGGCGCTTTCCAGCCGGGAGTTGATAGACCCCCCCTGTAAGGACCGCAGAGTTTGACAACTGGGACCACAGGCTGGAAACTAGTGGGAGTTAGTGAGATGCCTGATGATTTTGTTCAGCGTTAAAACGGTCTGCAGGAGCCTAGAGAACAGCAATACATAAGATTGGTATACGCGAGATTCCAGATGGAGAATCCCTGAACCTTTTCCTTACCCTCCGTGCTTCCCATCACGGAGAAGGCTATTCGAGGTAAGCAGTCACTCATTGCTACCGATAAAGTACCACAAGGATGAATGAAATAGCCTAGCGGCAAGCAGAATAAAAGAAGAAGTGTTCTTCAGGACGGAAGGCTTAAGAGAACGTCGTGATTTCGAGTTCTACCGCTAGATGAGTCTTCCAACTCACTCTCATCCCTGACACTGCAGTCCGCTATTTCAAACCATCCTAGCGAAGTACCGGAGTGTCTTGTTGTGGCGTGGGCATACGTGAGATATATTTTCTTCAACATGTTAATTCAATTTGCATATCTCGTTGAAGGAACGGTGCTCAAGAAGCGAACAGAGCCACAATTATCTGTCTTGTTGAAAGTGGGGGTCTTGTTTCCACTTCTTTGAGGCCGCGTCCCTTGTTAAGAGAAATACCCCCTTCGTATGTCTGCTTGCTTTTGGCCTGCGTCCCTCACTGGTAATTGAAATCATTAGCAATGGCACAGTTAAGCCGGGGGAGCCCTCACTTCGTTACTTAAATTCCCATTTATCTCGTTAACTCAATTCTCATTTATGTCGTTAGCTTGACTCTCATTTATGTGTCTGACCTTCAGCTTGTCATTGTTAAGTAAGACCCGTGCATTTAATGACGATTTCCACCCGCATTACTTTGCCATGGTTCTTGTCTACGGAAGAACTGCGCAGATGATGGAATGGAAAAAAACGCTCTTTTTTCGTTAAAGAATGCTTGATGACTCAGACCCAATCTTCAGCGGTATTACACAAAGAATATCACAAACCTGACATCTATTTGCTATTACCAGATGCGTTGTCAAATGAGGTTAAGATAGAGAAGATTGTCAATAGATTTTTCTCGTGGATGTTCTGCGACCTGGGTGTCATTGAAGTATTTGACTCAGGCCTACACAGATAGGGTGATGACACTAAGTCAAGCCCAGCCACCACCAAATATATGCGTTGCGGCACAACACAGAATGGGTAAATGCATTAGCAGAGTCAGCTGAGGACGCGCCATTCATAATCGACGCCACACCAATACTTCTTCCATAATAGCATTAATGTAACACTCGGAGAACTCTCTATCTATTTATCTCTCTGTCTCTCTTCATCTCCCTCTTTCATCTCTCTTTCTTCACCTCTCTCATTCTTCGTCTCTGTCTTTCCTCAGTTCTCGCTTTCTTCATCTCTCCCTTTCTGTCTTCATCTCCCTCTTTCTTCGTCTCTCTCTTTCTTCACCTCTATCATTCTTCGTCTCTCTCATTTTTCGTCTCTATCTTTCCTCATCTCTTTCTTCATCTCCCCCTTTCTGTCTGCATCTCCTTTCTTCATCTCTCTCTTTCTTCACCTCTCTCATTCTTCGTCTCTATCTTTCCTCAGTTCTTCCTTTCTTCATCTCTCCCTTTCTGTCTTCATCTCCCTCTTTCTTCATCTCTCTCTTTCTTCACCACTCTCATTCTTCGTCTGTCTTTCCTCACTTCTCCCTTTCTTCATCTCTCCCTTTCTCTCTTCATCTCCCTCTTTCTTCATCTCTCTCTCTTCACCTTTCTCATTCTTCGTCTTTATCTTTCCTCATCATTCTCTTTCTTCATCTCTCCTTTTCTCTCTGTGCCTGCTGACGTAATCCACATGGCATCGCTGGGCAGAGCATGTTCTTCTCATGGCCCTGAACTCTGCGGCGGTCTTCTTTCTCAAAGAACGGGAAGCACTTCTCCGGAACATAAATCGGGGAGACGTAATCCAGACCAACGCGACTACTC
Source organism: Oratosquilla oratoria (assembly GCF_046742065.1). Classification (NCBI taxonomy): domain Eukaryota; kingdom Metazoa; phylum Arthropoda; class Malacostraca; order Stomatopoda; family Squillidae; genus Oratosquilla; species Oratosquilla oratoria. The sequence continues at coordinate 58,439,585 of NC_134787.1, forward strand.
TGCAATTCTCAGCGAATTAATTATTCCCGGCCTGCGTTAATTCTCGACCCATGTTTTGCAGCGACTCATTGTAAGTCGTCTGCAACACATTCGTGACAAAACTCGATTGTCCAGCGCACATGATTATCCTGTTTGATCTTATTAATCGTTTCTGCGAACTCGATTTGACGAAAAAGATTGAAGGAAAACTTTCAAGAGGATTTTGAACTTATTTTCAAGAGAGCGCGATAGCAACTCTAAGATGGCGTTTTCGAGGGAGAAGATGTCTGTCTCAAAAGTTGTGAGCATTATGCAGCTACAGTGATGAACCTATTATTAGATTATTTTTCTAAGTTCACAAGGACTTTTATATCTAGAAATGTTATTCACCAGTCGCCAATGCTTTAGTCAAAAGTAATAGGCAGTTATCATGAATCAATTTCTGTCCTTAAACGTAACAGGATCCACACATTTAATGAAAGTTCGTTTTTTTATTTTTATACTGTATATGATAATTTAGTTCGTCACGCGAAGTATTTGTTGTTATTGAAACTTAGTCACCTTTTGCATCGGGCGTTGTAGAGTTTATGAGTTACAGAACTCAAAACTGTCGTGTTCAAATAGCTTTCTGTTACTTTGTCACAAAGGGTATAGCGATGTTTGCAACGTGTTAATTTTATGTGGACTATAATACTTTATTATCTGCGTCTATCATGTAAAGCTTCATCAAAAGGGTCCTTGTGGATTGTTGTCAATTAGGAAGAGACAGCGTTCAATTTTTTTTTATTTTTTTTATGTGTGAATACTCAACTGTGTAGCAAAGATGCCATCTGCAGTGGAAAAGACAAAATGCTCACTTCTTTTTTCCTCATTCCATCATTACTCATCCGCAGCGGCGGGCCAAATCTTTGTGGAATTAAATACTTAGATTGGATTACATTTCATCATCTCGCCACATAGAAAAAACCGGAATGACATAGCATGTGATTAGTAGAAAATGAGAAGAAGCGTAGCATGCAACAATGTAGGTAGATTATTGTCAAGGCATCAAAAGTGCAGTCGTGTTACCCAGTGTGATTCTATCTGTTGACACCTGTTCTGGAAGTTTCTTAAAGGTTCTTCAGCCTTCTACGAAGAAAGACGTCACCCTTATGCTGCTACAAGGGTAACTGATTCACCTTTGATGCCTTGAGCCTATGTCTGCTTCGGGCACCGTGCAAAAACGATGTGACGTCATCCGAGCTTCATCCAACCCACCGTTCCAATATTATATCGGCTTTTCTCTTTATTTTTCGGTAACATTTGTTTCAACTAATTGGCTATCTATGAACCATTAATTAGCAGCTTTTAAAATAAAAAATAAACGACTTCCTTAAGAAACAAGTTAAACTCCATTCGTTCTTTGATCTCTTCAACCCAAATTCCAACTTTGGAGAATCTAAAAGAATAAAGATAAACCTCCTTCCATCCAATTTAGTGTGCTAATGCCTCTACCCGTTTTCTTTCTGGGCCGAACAGAAAATGCACGTGTACAAGAAGACCCTGCAGGCCCTCATCTACCCTATCAGTTCGACCACACCACACAACTTCGTTCTCTGGACGGCGACATCGCCAACGTACTGTTACGAGTGCGAAGGTCTTCTGTGGGGCATCGCCAGACAAGGAGTCCGGTGCACGGAGTGTGGTGTCAAATGCCACGAGAAATGCAAAGACCTCCTCAACGCCGACTGCTTGCAGAGTGAGTATTACCCTTGCCCTTAGCCCCTTTCTACCACTTCTTCTACTTCTACTTCGATTTGGACGCTCTTCCCCGCGTCCACGGGCCTCATGGGTCCGTATTCTGAGGTGATCTCCCTCGTGACACAGGAGTTGTGTGCATGGCTTGGGTTTTGTTTTGGGTTAAGAAAAAAGGTTCTTCTTGAAGGGTTGTGGGTGCATGCACCTCAGAATCTGGTTTATCAGTGCACTGTAAGTGTTTAGAGGGGAATTGGTTGTGTGCATGTACATAAAGGATTGGTAAGAGATAAAAGCAAGAATGCATGCGTTCAAAATCTTCTACACTTAGCTTGAATTTTGACAACTGCATTTCTCAAATGAATTGGTGTTATATGTGCATTGTGAAAGAAATTCTTCAAAAGCATGTACCTAAAAGATTGTTTTTATTCTTATTCTATAAGATTTGTGTAACTACAAGATGCTGTAATGATTATCAATTGTTTCATTTTTTTTTTGTCTGTTTGATTATCATTTATTATTAGTTATATGTCAATTTATTATTATTTACTATTTACCTGTTTGTTTATTATTTAACTATACCTATGGATTTATTTATGTATTTTATTTGTTATTTACATTATTATAGTTTTTATTTATTCATTTATTATTATTATGATTTTTTTCGCATCCGACCTAGATATGGACCAAAAGATCTTCTGTCGGCATGCTCCGCCTTTGTAAAATCCTTTGATTTTGTTGAAAAAATGGTGTGTCAGCTTGATCTCAAAGGAATGCATAAAAGGATTCTTAATATAATTGAGTGAAGACGCGCTGAGGTGTGGATGTTCTGAGGTAACATACACTGATTTAGAGTGTCGAAGTGATGTCACTTGTTAGATTGAGTCTTCGACGTAAAGTCACATCAAGTTGAAATGTTGATTCGATTGAAATTCCGCGCGATGGACTCGTTACTTTCCTGTCTTTGCTAATTGAAAATTTTTTGACAACAGTGCATGGAATTAGGAACAGTCGCTCAAACTCTGCCATGACACTTGGAACACCGTTGTCCACTATAGAGAGTTTTGTTATGGACAACACTATGGGCAATGCTTCCTCGTTTCAAGAGATGACTGCTCTGAATTGGATACTGATAGGTCATGACCCTTTTCAGAATTTAATTGCTTGGCATCACCAGGAACAAAAATTGGCGAGGTATCGCGCGTTCTTGAAGAGTTACAGAACCTAGATGCTCGAAATGCCCTCTAAACAAGGACTTAATCAACTACAGATGTAGAGTGCAGATATTTGAATGTATACCCTCTCAGACTGTTCAAGGGGGAAAGGTTGATAAATACAAAGGATTTCAGGAATCTGCAGCACTCTTTTACAGCTGATCAGTTTTTTTTTTGTTTTTTTTTCACAGGCAGGAGTAGGATGAGCATGATTTATGCACAAAGGTTAATAGCATGACCCTACCTACCAGAGATCAGAAGGAGCCTAGAGCTGCACAGAGATTTATATTTAGGAGCACATAGCTGGAGGCTGTAGAGAAATGAATTATCTGTAGGGAACCGTCTTAATCCAATAATGTTCGATGACTACTTTATAAGTTTCATTCTAGTATCACTTGTATTCTAGAACGACCAAGGATGGCATATATATTATTCCATTGAACCCTAGGCCTCTCCTTAACTGAATAAAATTAAATGTCATTTGAAAGAACAAGATTATAAACGTTATCGATGGGCAGTCTAACTCCCTCAGCACGATTGCGCCAAATAATTTTATTCGTATGAGAGAAAACTGACTCGTTTGTCATGGCTCTCCCTCACAACTGAATAACATTCCCTGATATTAGCTAGAACAAAATTGATAAAGAAAAAAACCCTTGGCGAATTAACGAACCGAATTAATTTAGGCAAAATCAAAGTCGAAGCCTCGCCTCGGGTTAGAGAAATGCCAAAGAAAATATGTCTCAGGGTGTAATTTAGAAAATAAAGTCCGATATCAGCCTTTCAAGAGAACAATATTTATAAATTGATTGGGAAGAATTCTCAGCGGCACACTGGGCAAGCGTGCTACTTGTTTTTGTTTCTTTGAGTAGAAGCGACTTTCGAAAGAACATCTCAACAATGTGTCCAACATTCGTAAAAGTTCAACTTGTCTTGGTTCGTCATTCAGCTTCTCACTGTATAATGCAAATGTAATTCGACATTTGCAAATTTGAAAAACAAGATATCGTAACCGAAGTCGTTTCTACACAAACGAGGTAGCAAAAGTAAGTAATGTACTAGCGGGAAATGTTTAGTGTGCCGCCACCAGTTTACTTCAAGCTGAAAAATCGTCATCGACGCGCATGACGTCACATGGTCGGAA
>NC_134787.1:58448655-58453655 GCF_046742065.1 Oratosquilla oratoria
GTGTGAAAAGGTAAAGGAAGTGCAGATGAAGCTGGTCCGGAGATCGAGTGTCAGCCTATCGGGGCTGCACATCCAGATGGATGTTAGGGGGTTGACGAGTTATGGAAATGGGGAGGAGGGAGACACTCCTCTCTGATGTCCATCTTTCAGGGCCTCCAGGTACCCCAGTCATTGGTCCCTTTTTTGACTTGATTAAATCTACACACACACACACACACACACACACACACACACACACACACACACACACACACACACACACACACACACACACACACACACACACACACACACACACACACACACACACACACACACACACACACACACACACACACACACACACACACACACTCTTACTTTTCCAAGGACTAGACCCTTCTATCAAGCACTGAGGGAAATATTTTCATTTATTAATTCATTTAGTAACTTTGTGTACTACAAACGTAATAGATTAGCATACTAATCGTTTGTTACCAATATACAAATCATGATGCCAAAGTGATACGTTACTGACTGTATCGTTATATAGCACTCGCCAAACCATCAGTATGGGGAGTGAACTGCATTACATTTGCGTACTAATTTTTTGAGCGGGCAAGTAGTAGGTGTATCTGAATACTAGATATGTTAGATATGTATACTATTATGAAAATAATGATTTCAGCGTTTTTATCCTGCGGGCGCACATGCGTGTGTGTGTGTGTGTGTGTGCGCGTGTGTGTGTATGTGTTCACGTGTGCCTGTATGTGTCTGTGTGAGTGTGTTTGCGTGTGTGTGTGGGTGTGTTGATATGTGCGTGCGAGTGTGTATGTGTGTGTTTATATCCGTGTGTGTGTGCGTGTATGTGTTGTGTTTGCGTGTGTGCGTGTGTTTACGTATGTATGCGTGTGTATGTGTGTGTGTGTGCGTGTGTGTATGTTCATGTATATATGTGTGTTTGTATCTGTGTGCGTGAATGTATGTGTGTAGGTGTGCGTGCGTGCGTGTCTAAATGCGTGAATGTATGCATGTGTGTCTGTGTCTGTGTTTGTTTGCTTGTATATGTATGTGTGCGCGCGCACGTGTGCATGTGTGTGTGTGTGTGTGTGTGTGTGTGTGTGTGTGCATGCGTGCGTGGGTACGTGCGCATGCATATATACATGCATAGAGCACTGGTTGAATACGTAGTACATCTGTCTTTGCTTATTTCGGTGGCGGGTTCTTCATTCAAGCAAATTTGTGACCACACAACCCCTCACTCCACAGGAGATTTGTGTTCTTTAATATCTCATTCACACTTACTACTAGGCACCTATACAATGCCTCGTTGACAATGTATGCAAGTATGAAAGCTTTATATCAATCGTTGTAAATAGCTTCGTCCATCATTTTGGCATCGTTTAAATATCAATGCACTGCCTTCATTTGTATATATGCCTTTCTTGAATATCAGACATTGGTAAAAAAAAAAAAAAAAAAAATTATCTTGATTATAAATCGGTCTAGTACTAGTTTTATTATGCATTTCTTTTGTGGATCCTACAAAAGAAACAAGAAGAAAAAGAAGTACCATTAGAAAACTTTGTTGTATAAATAACTTCGGAAGATATATTTGCAGCGTTGTGATAAATCGTGGGTCAAATTTTTGTGTCCGTCCCCAAGACAACCTTGTATGTCCTTTTTTTTTTCAAAATTGTATCAATTCAATGCAATAACCATATATATATTAACATATAAACAAATAGATTAGTGGGGTTCGGTCATATCGTGAGGATCATTTTGGGGTCGCCTGAATAAAAGGTTAGGAAACACTGCTGCAGATAATCGAAGTTTAGTCACTTCAGACGAAACGAGCCAACGCCCCATTTCTGCCCTCCACCAATCACCGTCACCTTGGACCACCTCAAGACCGACCGTTATTGGTCAGGGCGGAAAGAGGGCGGGGCTAGTTTCGCCTGACATTAATTCCCTGTTCACACTAGCGGTCTGAACCGCGCGGCACCGCATAGTCAAAAAACAGCGGTTTTGTGTGAACGCTTCCATTGACTTACGTTGTAACTGAACCGTCGCGATTCGAACCGCTAGTGTGAACAGGGCGTAAACTGGTGACTATAGGACCTTTTCGTTATGCACAAAAACATATGTGATTGTTTTATTTGTACTTATGTAATATTACATAATGTTAAGAAAGGAAAAAGTGGCATAAAGTTACTTATTTGTATATGAGAAATATGTGTTTCCCTTTACCAAAGCATAAGTGTGTCTAAGTATAGTCAATATAAAACAGCATTTGAATTTTGATATAATTTTCAAACAAGATAAATTCTACCTAAGTGTAAAATAGCATTTCGCCTTATTAATTTCAGCACTCAATTCTATTTATTGTTAATGATTTTACTTTAGTTAATGATGTACAATCTATACATAATGATTGTTTTACAGATTTTCTTACATAATGATCTTATGTATTTACAAATTGTGAGTAATAGCCTCTATTGTATATTCATGTAGATTTAAATTATTTATTTTAACTGGATTCAGAGTTCAGTTGATTTTTCTGTATATGCAAAAGAGTGGCTGTGTCCTTAATATGCATTTCTATTTATTTTGTGCAAATGTAATGATGTGTCTATGTATAATATTCAATATGTATTTATGTGGTGTGTGTGTGTGTGCGTGCGCGTGTGTGTGGGTGGGTGTGCTTTATGTTTATGCATCATTTAATTTCAGGATGGGTAGATGTGGGTATGGGTGTGTATGTATACATATATAAAGATAGAATATAAGAAAGAAAAAGGAGAGAGAAAGAGAGAAAGCTATACGCTTGTGTGTGTGTGTGTGTGTGCGCGTGCGCGCGCGCGCGTATGTGTGAGCACATGTGTGTGTATGAGTATAAGTGTGTGTGCATGTGTGTGGGCGCAGGTGATTGCATGTGTGTGTGTGTGTGTGTGTGTGTGTGTGTGTACGCATGTGCAGGTGTGTGCGCATGTGTGTCCGTTCATGTGAATGCATATGTGTGTGTGTGTGTGTGTGTGTGTGTGCGTGTGTGTGTGTGAGAGAGAGAGAGAGAGAGTAATTGATTCACCATGGTTTTGGATTACGTACTGAACTCGTGATCAGTAGCTATAACCTTTCCTCATAGTGCATACATGCATAAGTGCATGTGACTATGTGCGTGCATGCGTATACATGTGTTTCCGTGCCGTAATTTTAACATAAACCTTTGTGTTATTCCTTTACATAGATTAACCCCACAGTTTTTCACACAGAGTGGCTGTACGAGGGGCCTACCCGCCTCTTCTCCGTCTAACCGAATATGAACCTTATTTTCTTAATGAATAGGGATGTGTTTAGCGTGGAGGAGAAGAGCCACGTAGGCCACATGAAGTCCGTTAACCAATCGGTGCTGGACGGTACGAGCAAATGGTCAGCTAAGATTGCCATCACAGGTTGGTTGAGGCCCCGGTCGCTTGATTTGTCTGGTGTCCAGTGGTTGTCTCAATTGTTTGTGGACGTCGTTGTTGTGCACTACTGATTCTCGGGATCCTCACCTGTTGCCCGCCGTGTTCCTCGTGTCCTCTACGTGCTTGCTCCTGTAGAAGGACGAGGAGGTGTAAATGTGCAATGGCTTTCCTGGTCTCCTCATCTAAACTGCTTCTTCTCCTTCCTCCTCCTCTTCCCTCGGGTTGTCGAGTGCGGGGTGCGCAAGGAAAGCGGAGCCGTGGGTCGTTCGGGCAGGGGTGCTACAGGCACCTCGAGGGAGCTCCGTGTTGTATCAGTCATAGACAGAGTGCTCCGGCGACCCGCACCTCGACGGCCCGAGGCTTCAGGAGGAGGAACACAGGTCGTCAACGCAGCAGAAGATCTATATGCTGCAACATCGCTCTATCGTCGCCCGCCGCCATGACCCCAGTTGTCAGCAGCATGTGCAGCTTCCTTAGCGGCAGCTGAAAGTGGCGGTGCTGGCGGCAGCGGCGGCGGTAGCAGGTCCACGAAGCAGCTGCCACACAATAGTAGTAGGGCTGGGCTTAATGCTGGTTTTGTGTGTGCAGCTGTTCTGGCTGCAGCTGTCGCATCCCAGCATTGGCAACAGCAGTTGTATTAACTGTAGCGGTGCTAACAAGTGCTGGGTGTGCTCCTCTTCCCGCAGGATGACATTCCAGGTGGACCCCGATACGCATATAGATTGCCTCGAGAAGGCTGAGGCAAACGTGCTGGAAGGCACGTCGCACTGGTCCTGCAAGATAGCAGTCACAGGTCAGGGCCGGGGATCGTGAGGCGGAGGACCTTTCAAGCTTTGATATCTGTCCGTTCGGCAGCACCCACTAGCTAGCCGCCCTAGCAGCGGCTCGGACGGGTTCCCTAAGGACCCTCTGGTTTTGGACTCCTCGACTTGAAGCTAAACCTTGAAGCTCTTGGGCTGGAAGACTTTTGTCGATTTTTTCCTTTAAGTCGTTGACACGTTCTGTCGACAGCTTAATTCACCAACAAGGTTTAAATCATTCAGGGAACCAGCCAAATAAATAGTTCCTTGGTGCTTAACATATTATTAGTCATTATCTTATTAACCTAAGTCAAACAGTCAATCACGTGATCCTTAAGCTCTATTGTGCAATAAGAATGTTTGTTAAAGTAATAACTTTACTTCCAAACAATGACTATTGTAAATCAATGTAACCGAAGATTCATTAACAACGTTTGAGAGAACTGATTTGGCGAAATGAGGCCATGATAAGTCTTAGGGTCCTACAGAATACTTCCAGCTCAGGAGTCCTTAACCAACACCCGTCTCAGCCCATATTCTTCTACCACTACCACCATCACCACCACCACCACCACACTTTCCAAATCTACCAAATCTACCACCATTAACCACCACATGTTTAATATCGAGCACCACACATTTTTATTTCACCATTTCCACCGCGTACCATTTTGTGCAAATGTCATCTGTCTTGCCGGTGACACGCCTTTTTTTTTATTATTATTTATCATTTGCATCTGTTACTGATCTTGCC
>NC_134787.1:58458655-58511155 GCF_046742065.1 Oratosquilla oratoria
TATGTGTGTTTGTGTGTGGTGTTCCGTGTGTGAAAACTCAAGATCCTTAATTGGTCGCTCATTCTTGGGTGCTCTTGCAGCCCATACGTCGTCTCGCAGTGACTTGACTGGTACCACGATGGTCGGCCGTTGATTCAGAGCGTTTTGCATCCTGTCGTACGCTTTGTAGCTCTTTGCCTAACCCCTTCACTGTTTCTCTCGTTGTTCTGTTGACACAGTTTTAGTTATTCCAGTTGCAACTGTCGTTTGATGTTTGCCCTGAATGTACTATGTATTGTGATGTTTGTTTATATTATGTATAAGTTGTGCATATATCGAATGACCTCTTCATTGCTCTGCAGGTTGTACAATGTAAATATCCCAGTGAATTTTTATGCTGATATTGTCTATATGAAATGTTACAGTGTAATAGATACTATGCTAGTAATACATTATTGATTCATATTGATACCCTTGCCTATTTTTCATCTAACGGAGATCTTTCTTTTCCCTTGTTTGCTTGACCTTTGTCTGCTTGGACGTCTTGGAACTGAAACAATACAACGGCTCGTTTGAAAAATGCCATCACACCATCCCCTCACCCTCCTCAACCTCTCCAACCACTTGCAATTGTCGCCTTCTCTTCCTCTATCTTTCTCTAATGTGTCCCCCTTTATTTCTGTAAATCTTGTTTCACCTTATTTGATACTGTGTTTTATCGGATTCTTCCTGTCCCGTACACTCTTGTAATCTCTCTCTTTCTCTTATAATCTCTGTCTCCCTCCCTTCTCCGTCTCCTTTCTCCGTCTTCCTTCTCCCTCTCACTCTTTCTGTCCACAACTTCCTCTCCCCCTGCCGTCGCCGCCATCCTCTTTTCGGGCCACTGCAGTGATCTGCGCGCAAGGGCTGATCGCCAAGGACAAGAGCGGAACTTCCGATCCGTACGTGACCGTACAGGTTGGCAAGGTCAAGAAAAGAACGCGCACCGTCCCGCAAGAGCTCAACCCTGTCTGGCAGGAGAAGTTCTACTTGTAAGTTGAATGGTTATGGAATATACACACGTAAACAATTCATAGGTGTCTTTGAGAAGAAACGTAGGAATGCTATCTGTGTTATGTTACTGTGGGGTATTTTCTTTGTTGCCTGTTTGGGGTAGTGGGAGGAAGGAATTAAAGTTTTCGGATCTACTTCAGTGAAAAGGTGGACTAAATATAATTTAAGTTAATACAGAAAGATCACAACACTGGAAACGTGTGTTCAACAGATGCAAGGTAACCACTATTGAAAAGAAACAACAGAAGCAGAGCGCCTTCGTGTATTGCATCGTCAGTATTACATTTCCGCACTGACGATGTAATACACGAAAGCGCTCTGCGCCTGTTTTTTCAGTAGTGGTTACATACCGCTTTCGTCTCATAACAATCTCTTTTTGCTCTCCACCTCATCCACAGCGAATGTCACAACTCGAGCGACCGTATCAAAGTCCGCGTTTGGGATGAGGACAACGACATCAAGTCCAAGTTACGACAGAAGCTTACGAGGGAGAGTGATGACTTCTTGGGCCAGACCATCATCGAGGTGAGAAAAAGAGAACGGGAAGGGTTACTGATTTATAAAGTTGATTTTGTTGGCCTTGGTTTTGTACCAATGGTTCTCAACCTGGGGTCCTTAGACCCCTAGAGGTCTTTCATAAGGGGGACCATAGAGCAAGACCTAGTGTGAGTTAGTGGATGCTTAGCGATTCTAGTCAGAGATGAAGTGTTCTCTAGAAGGCTAAAGAACTCAAATACATAAATTTAGGAATCGTAAGAAATTAGGTTGACAGCCCATGATCATTCCTATTCCATTAGGAAATACTTGCAGTTCTACGATTGGCCGTCAATTGCATTACGTTGATATAAGCAATGGGTGTATGCGAGCCATTTACTCACATGGCAGAGAAACCTGCCTACTCTCTTCCCTAAATATTGCACCAGATGTCTTTCGTACAGCCGGATTCCAAAGTCTGACGACCGCTTTGCCTTAGCCCGGTCTCCCCACATGTAAAACCAGAAACGCTGAGTTCATGTCATGATGTCTGATAAATCGGTTTATACTGGAGTGCTACAAAAATATGAAATTGATATCCTGTGGTAGTACTTATCAGCAGATACCGGAAGAATGTCAGCGGGCTTTGTACTCTAGCTGTACGCTAGATAACACGCAAGCTATACAAAGGTCTGTATATACATGAATTGATAGCTCTGTCTTTGATACCTGACACCACGACTAATTGCTATTTTTGCGCGGGACGTAGGTGCGGACGCTATCGGGAGAGATGGACGTTTGGTATAACCTCGAGAAACGGACGGACAAGTCGGCTGTATCGGGCGCCATCCGCCTTCATATCTCTGTGGAGATTAAAGGAGAGGAGAAGGTGGCTCCTTACCACGTGCAGTACACGTGTCTGCACGAGAATCTCTTCCATTACTTGTGTGAGCTGGAGGGCGGTGCCGTCAAGCTACCTCAGGCGAGGGGCGACGACGGTTGGAAGGTTTACTTCGATGAACCGGCGCAAGACATTGTCGACGAGTTCGCGATGCGCTACGGCATCGAAAGTATCTACCAGGCCATGACGTAAGTATATACATTACATTCCCCTTTTCCCGCCTTTACATATGTACTTCTCTGCTCAAGTGTACAAGAATTTTTATATTTTCTGTTATGTTTTTGTGGAAATTATTGGTGAGATAGGGAATGTCGAGGGGATATTTTTTTAAATGTGTATCGAATATCGCCACGTGTCGGAGCTTTCATTTGAATTTTCACAGATTAATTCACAATAACGAGGATTTTCTTCTTAATGTGTAGAGAACACACTCACATCTCTTCATCATGTGGTCTAAGTACTTTACTGCCCTGCCTTTAACCAAAGGCACTTTTATATAATCTAATTTGTATTTTTTCGTCGCTGCACAGGCACTTCCACTGTCTATCCACCAAGTACCTGTGCCCGGGTGTACCGGCCGTCATGTCTACGCTCCTGGCCAACATCAACGCCTTCTACGCTCACACGACAGCCTCGTCAGCCGTCTCCGCGTCCGACAGATTCGCCGCCTCCAATTTCGGAGTAAGTTCGAGAAGAGAGACTTGTCCTTAGATCACCAAACACTTGCGCATAAAAGTCTAAGATTTATTCACGTTTATTTATTTGTGTATCTATTAACGAAAGAGGAAAAATGAAATGATGAATGAAATGATTCAGCGAGATTAGGTAACTACAAACCACCTCCTCAGCATAAATGTAAATCTCCACCAAATTCAGTTGAATCGATTACACTACCGAAATCCAATGAGCATCGTTTTCTGAGACAACTGTTATGCAATATTTGTTCAACAGAACGTAACTGTCCGGTGCTTATCATAAGAACTATGATATGATTCGCCGCGACAGTTAAATGTACACTTGATGGTCCTTTTATTATTAGAGTTAAAATAACAGGTTTATGAGTATGTATATATAAATACCTGGTAAATTATTGAGTCAGTTTTTAATCTACTGAAGAAAATTTGATCGTTAGGATCAGTTAGGGAAAATTATCTCAAAATATACATTGACTGTTTTCAAAATGAGGGTAGTGATTGGTGGAGTACCCCAGGGATCATAGATCGCACTCGAGGACCGTTGTATTAACCTCTTCTTCCTCAACTGAGATCACCATATTTCAGCACGTATATATATTCTCTATTTTCATTTTTTATATTTGTTTCCATCACCGTAGCCAATGATTTAGTAGCCTGTCTCTACCGGAGTGTTTACTCTATAAATAAATAAATTTTGGCGATGTCCGTGACATCGTTATTTCCAACGAGAGAGCAAACTCTAACTTGTGGGTCCGAATGCAACGAGACCCCATCCAGACTATGTACCACCCTCTAGCTGAATAAAATCGTCTGGTTTTAGTCAAAGTAAGGCGCATTAGATAATAATGTTACTCTGTAGATATCGCCATCATCACTCACTTCTGCTTTTAATATCATGATGTGTGATGACGCCAAGGTTCCATGTTATAAACATAACCCTTGTTTTATGCTATTTTTTGTGATTGAATATATATCCCATACAGAAGTGTGTGACACTGCGCACTGTATAACTACTCAAGCGTACATGTCAGGCGATTCCATTTACTTGAGAATCTCTGCCTAAACAGACACCGTTCAATGACTCAAATCTGAATAAAATCACTTGACGCTTTCTAGAATCAAAGTTTTAAGTACACCAGAGTTGTGTAAAGGTTAAGTGATTTTTTTTTTCTTTTTTTTTTTGGCGGGGGGAATGTGCGCAGAAATGTTATATGCAAATTGTCTTCAATCTGTACGAGTTTCCATTGTTCTAATATCATGATGCACACAATTATTAAGCGCTTCTTATTTAAGATTTGATTATGTTTTATCAAATATATCCAGTTTTTAAATGTAGTATGACATCATATAACTATTTTTCAATCATGAAATTAAAATTCTCATCGAAAAACACGTGTGGACACATTTTCCCTTATGTGCCAGTCACAAAGCTTGTTCGCTCGCGCGCGCACGTGCATTGGCTACCACAACTTGCAGTTCCTATTTTCTAATCGATTATCTTTACTCCCGCTGCAACAGGAGCATATTGAGGAACTCTATATGGGCGTAGGTCGTCCTTGTGTTTTTATGTTCCGTCTTGGCTTCGTAAAATTATCACCGTAGAGTTTGAAGATAAAAAAAATATGTTTGAGCTTTGAGTACGAATATGTAGAGCTGTAGTAGTAACTGTAGCTACGACGACGTCAGCCAGGTAGATTTGTAACTCCCATGGTCTTGGATCACGTGTTGGACTCGTGATCGACAGCTATTTCCGTCCAGGAAGAGAGCTCAGAGCTCATATATGACCGATCTATAGATGATGCTGTGACCTTACACGCACTCACTCACCCAACTCCCCACCCACGTGAGTTGGAGTAACGACTCACAGCGCAGCGATACTTAAATTATTTCAGCTCTGGTCAGGATTCGAACTCGGACCGCTGTAGCAGCGGTTGCGAATGTTACCACTGCGCCGCCAAAGTCATGTGCGTCTATGTATGCGTGTGTGTGTGTGTGTACACGCGCATTTGCGTGTGTATATGGTTTACCATGGTCTTGGATTACGTGTTAGACTCGTGATCGACAGTTATTCCTCCCGGATGAGAGCTCAGAGCTCGTATGACCTATGGGTAATACTGTGACCTTACACGCACACACACCCAACGAGAGTTGGAGTAACACCCCTAGTGAAGCAATACTGAAATTATTCCAGGCCTAGGCTGGAGTCGAACCCGGACCGCCGTAGTGGCAGGCGAGAACTCCAACCACAGCGCCACGAGATTTGTGCACATAGGCGTGTGTATATTGTATTTACATATATGGGAGAATGTGTGAATCATTCCTTTGTCAGTTACTCTTATATACCATATTTCATGCGGTTATTTAGGTATGAGACCTGGCAGATATAGTTACGCTGCAATATATTTAATTCCTGCAATAGTCAACTTAATTAGTGTACAAAAAATGCCATAAAATTGAACAGCCTTGCCAGCGTTCGAGTATGAGTTACATTAGGTATCGCTAGAAGAGGCCTGTAACAGTAAATACACATGGCCTCCTAGTATCAAAATATATCTAGACTTTGTGGCAGAGAAATACAGAAAAAGTCATCCCCATACGTCTAGTCATTCCAACCCCTTTTTTTTTTTTTACATATGGGAACACGACGACATTCTTATCCTCCTTTGTACCGGGGTTGGCCATTGAAACCACATCAACAATGCAAAATACTGCATTATTCACAATGGGATAAAGCACTACAAAAATAAGCATGCGGTCGCAGCATAAGCCGAACCAAGACTGACTGAGACGCCAAACCCCGCCAATAAGCTCAGACTTGGCGGGAAAAAACATACTCGCTTAACATGAACACTTGTTTCTCACAATAATATATCAAGTATATAATAATAAATCGACAATATTGCAAATATGTACGTACAACACACAAAGTATATTATAGATCACCATTACACCGTCACAGGAGCAAGTGAAAAAAAAAACAGATGGTGTCCGAGAAGAAATACTGGAGCGATTGACAAAAAGAAAAACAAAAGTGAGAGATAATATTAGTTGTTATGGCTGAACATTCCTTTGTGGTTTAAGATATTATTACTTTTAACTTAGAAGAATGATACGTGATTCTGGTCCATAAGGGTGTCACTAGCCCTCCCAGACCCCAAGTATTGAGTGCTTAAAACTATACAGCTAATACCCCTAATATGGCGTATCCATATAATTCAGTCTGAAATATTCAGCGTAGATTTGTTAAAGTAGGTATTCGTTGATTAATCTGCGTCATGTACGAGTTGGTTCTACTGTAGAAGTAAACTTGTATTTTTTTATCAACAGTATTCAGTTGCTACTCTATTATCCCTGCCTCTCTTACCACATACATGATACTGTATATGATTTAGTCTCTCTCTCTCTGAGCTCTCACTCTTTCTTTCTCCCTCCCTTTGTCTGTCTCTCTCTTTCTCTCTCTCTCCCTTTATCTCCGTTTCTATCTCCATCTATCTCGTCATTCTTTATGATTTCTTAAGAACCAACTTCCTCTAAATGTTGTCATCCTAGATGTAATTTTCTGCTGAGCCAAGTTAATTTATTTAAGGAAGAATTTTATACTGATTCTGTGTAGCACTGCATTCTTTCTAATCCCTGTATGACCCACTTCCTTTGCAGAAAGAGAAATTCGTGAAGTTGTTGGACCAACTGCACAATTCTCTCCGCATAGATCTCTCTATGTACCGCAACAACTTCCCTGCCAGCTCCCAGGAGAAGCTGCAGGATCTCAAGAGCACCGTTGACCTCCTCACCTCCATCACCTTCTTCCGAATGAAGGTCAGTTCTGAACGTCACTACTCATGAGAACCGTATGTTCCATTATGTGTTTAGCATCTCTCCCCTGTCTTCTCTTTTTCTGCATGAGGGGATGGAGAGTTGGGGTCGCCGATTAAATGAAGCGGACTAGTTGTGGATGTGTTGTGTCTTGCTGCATTGCTGATGCAGGGTTGACCACTCATCCAGGAGGAGCCAAGAAAAGAGGGAGGGAGGGAGGGGTGGTGAATGGGAGTGGAGTATGTGGGATCTAATGGGTTGGAGTGGATTTATGCCTTCGACTTTGGCTACTTCCTTTGTAAGGGGGAAAAGGCCATTGGTATATGTAAGCATATATTTCTTTTTGCTATATTCAAATGCATATAAGGTGAAGAATTTGGGGAAATTGCATTTCATCAAATTATTTGAAAATAAATTTCCATCTCGGTGATAAAATCAGTGTTGTGGTTGTTTTGTGCATGTGTGTTTGTGTGTGCGCGCATGTATGTACGTATATATATATACTGTACACACACATATATATTATATACAGTATATATATATATATATAGTATATATGTTTATGTGATGAAGAGAGATATTTGGATCACGTGCTGGAATCTCAATCGACAGCTGAAACCCTCATAAAAGAGAACTCAGAACTTGTATTGCGCAATATATGGGTAGTGCTGTGACTTAAAAAAAAACTACACATCCATCTGCTTGTTGAAGGGGGACAGCGACAGTTTGCAGTAGTGTGATTTTGCGAAGCCTTGAGCAGGGTTTGATCTATGCACTTCACCAACATGTCATGTGTGTGATTCACCATGGTCTTGGATCATGTGTTGGACTAGTGATTGACAGCTATTTCCCTCCCAGACGAGAGTTTAGAGCCTGTACATGACAGATCCAGGGGTAATGCTGTGACCTTACACACACACATACCCCCCAACTCCCTACCCACGAGAGTTGAAGTAACAACCTGCCATGCAGTGATACTAAAATCATTTCAGCCTTGGACGGGATTCGAACCTGGACCTCCATAGTGGTAGCCGGGAACTCTACCACTGCGCCACAAGTCGTGTGTGTGTGTGTGTGTGTTTACCTAATCGTATTTACCTAATTGTAGTTTACAAGAAAGGTGTGCATGTGCCACGCTCATTAGTCCCGTCTCCTACTCTCTAATGTTCTAACATACCTAGACTCAAATTCATGTACAGTTCCAACTTAATCTATATCAATAATTTCCAATTATCATATATATGTTTGAGCTCATGTATTGTTTGAGCTTGGGCTATATTTCCTCAAGCTTAAACAATACATGCGAGTGTGTTTTACATACACTGAATGATCCCCAGTGAACAGATTTTCATCTTTTCAACCCCATTTATCTCTCTTGATAGCACAATGGGCTAAGTCACTGGTCACTTGGTATGTCTGAGCTGGGTTCAAGTCCTTAGCTTGACCACGTATAAGTTTCCGTATATATGCTTCCATTGAGCTCCTTGTCACTCTCGACTGTGATGGCATGGAATTAAAGTAAATTAATGTGGTTGAAAAGATAAAAATGTGTATTTACCTAGTTGTATTTTGCGGGAAGGGGAGCTATGCTCGATGTATGTGTGTGGGTGAAATCGTGCTTGTTGATACGTTCTTTTTCTTCCACCAGGTTCAAGAACTGTCCTCACCTCCTCGTGCCAGTGTCGTTGTGAAGGAGTGCGCCATTGCTTGCCTTCGCTCAACCTACCACTTCCTTTTTGAAAACTGTTACGAACTCTACAAAAGAGAATTCCAGGTGAGGTGTTATATATCATTCTGTGTGTCCCATAATGATAAAGAAAATAAAGTACATTATGTTCAGGGAATCCTTGTGTGTGATTTGTCTTTTGGGATCTCTGATTTACATAGACTGTTGATAGTCACAAATGTTTCTGTTCCAGGTCATGAAGAAAAATTTCACTGGAAATTTAGGTGTACAACACCACACTTATCCCCCTAGATTTTGCCTCAGTATGATATAAGCATCATGATTTCTCGAGTTATTATCTAACTAAAATAATTAAGAACCATCTTTTATGTGTTGATGTCAAAAGTGGATATTAAAAAAAATCAGGGAAGGCAACTTGGAGAAAATCCTTGAGTCGAAGCTAATGGAAAGATGTTTTGCTTCTCCTTGGGGATGTATAGTGTTTGATTAAGCTGGCATAGGGTATTCGTGTATATTCCATCTAGAGTTCATTCAGTGCACATCATTTCCCATTCTGATATTTGACCTATGGTTTGCCATTCAGCAAGTTGTGTGGTTTGTATTCCCCTTCCATCCGAAATGGCCTCCATTGTACTGTCATTCTTTCGGTTCATATCCTTCCAAACTTGTTGGATGATGATGTCAAAGAGTACAATATTACTTCCTATTGTTGCAAGTCTCACTGCATTTTATGTCTGTAGTAGTTTACAAGTAATTACAGGTCCTTCAGGCCCTTTATGATCACTTACTCCTTTGGAGCACTTGTAAAATCCTCCAGATGTAACTACAGTTGCAAGGGACTATTGTTTCATCATTGGCTGGTTTTTGTCAACACTGAACACCTTGTGAGGTGGGAGAGACTTTGATATGTAAATAAGCAATGTTGTAGATACTTGCACATTCATGTCTAAATGAGAACATTTGATTACAAGTGTCACATAATTATGTGCAAGGACATTCAAATGTCACCGAAGAGTATGATAAAAAAAAATAATAATAGAAAATAAATAAATAAATAAAATAAAAAGGAGGCTAGTTAGTGCTAATAATCCAAAGCAGATACTTCATTGTGGGGCTGCCAGAGGTGATAAAACATATTTGTTAGATATTACATTTT
The DNA here is from genome assembly GCF_046742065.1 of Oratosquilla oratoria. Lineage (NCBI taxonomy): Eukaryota > Metazoa > Arthropoda > Malacostraca > Stomatopoda > Squillidae > Oratosquilla > Oratosquilla oratoria. Next base: position 58,468,414 of record NC_134787.1, read on the forward strand.
AGTGCATGAAATACATTATGTTCTTATCACAACAGTGGGGAGATATTGATTTTGACTGCTGGAAAAATGCAATATTCTTTTGTGCTGACTCATTATTGAGTAGATAAATGACTAAATAGATAAATAATAAGCAAATAGATAAGTAAAAAAAATAAATAAATAAAGATTAATTGCTATTCTGGCAATTATGCTGCAACCAGCTCTTCCTTCACAAATTTGGGCAGCATTTCTCTCTCTCTCTCCCCTCCCTCCCTCTCTCTTGCTCTCTCCCCCTCCCTTTCTCTTTCTCCACCTCTCCCCCCTTGCTCCCTCCTTTCTCTCTCTTACTCTCTCCCCCATCCTCTCTGTCTCTCTCCCTCCCTCTCTTTCACTGTCTTACTCTCTCCCCATCCTCTCTCTTCTTCTCCCTCCCTTCCCCTCTCTCTCTTGCTCTCTCCCTTCCTCTTTTGCTGTCTCCTTCTCTTGCTTTCTCCTCCCTCCCTCCCCTTCTCTCTCTTTCTCTCGCTCTCTCCTTCCTCCTTCCCCCCTCTTTCTCTCCTCCCTCCCTCTCCCCTCTCTCTCCTCCCTCCCCTTCTCTCTCTCTCTCTCCTCCCTCCCCTTCTCTCTCTCTCTCTCTCCAAAGCACCCCATCAATTTTGAGACCAACATAGGATTAAATTTTCCACCATATAAAATTTTTAGTTTATTTATTTTAGCCTAATTTGATCAAAAATGGATTTACCATTTGAGCTGCCAATATGCACACATACTCACACACACATACACATATTATAAGGGTGCAATGACCTTATCATTTTCTTTCTTTGATACTCTGGTATTGGTATAAGGGCTTTTCAAAGATTTGTATAATGGATTAGAAAAAATATCACTATTGGTGAACAATGATTTATTATATCTGGTCTTCGTAAGATGCTGTGGTATAAGAGATCTTTCAGTGTTCATCATTTTCTCTTTGTCAGAACTCTTTCACTTAATCACAAAAAAGTTATGGTCATGCAAAAGAAAATAATAAGTAATTAAAGAGAAGAATAAATGCATATGAGTAGATAAGTAATTAAATAAGAAAACAAACATATGAAAAAATAGTCTCTTCCCAATATGTTGTAATACTTTCATACGTCAAAGATGAAAGAAGTGAAGCTGCACACATTCTGACTCATTGACCTTTCAACCCAGCCATGGTGATGACCCAAGAGAGGAATGACTTGTGTACAGAGCCTCATTTGTCTCCACTGTCCATGCCTATCTTCCAGCTTTGTTATTTCCAAATGGCTTCTTATTATTTCTGAAGATGTTTCCTAGAAGGTGCTGTTGGATTCAATAAATTTGATTTGTGTATATTTTTGTAATCTATTATGGATGGTGTTCCAAGCATTGCAGGTATACTGGATATGATTTTTTTGGGGGGGTAATATTATGACGGAGTTCGTCTTTAATTTCAGGGACATGGTGATAATATTATCCTTATGACTTTCATGTTTGATTAATTTCCCATTTTGTTCTGTATGCATGCACCATTCTTTTTGGTCAAACACCTTCTTTAGACGGCATCAGTAAGTTCTGAGATATATTTGTATCATGAGATTAGAAAAGATGTAGGTCATGAAATAGGTTTATGTATTGTTTCAAATAATTATTTAGTAACTATTTGCCTATTCAGTAGTACTATTGAAGAGCAAAAGCAGTTCTTGAATAGTTGTTAAACAATGGATAAATATACAAATTTCACTATTTTATTTCAAAATTCACTAAGTTCTTTGGATATATATGTTTTAAAAGAAAACTATTTTTTCGAGATGCTATATTTATTTTACCATGTGATTTCTTTCTCCTCTGCTCTTATGCTAACTGTAATTTCAATAATGAAATAGATCCCAGATGTAAGTAAAGAAATATCTTTGTGAGCAACAAAATTAATTTGTAGACTCTTTCATCCTCATACTTATTTAATTGACATGATAAATTCTAATCTGTAATTATGCATTGTCATTCATAAGAACGCTCTCAGAAGTTGATTACCTCGTACACTTTTTTCTCTCTCTCTCATTGACCTTTCCTTTGTGAATTCTAACATTGTTGTTCCAACCTAGTCTCCCCATCTACTTTTCTTTTTCTGTTCAAATACCAAACCTTAGCAATCGGACAATTTCATAACAGTTTTTATTTGAAATTATATTTTTCTTTCATGAATATTATTTCATAATCATTAGTTTTTCCTATTCACATAGTATCTTTAGTGAAGTTGAACTTTTATAATTTTATTAACAAGTTATTATTATTATTCTCTTACTTTCGCACTGCACGACTTGATGTCATTCTTAGATGGATGAAATACCTGTAAGTTATGTAAATGCCTTACACCTGAATATAAAATGTCTAACCAAATTGTCCTCATACTACGTAGTAGTTATATATCAACAAAAAATAACTCCGTATGTTTTGTTTCGTGTCCTGTTTGGTAAAGACGTCAGACCTTCAAGAAGGAGAAAAAGAAGAAGAAAAAGTGGAAGTAAGTTGTCTCCTCCTGGGTGCAGTAGTTGGGGCTTCTTTGATAATTTCGTTTCAAGCTCATAGGTTTGTGCTCCCTCTTGCATCTTTTACTCGGCGTAGGAAGTCGCACAGTGTACACCAGCGTGGGATATATGCGTACAAGAAGAAAGGAAAGCTTGTATCTGGCTATGTACAAAGAGTACTCGTTCGCTTATAGGAATATGCTATTGGAAAGAAAATGAACTGTCATAAGTAATTTTGGGTCCCTATGGTGCACAGCGCACCCAGTAAGTGTTCTGGTTGGGTAAACATCTAACAATTTTATTCAGTTAGGTAAAAAAACCTTGTTTTAATGGGGGTTTGGATTGTTTGTGACCTATTTCCAGTGAAGGACCATCCCCCATATATGAATAGAATTGTTTGGTGCTAGCCACAACAAAATTGATATGGTGTGCCACAGTCACAAGGAGACTAAAAACACAGGTTGACATAGTATTGTTGGTGTAGGCTTGTGCATTTCTTGCTTTGATGCTAGTCTCCACTGTCGATTCCCTGAAGTGGCCCGTTGTTGGATTCCGTTGGGCACTCACCTCTTTCTAGTGCACCTGTAAGTTGTGACTCTTAGATCCCCCTTGGGTTTTGTTCATACCTTATGGGTAATTTTAGGCATAAATTATAACAGTTTTGCTATTTATGAGCTGCAACTTAGCTCACTAATGTGCTAGATTAACCTATGATTCTGCATTCCGAAGCAACTCGCTGACATATTGAAAAGAGGCAGATAAAAAGATCTGGCCTTCATATGAATCATCACTTTGTCCACTGATTTTTTGGAACACACTTGGAGACTCGGTGCTTCCAGTTCAACATATTTATTTCACTCATGATTATGCTTAATTAAGTAATTAATGTCAATCCTCTAAAGGTCTGTCAGAAAAGAGAGGACAGGTTTAGATTATGTCCTCCGCCTTACCCAGGGTTAGAGTCGTGGGCAGATATGTGACGATTGTTCTTGCCACAGGTGGACCCCTCGGACAAGAAGGAGGGCGAAGACCAGGGTCCCCGGCTAGACAGTGTCAATTTCTGGCACAAACTCATCGCCCTCATCGTCTCTGTGATTGAGGAAGATAAGAATAGCTACGCTCCCGTCCTCAACCAATTTCCACAAGAATTTAACATCGGACAGGTGAGAGGAAGGCAGAGATTGCCTTGTGATTTTCTGTGCCATCATATAACCATATCTTGTCTTGTGTGTTTTTATTATGCATTTATTTGAACCATGCTCATTGTTATGAGGTCACATTCTTAATCTTTATTTTTAATTTTTGTCGAATCGTCATTTATTTTGTCATTCTCTTTTATTAAATACTTATTTGAATTTCACCCACTGTTGTGAGGTCACATTTTCATGCTGCATCTTTAAGCTCTGTCAAATACCTAAATAGCTTGTCACATCGCTTTTTTTCAAACAAAAACTGATGATAGGGTTTCTTTAATATGTTTAGTTAATATTTTATAGATACTGTATATGAATATTTTCAGTTTCTAATGAATCAATTAGTATCAACTAAGAATAAGTTGAGGATGCTTGCTAACTGAGTGGATTAAAGCGTCAGTACTTGTGGCGGAGGTAGAGGTGATGGCAGTTTGAACCATGCCACCAGCAAGTTGGACCAAGGGCATATTTAATTAAATTCCACACTGCAAAGTTCTCTGTAAGGGGCAACGTCCTGGCCTCCTGATAGAGTCCGTGACGATACATCGAGTTATTTTGATTCTACCATCATTGGCATTGGTTCAGATTAGCCATATATTTCAACCCTTTTAGGTTCACCATTTGTATTTTTTAAACACTATATTTGACCTGTTTATAGTTCTCATGATTTCTGCTGATTTCTGTCTTTTTTTTCAGCTGTCTGCGTCAAGCATGTGGAGTTTGTTCGCTGTGGACACAAAATACGCCTTGGAAGAACACGAGCAACATCGACTTTGTAAAAGCAGTGAATACATGAACCTTCACTTCAAGGTGATCATTTCAGATTTTTAATAACTTTCTTTCAATTTTCCTTTTCCATGTAAGTACTCAGATGCGGATTATCAAATGAAGACTTCTAATATAACCATGAGAATAATGCATGGTCGTTTAAGTTGTGTCCAAACAATCTGTCCACATGTATTCTTAAAATATCTTGTTCTTTTGAACTAAGCACAAACATTGACTTTTAAAATGTTGAAGGTGAAGTTATTTATCGCCTAGAATTGAAAGTACTTATAAATATATATTCATGACAGTTTTAACATGATCATTGTGTGATTAAGTTTTACTGAAATGACAACACCGATAGATTGATCCATATATTTCACTTTGACTTCCTTTTCTGTCTTGTGCTTACTCAGGAACACCTTGTTTCTTTCATATTTCACCCTCCTCTCTCTGGCTGTCTTTTTTTTTCTCTGTCTCTACTTCTTGTTCTGTCGCTCCCATTTTTTTATCTCTCTCATAGATCCCTGTTATTTAGACCCTTTCCTTTAGTTGCAAATTAATTTTCTTTTCTGTAAACCCTTAGGTCAAGTGGCTGTACAACAACTACGTCAAGGATGTGCCTCCTTACAAGGACCAAGTGCCTGAGTACCCCGCGTAAGTATTGCGTGTTCTCTTCAATCTTTATAATCTTTATTTCAGATGAGATTCTTTAAGTTTCAAGTGTTCCCCACTACTAAAAGTTTCTCTGTCATAGTGGAGCATTATGAGGCATTATATGGAGCTTAAAAGTCTTTAATCATCGACAGACTTCAAGAATGTGACTCAGGGAATGTAAAGTGAAAAAAAAAAAAAAATCATATATTGTAATATATGTATATTCACGAACTTGTCAAGGATGAAGAAAGTGCATTGATGGGAGTGCATATTCCAGTCTAGTGCTAATTTATTCATGAAGAAAGAACTCGCCAAACCCAGTTAATTGTCCTTGCATTTTCTTTATTTTATGACATCTTGTGTTGTACTGGCATCCCTTAGACACATCAAATGAATTGAATTGCCGTCTGATGATCACTCAATTATTAGCCAGCCTCTCACGGCTTAATTGCTTTAGTAAGGCTTTCCTACAGAGAATGTCATGACACGTTTTCAGGTTCTGTATCAAATCAGAGGGAGGAGGAAAATCATGAACTTTTGACATTATCTTATTACAAAATCTTATTCATGCATTAGATTTATCATAATTAATCATATGATTATTCAAAATTTCATTTGTAAGCATTAAACACTATAAACTAGTAAGTGTGAGAAGTGGAGAGGATAACACTTCAATTAATATTTTATTACACTGATTACTGAAATTAGTCACTGGCCACATAACACTTTCTGATATCTGTTTAATTAAATTTTTGCGAAGGTAGGGCAATTTCTTACTTACAATAGTGATTGTGAGTAACAATCACTTTTTTGAGGGCCCTGTCCAGGCACAGTAAAGGATTGACGTGGAGATTTCCGTCACATACAGGGAACCTTTGCCAGGGGCATCGAACATGATCAGCTAGAAACAGATATAGGAGAGAGTCAATAGTCTTTATTTAGGCCGGGGCCTTGTAAAGGTCAGGAAAGAGACAGTAGGCTCTATTCAGGCCGGGGCATTGTAAGGGTCAGCAATGAGTTGACATCAGGAGAGAACCAGTAGACTATTCGACCCGGGGTGTTGTATTAGTGGCCAAGTAGACCGATACAAGACGATGATGGAGCTTTCCATCACATTTGGGGAATCCTCTGCTAGGGTGTCAAACATGATCGGCTAGAAGCCGATAGAGGAGAAATCACAAAGATTTCTATTTTGCAAGGAGATTCAACCATGATTGGCTAGGCACCAATATAGAAGGGAACACTTCTGTCTCTCGAGGAATTACATATCTACTCTCTTGAGTGCCCTTCGGTGTTTATATATTTGTACGAGGATGATGTCACTTAAGGAACACATTAGAGTTGTTCGAGCCCTTCCACACATTCAAATCAGGGTTCATTCAGAACGTAACTCCTACTTTCTCTGTTCTCACACCACTGGGTGAATCATACCTGTAGTCCCCCAAGAACTGTAATATGTACCTCTCTACATTCAGTATGCCTGTACATATAATTACACATTAACCATAATAATATAATATAATATTGATTTATCTTAATCACATAGATGTATACATATGATTATAATATTACATGAGATTACAATATCATTTTCATAATCATGCTAAAGTGTGCAAATGCAAGGTCATGTTGGCCAAATTAATGCTATATTTACACAGAAAATAACTAGTATGTTTTTCTACAGGGATTGTCTTACTTATAGTTTATATGTATATATATGATATGTGTGCTTGTTTTTGTGTTTGGATTCTGAGTATAGTGTCAACACCTTCAATATCATATAATTCATGTACTCCTCTTGTAGGTGGTTCGAGCCCTTCGTCATGCAGTGGCTCAACGAGAACGATGACGTGTCGCTCGAATATCTCAACGGTGCCTTCCAGAGGGACAAGAAGGACGAGGTGGGTATTTGGAAAGCGCAGTAGCCAAAACATAGAAGAATTGTTGGGTATTGATAGAGCAAAGATGTGGATCTTTGGGAAAGGAGACAGGATTAAGGAAAAAGTTGAAAGGAGGAAATGACATGTGACATTAAAGGCTAATGTGGAGAAAGAGTAGAGGGCACAGGGTTTTGGTTAAGAAACTTAGTGGTTATTAGGAAAACAGAGGTTTAATTTGGATCTGTGGTTCCCAACATGTGGATCATGGGTGTTGGGCCATGGACATTCATTATGTTTAGTAAAGTACAACTGCTAAATGAAAATCAAAGCTCTTAAATTTTGAATGTTGTTATTCATTAAAAGTCTATTTTGAATTTGGTGTGAAGTGAGTCAAAGTAAAAGTGATGTAAAATATTTCTGTTTTCCTAACATTAGATTACAAAGGGGTTTCAACATTGTAAAGTATATATAACCATATTATACAGTTGATATATTAGTGACTTTGGTGACATCTTTATGGACCAAGTCACGCAGCATTCTATTTTGATTGGAGAGTAATCTTCACTCAAAAAATAATGATAATGATTTAATTTCTACTATACCTCCATTCTGCTACCCTCCTTAAGTCTTTCCTTTACTGCTTCTATGACAATACCTCACTGGTGTGATATGATCCCCAGGAGTAAAGGTGCATTTTATTGCTGACAAATACACATGATTAAGATTGTATGGAAAAGGTTTAGATAACAAGTTATTGATTCTTGTTCTCCTCACCAGTTCCCGCCCAGTTCGGAACACTCGCTCTTCTCAAACTCTGTGGTGGACGTGTTTACGCAGTTGACGCAGTGCTTCGGTGTCGTCTCTAAACTCGAGACACCCGATCCAGAGATCTGGAAGCGTTTCATGAAGAGGTTCGCTAAGACCATTGTTAAGGTGTTGATAGCATATGCGGAGATTGTCAAAAAGGAGTTCCCCAATTATGTGGCAGACGAGAAGAAGGTAAGTTCTCAAAAGGTTTCAAGTACATTTATAAATCTGGTGGTATGACACTACATTTCTTCAAAGTGTACCTAACAGGGTGTTTACATGTAAATTGTTGATTAGTATTATATTGAGAAGTGCATTATCAGTACGATCCCATTTTTCACACTTCTTTCATATCCTCAGGCTTGCATCCTCATGAACAATATTCAGCAACTTCGAGTGCAACTTGAAAAGATGTATGAGAAGATGGGAGGTGAAGCACTAGAAGAGGATGTGGCCACTATCCTTAATGAACTCCAAGGGTCACTTAACACCGTCCTGGATGATCTGGCGCAAATGTTTGCTAAGAGGTAAGACGTGTGGTCATTGAGAAAATTGTTGTGTCAAGGAATTGGATGATTTGTTAGATGAGTACAAACAATGAAGTATGATGGAAAAAGAAACAATTAGGAGACCTTTCATGCTATAACTAGACCATATGCAAAAAAGAAAAGGTGTGGATAGTGTAATATATGTTTTAGGTACATAATGTACAAACTGTGTTGTGTTGTTTGTTTTGTGGGTTGTTGATACCTGTACATTTAGCAAAGCTATTTTCACCAAACTTTTGATGAGAGTAATGGTTGGATAGTTCAAGCTCATTTTGAATCCACATACACTATAAAGGTAATTTCCACAATGATAAATCCTGAAACCTTGTAAGGTTGTATCAAGCCCTCCCTAAAGTTCTGTGGTGGGATAAGATATACTCAAAGATTTGAGGTCATTCCTCCTCTCACAAACTGTCTTGCAAAACTTGATGTAGCTGATTTGAAAAGTGGTTGCATGGTGGGAGCTCCAGTCAGACCTCATTCCAATGACTTTCTCATTCTAATGGGAACAGGAGCAGGGATTTGGACATAAGTGCCCGACACGAGGTCTGTCACAGGAATTAAACAGCAGTAACAGCAAGAACGGGAGATAGCCAAAAAGGAAAAGGCATAGAAACCATTCCCACCCATTCCATTTCCTATATATTCCACTCCCCTCCCTCCCTCTTATCTTGGCACCTCCTGGATGACGGCTACCCCCCGTGTACGGGGGAAAAGCCTTTGGTATATGTATGTAACAGCAAGAACAACATCAACAAAAAACAACAATAGTAACAACAACACCAATACCAGTACCAGTATCAGCAACAGCAACAATTATCAACCTTCAACTTATTTCAGGGGATTTGTTCTATTCTCACAGTTTGATATAATCACTAAAATTTGAAATAGTAGATTTTGGTCTGTAAGAGGGAGAGGTGCTGAATGGAAGTGGAACATGTGGGGATGAAATGGTTGGGAGTGGATTTATGCCTTTGACTTTGGCTGCCTCCCTTGTAAGGGGGAAAAATCCCTTAGTATATGTATGCAAGATAATTTTTACTTATATTACTGGGTTATATACAGTATAGCTTTACCACATTCAAAACACACAGTACACATTTTTGCTAACTAATATACATCATATAGTAATATTGCTTACCTCTCCAATTTATGTCAAAGGAATGTTGTTAACTTGAGATAATTATCCTATAACACTGAGGATTTAGACCATCTAACACGTCTATCTTCTTCTTGCAGCCTTGAACCACGCATCACAGTAAAGGTGAAAGAAATGGGCATGAAACTGGCAGCCGTAAAAGGTATGGGGCAGGTACAGCCTTCGCAACGCAATGCTGTGGCCATAGAAGCAGATGATGTACTCGTACCTCTCATGGACCTCCTCGAGGACTCGCTTTCTCTCTACGCTCAGTCATGCGAGAAGACGGTGCTCAAGCGCCTCCTTAAGGAACTGTGGAAGATTGTCATGACCACCATGGAGAAGACAGTCGTGTTGCCACCTATGACGGACAAAGCGGTGAGTTGCAACTTAAGTGAGCAATGTTCTGAAACTGTTCTAAATTTTAGATTCTCAGTGGAAAGAACTATCTGTACATTGTTTCTGAGTAGATAACCAAGTCATTGCAAGCCACTATCACTTCATTAAACCAAAAAACACCTCCTTATGGACTCTGCATTTCTTTAATTTCAGATGATGCTCAAGAACCTGACAGACAATGCCAAGAACCTTGCAGCTAATGCCAAGATGGAAGACATGTCAAGATTGTTCAAGAACCAGTTGGCGGGTGGAAAGGACGTCAAGAATGCCGTGTCTAACATCATGGTATGTATTTCATGGATGGGTTGAGTTATATTAAAGTTGTCTTAACCCATTACTGGATTGAAGTGAGTTTTATAAGTTAGTAGGGCTCAGTTTTATTTTTTTTCTATATGTCACCTTTCTACCATATATAACATGACTGTTTTCATTTTCTACAAAAGCATGTGACATCTTTTTTTCATGCTCATTGTATTAGTATCTTCATAATATTCTTTGAATATACCAAGGAATAACTTTCATAGCTGCAACAAGAGTTGTATTACTAATCAAATAAGCACTACTTATGGCCATGTGTGCCTGAAGTACCAAACTGCAAGAGGCACCATCATAATTGGAGATTTGAGGGGCTGTTATGAAATAATAGGTCTGGATGTAGTCCTTGAAGGCCCTTGGTATAAAGTCTTGGCTTGTCCCTAAATGCAAACTGAGTCACTGCAGTGACAAGGCAACCTCCAGCCAGAGGTTGACAGTTTGAATCCCAAGCCTACACATGGCGACAGTAAGGACATGCGGTCCTAAATCTTGAGTTTCAACCCAAATCTGAGTTTATTCAAGAACAGAATATGAAATTTGACACATGAAATGGACCTACAGAATGTTCTCCTATAAGGTCATCTTTGATATAGGTAGTCAAAATGATTGGTACCACTTAGCCTTTGGAGCAGATCACAGGATGTATATTTATAATCATCACGACTATACACTAACACAGTGTTCAGTCCCACTGAATGTCTAGACTTTTGGTTACGATTTAGTAATACTTCTGTTGGTTAATAATGACAAGTGTTATTGTTTCTTTAGCAAATGAACCTGTAATTGCTCTTCCCTCAGGACATCTCCAAGGACTTCGAAAGAAACCTGACACCAAAACAGTGTGCAGTGCTGGAAGCTGCTCTTGACACCATCAAGCAGTACTTCCATGCAGGAGGGAATGGCCTTAAGAAGAACTTCCTGGACAAGTCCATCGAACTCAAATCCCTCAACTACGCACTTTCACTCTACACTCAAACGACGGATACGCTCATCAAGACCTTCGTCACGACCCAGACAAGTCAAGGTAGGTGCTGCATGGGGAGTGTCACGAGGGATATCATCTCATGGGGTGTCGAAAGCAGAAGAGTGCCGGGTTGTATGGTGTTACGACAGGGAGGTGTTGTACGAAAAACAAAACTTTATTATTACATAAAAGGAATTTATGTGATTTATATTGTACATAACGTGGTCAAAGGAGGGACATGAAGAGATACACGTAGATGACACTGGTAGAATAGTCTCTTGAAATAACCCTTAGACAGGAAGAGTTAAACTCACCTGGGTGATAGGAGTGCCACAAGGAATAGGACAGCACAAAGTCAGAACTGGGGCAGTCAAGATTCCTATTACCCTTTTGATGAAGGGAATTTTTATTATGTTGTGTTTGTGTGTATGTATGTATGTATGATTATTTATATATATGTGTATGATTCACCATTATGAAAATTAAGGTTCAACAAATACAAGTAGTAACATTCGAGAACTTACCGGTCACAGTTTCTATCGGGTAGGGTTCTCAAACTGTGGAAATTTGAAGTTTGAAGTTAAGTTTGCCTTGAATTCCAAAAACGTAGGTCCCTTGCCTTGATGTTTCTTAATTTGAGGTCCGTTAGTGCGGACTGTATTCGATGGGACTTACGAGTTCGAAAAGAGCTCAAAAGCGAGGTATATATTCTTGAAGGAATGCTATGGAGCTGAAATCTATGCATTCCTTTAAGCTATGAAAAACCTACATACCCCGCAATCAGAAAGAGCGATTGAACAGGCCGCCAACATATGTGACGACGACGATCCGGATGACTTTAAATTACAGGTACCGATTTACTAAATACACGTTAGGTTAGACGAATTTATCATCCATTTATATGTTCGACATTGGCATCTATCACAACAAACACGGCGTACCATTCGTCCGGCGTGACTTCGTTACTTACGAAATCTGTTTTAGCAAGTTTTTTGTTTTTTATTTCCGCCAAGAAAATTGCATATTACGTTGATACATTATAATTTACAAAATTAATAATTAATTTTCTAACACTATATTGCGTCCATGTACACAACTGAACATTTACCACCAAAATTAAACGGAAATTAGAAAGAATAGAGGCCACATAGTTCTATAGAACAATTCGATAAACCTCGTAAAAAATGGGAATAATTATCCCCCTCTTACTGCCGGTTAAACATTCCCTTCTGGTCCTCAAACGAGGAAATGACCAAAGATCGAAACTCAAAACGAGAGAATATCAGGAAGCAAGCTTTCATAATCACCTATCGTAACTTTAAATATAAAGCGCTAGATTGTAGTTTACAACAAAGGGGGATTAAGTTAAAGTCGAAATCGACTACAAAAAATTATTGACAAGTTAAATTCAAACATTGTTTGAGAAGATTAATCCAACCAATGCTTAAGAAGAAAATTTCATCAAGTTTGAGAAGATGAAACGTACGAAAATTAAGGTTCAACAAATACAAGGACTAATGTTCGAGAACTTACCGGTCACAGTTTCTATCGGGTAGGGTTCTCAATCTGTGGAAATTTGAAGTTTGAAGATTACGTTTGACTTGAACTCCAAAAACGTAGGTCCCATTCCTTGAGGTCCGTTAATGCGGACTCTATTCGGTGGTACTCTTACGAGTTCGAAAAGAGCTCAAAAGGCCACGAGTTAATATTGACTTTAAGTCATTTCTCAAAGTTCAATCCCCGATTTATCAAACCAAAATTTATTACATAGATTTAACAAACAGATAAAGAGGAGGGGAGTTAAATCGTATCTTATTTAAAATTATGATAGGCGGGGTTCGAAGCTTCAGGAAATGACACTGATTCGAAAGAAGTAAATAACACTGAGGGTAAGTTTCCCGAACGAAGGTAAGCACTAAAAGATTCCCAATAACAATTACCACACCATGGTCTAGGATCACGTGTTGGATTCATGATCTACAGCTATTACCCTCCCGAATGAGAGTTTAGGAATCATATGTGACCAATCTATGAGTAACGCTGTGACCTTACACACACACACACCTAACTCCCTGTCCATGAGAGTTGGAGTAACGGGTTGTAGCACAGTGATACCGAAAATGTTTCAGTCCTGGGCAGGATTCAGACTCGGACTGCTGGAATAGGGGTTGCGAACGCTGCCACTGTGCAATCAAGCCATGTAAGAATGTGTCTGTGTTCATGTATTTGTGTGTGTGATTCACTATGGTATTGGATCACATGTTGGACTGATGATAGTTATTAACCTCCCGGATGAGAGCTCAGAGCTTGTATGACGATCTATGGGTATTTGTGTGGATCTATATGTGTGTGTGTGTGTTACATATATTTTTGTTAAAATTTTCACATTTTCAAGTCTCTTATGGTATCAATCATTTGGGCAATGCTTTTTATATATAGATTTTATTTATAGTGGTATCAAGTATGTAGTTTTGTTGGTCTCGGAAACATCCCCAAAATGAAAGGTTCACTTCTATCATGATCAGCCCCTTTATACTTTGTGACTCTTTTTATTTGTTTTTATTTATATATGTATTTTATCTGTTTATCTATTCATTTATTTATTTTGTGGCAAACTTCATTCAGTCTTTATTTTAGCTGGGAAAACACCAATTTAGTGAATTGGGTTCAGTTGAAGGGGAGGGAATATAGATCACCCCCAAAAAAACAGGTCTTGATCTCAAGTGAATTTTGTTCAGCAAGGTTAGATGATTTGGAACTTCACCCAAGTGAGTATATAAACAAAAACAAAATACATAACCACCAGGCATGTCATGGATTCTAAAATAGGCAGGGTCTTTAAATTAACTAGATTTGACTCTTAGTGTATATCTTAAGGAAGGGGGGAGGAGACATTTGGGATGGCATTGTATTAAGGAAGGTAGGAAAAGAAAACATATTTCTCTCAGTATTATAGACCCATTAAGGGGTACATCCCACACAAACTGTTAGTACATTGTGGCACTCTATCTTTATCTTTATTGGTTCAGTAAGGCAGTGCACAGTACAGCTTCTGTTATGGTCAGAATACCAGACCATTGAATTGGCCTGAGGAGGACGCACCCCCCCCCCCCACCTGGTACATAAGTCTCGTTTCATTGTGTCTCCTCACTAAGTCAGAGTCCTCCCCTTAGACGATTAGAGTTGTTTGGGATTTAGCCATAACAGAAGAAAATGTATTGCACGGCCGTACTGATGGGCTTATCACCCTTGATACTCCATACAGCCTTGGCACTGTGGTGACTTTATTGTTGTTAACTCTAAGTGCTTCAGGTGCTTCGGGTCATTCTCGTGCAATCAGCATTGGGGGATTCATTCGGTGTACAAAGATGCTTTCGCCACTGTCACTGTTCTTAATAATACTGATATACCCTGCAACTCGTGATACTGATGTACTTTTTTGGCACTTTTGGTATATATTTTTTTTGTTTACTAGTACTCCTACATCACTGATACCCTTGGTACTTGGGTGCTTCCATTACTTTTTTGGTATTCTCGGCACTTGTCTGCTACTCGGCTGTGCCACGTCATAGTACACTACAATAACTGATACTGTAATATCTTTTGTCAAATGGTATTGTATGGTATTTGATGGCATTCTATTGATCTATTTTGTATTTAATGGCATTCTGTGGTTGCCTCTTATTACACTGTGCTTCACTCACGCTGCCACCCACCCACCCACCCACCCATCACGTCTCTAGAGCTGCAACCGTTGGGTCCCACACTGCCGCACTCACTCTGCCATTTTCTCTTCGCACCTCCACATGTAGTACTTTGGCAGCAACGTAGTTTTCACCATCAGAAGCCAATTTGCGCTCGCATATCTGTGTTTGTGTGTACATGTGTGAATATCAGCGTGTGGATGTTGTGTGTGTGTGTGTGTGTGTGCATATATTTGTGTGTTTGCGTGTATGTATTTGTGTGTGTGTGTGTGTGTGAGAGATTCATCATGGTCTTGGATCACATGTTGGACTCGTGATTGACAGCTTTTACCCTCCTGGATGAGAGCTCAGCACTCATATATGACTAATCTGTGGGTAATGCTGTAACCTTACACACACACACACACACACACACACACAAGTCCACGCCCACGAGTTGGAGTAACGGTTCGCAGCGCAGCGATATTGAAATTATTTCGGCCTTGGGCAGGATTCGAACTCGGACCGCTGGAGTAGCGGTTGCAAACGCTACCACTGCACTGACGAGTGTGTGTGTGTGTGTGTGTGTGTGTGCATGTGAGCATTTCCATGAGTGTGTGTGGGCACGTGTGTGTATGTGTGTGTGCATGTGAGCATTTCCATGCGTGTGTGTTTGTGGGTACGTGTGTGTCTGTGTGTGCATGTGTGTGTGCGTGCGATTGTGTGTGTGTATACACGCGTTTGTGTGTGTGTGCGTGCGATTGTGTGTGTGTATACACGCGTTTGTGTGTGTGTGCGTTCGTTCGTGTATGTATGTGTCCATGTGAGCATTTCCATGTGTGTGTGGGTACGTGTGTGTTTGCATGTGTGTGCGCGCGAATGTGTGTACGTGTGCGCGTGATTGTGTGTGCGCGCGATTGTGTGTGTGTGTGCGTTTGTATGTGTGTGTGCGTGTGCAGACGATTGTGTGTGCGCGTTTGTGTGTGTGTGTGTGTGTTCGTTCATGTATGTGTGTGGGTATGTGAGCATTTCCATATGTGAGTGTGGGTGGGTATGTGTGTGTATGCGCACGCACGATTGTGTGCGTGTTGTGTGCGCGCAAATGTGTGTGCGCGTGATTGTGTGCGTGTGCGCGTGATTGTGAGAGTGTGTGTGTGCGTGTGCGGACGATTGTGTGTGTGTGTGTGTGCGGACGATTGTGTGTGCGCGTTTGTGTGTGTGTGTGTTCGTTCGTGTATGTGTGTGTGCGCGCGCGCGCGATTGTGTGCGTGTGCGCGCGAATGTGTGTGCGCGTGATTGTGTGCGCGCGATTGTGTGTGTGCGCGCGTTTGTGAGTGTGTGTGTGTGCGTGTGCGGACGATTGTGTGTGCGCGTTTGTGTGTGTGTGCGCGGACGATTGTGTGTGCGCGTTTGTGTGTGTGTGTGTTCGTTCGTGTATGTGTGTGTGTATGTGAGCATTTCCATGTGTGTGTGTGTGTGTGTGTGGGTACGTGTGTGTGTGTGTGCACACGCGCGCGATTGTGTGCTTGTGCGCGTGATTGTGTGCGTGTGCACGCGTTTGTGCGTGTGTGTGTGTGTTTATGCGCAAGAAATATTTGAAGTTTGACCAAGAATAATATGTGTGGGCTAGAGTATGTAAGGGTTGCTTTCATTATTACAATTTTTGCATCTCCCCTCCTCTCTCACTCTCTATATTTATCCATGTACCGTGTCTCTAACTATCTCTCCTTATCTCAAACTTTGTATCTATCTCCATCTTTCTCACTCTCTCTCCCAGTATCTTTCGCTCAGTCTATCTCCCCTAGTCTCAATATTTTCCTCTATCTCGGTCTCTCTCTTTCTCCCAGTCTCTCAATATATTTCTCTCAGTCTCTTTCTTCCTCATTCTCTCTCTCAGTCTCCCAATCTTTCTCCCTCTCTCTATCCCCCAGTCTCTTTCTCATTCTCTCTTTGTCTCTTTCTTTCTCTCTGTCTGTCTGTCTCAGTCTTTCTATTTCTCCATTTTTCATATTCTCTCCCCTTCTCGTAGTGTCTCATTCCCCCCCCTCTCTCTCTCTCTCTATTTTTCCTTTTGCATTTCTTTCGTCAAAGGAATTATGGTTAGTGAGTTACAAAAAATTATAGGTTAATACATGATGCTCTTATTGATAGCCAATAGATACTTAGATTAAATTATTTCTATTAAGTACCAGTGTTGGCCCCAGATCTTGGAGGCCCCACTGATGCATGCAATGCAAGCCACATAATTTGACAACCCACACTCCCTCCCGGAACAAGAAACCACGGAACAGGTCTTGGGGATTTTACCATTTCCTACTCGTCAGAACGGTGTTCCTTACCCGTTGTGGTTCATTTCTATCCCACATTACACACATGATCACTTGCCATCAGCACACCTGAAAAGATTTTCATTATCAAGACCTATACAACCTTCATTGCCATTGCAAGGAACACATTGGTAACTAGCACGGCCGTGTCATTACACGTTTCCTAAGATATCATCATCATACACAGTTAAGAAAAGCTTGTTACACTTCTGCAGACTGATACTTGTAGTACGATATAATATACCATCCCCACAACTAAGTTACTGCCTTTATTACTAAGTAAAGCTTTAGTGCAAGTCGATCACAAATAGAAAGCTTTTGTCGTAATCAGTGCCCTTATAGATCTATTACAAAGATACACTTAACATTTAATATCTCTATACAGAACCGAAAATTTATAGTCGAACTACGTCAAAATCATAGCCACCATTTAAACAACGAAGAAGCCATTTTTAACCAAACATTTATCAAATTCATAACTAACAACGCCAAAACCGCAATTGCTAGCGTTGATACTTCAATAGGCATTGCTGCTACGATTTGCACAGCTACTGCTGTTAGCATTACTATCATTGCCAGCATTGCTACTGCTAGCATTGCCATTGTTGCTAGTACTGGCAGCATTGCTAGCATAACTGCTAGCATTGCCTCCACCACTAATTCCGTCACCCAAGGTTTGACACTAGAACATTTGCTCTTAGATTCACATCAGTGTGAACTTCAGCTCATTGGGCAAGGCATGGAAAGTTAAAACGGCCCATGGGTCACTGGCAGTGTTATCACAAGTATAACTCTCATGTCGGCATGACAATGTAACATCTTCATAGCATATGTGGTCGCATCCAGAAGAAAAATGAAATGCTTGACGAAAATCTTGGTCACATCAATAATGACCTAAACGAGATCATGCAATTGATAAAAAGCTAAGATATTGGATATTCAAACATCTCCACATCTCTCACGGATAGTTCTGCAAAAATGTAGATTCGAGTTTAGCACACTCCATACATCAGTACACTGCTACGCGAATACATTTCTTGCCACTTCCGTTCGGAGTGGAACTTTATTTTTTTTCTGGTTACCGCCAAGCTACTACATTCATCTACACAGCAACCCAATGCGACTTTGGAGAAATTGCCATTTTTTTTACTCATATTTGCTGAGTAGAATCGTCTTTTGTGAATCATAACAAAATCGAAGCGAAGGACTTGATATGGCACCATCACACGTATGCATTTGCCCCGGCATCCACTACTTTTGTGTGCACGCCAACCTTGTGAATAAAATGTTTACACCAGTAAACATCCTACCAATGTATCTCCTCGTTTCAATACACGTATTGCTCAATAATCTTTAAAGGACAATTACACTATCTCACATAACTTTTGGCAAATGCGGGCACATATAACTTAACATACGATACAGTATTGTTCTGTAGAAGGGAACACCTAGATTCCAAAATCTGGTGACAGGTCTATGTTACCACTATTTGATAATAGATGGCAGTTAATCGCTACATTTTCAGTGCCTTGCACATGTATCTGACAGTTAACGTTATACTAAGCCAATGTAACAATATGACGTATCCTGTGTGATTACTGATAACTAAATATGCTTAAAAAATTATCTGTGATTTTTGGAATCTGGGTGTACAACACCACGACGCTGGCTTCTTCGTTTTTTCAGTAGTGATTTACATTCTGACAAGTCGCCTTGAACTATGAAACACAACTCTACCTCATTGGACTATGCCGCCGTCACTGCGCTACTCAAATGTGTGTAGCTACGGCTGAAGGCGTCATCTTTGCCCCATGCGCTTTGAGGACTGCTGGGGCAGGTAACAGTCACTGATGGAAATCGGAGAGAAGTGCGAGATTCGACCGCGCTACACACACACGAATACACAAACATACGCGCGCTCACAAACGAATGACATGGACGAGGACGTGAACTGTTACATGAGCTTCTTTGCTGACGACGCCAAACTGTTAAGGAAAGTAGAAACTGATAAGGACTGTGAAGCACTGCAAGAAGACCGGAATAGGGTATGGAACTGGAGTCAGAAATGGGAAGTGGACATTAATACTAAGAAGTGTAGCATAATGGAATTTGGAAAAAGCAAAACAAAATATCAGGAAAATATACAATTGGAACCAAGGAAGTAAAGAAAGTAGGATCCGAAAAATATTTGGGAATAATGATCACAAACGACTTGTCCTATGATAAACAGATTAACAAAATTGTCGGGGAGACTTACAACTTGATAAGATCAATAAAAGTGGCATTTGCATACTTGGACGAAGACACGATAAAAAAATATTGGTTACATTGATAAGGCCTAGACTAGAGTATGCGGCGACATTGTGGTCCCCCAGTACCAAAAAGAATATAAAGAAAATAGAAAGAATCCAAAGAGCAGCTACAAAAATGGCACCTGCACTTGCAAACCTATCATATGAGGAGAGATTGGCTAAACTGGAATTACCGACACTGGAGCAAAGATGAGAGAGAGGTGACCTATTGACGATCTACAGAATCATGAAAGGCACAGAGATACTTGATAGAGAGGACTTACTTAACTGGGACAAGAGAAACACAAGAGGACATGGAAAAAAAAAAACATAGCTATAGAAGAGAACTGAAGAAAAACAGTTTTCCACATAGAGTTTTGGACACTTGGAACAAACTGGATAATGAAATAGTATGCGCAAAAACCATTCATGAGTTTAAAAGCAATCTAGACACTGCGAGATACAATGGCGGGACACCACGAGCATAGCTCCCCTTCCCGCAAAATACAACTAGGTAAATACACACGCAGGATATTTGCACGTAAAATCACACACCACACAAGCCCATACACACATCCATTCGCTCACACACACACACACGCATGCACGCACATACACACACACATACACTACTTCCCACAATACCTGTCCACTGTTTTTTCTTAGTGCGAATGTGTTTGCATTTACACCCGTACAAAATTTAGTACAACTCCTGTAGAGACACTACCACGTAGTAGTCACAAAATGATGAATTCCTGTGTAGTGTACACGTTCACAAACCAAATTCTTTTCACAGTATACAGCATACCTACAGTACACCACAGCAACATACAACCCATTTCACACAGACTGTGAATCACCTTCTGCAATAGATACACTCAGCGAGCAACACTGTGTATGTCGAAAAAAATCATGTACTTGTCCACATAGGACATTTTTCATTCAACCTAAGGCAAAATAAGAGACAGTTTGTGAGCGCATTTAGACGCATTTATTCCCAAACACCTTTTCACAACACCCGCAATGATTATGCCCCCAATATTATCGAACTGGATATGCCGCCATTTCATCACAATTTACCTCTCGACCACACTTCAGGCACCCCATATTAGTCTCCCCCACACCTCTACAATAATATTGCGACTTGCAAATCACTGCGTTCCAGCACCACTATGTCACGTACTATGAAGAACCTTGCGACATCACACGTCACTTCATCCCCACCTCATTTCATTTCGCCTGATCACACACTTCACCACACAACGCCCTCCTGTCGGCACTACCGCCACGCCACAACGTCTCCTTGTCCCCCCTCTAGTCCCCGCGAACGACTCAAAGTTCCCCAATAAGCCCAAGACAAAGAAAAAGGATCCAAGGCCCCAAGAGGATGATGATGATGAGGATCTACCTGAAGAAGGGGAGGCCGAGGATGATACAGACGATCCGATTAAGGCTAAGAAAGTGGCCAGGAGACTGAGTAGTTCGGATAAGCGAGGTAAACCTTCTATGTGGCTGACTAGTACGATCTTGACCAGAGTAAGGACATCCAGACTGACCCTTCCAGGATCGAGACAACGACGTTAAACTGACAAATATTCCAGCGAGGATTATAGATGGCCTGATCAAAAGAAGACTGCTGGGGCAAGACCCCATAGTTAGAGGACAAGTGTATCATACCAGGATTTCATTTCGTCATTTTTCTCATGAAAAGAAAAAGTTAATTTTATTTTTCCAATAGAAAATGTGGTTGTACAAACACCGTGTAAACTTCTTCTCTAACTATTGGTGATCGAAGGCGCTGAGTGACTTAAGGACACATGACGAAGGTATCCAGTTTGAATGACATTGATTACATGGACTGAGACAAAGACAAGCACTGTGAAAACCATCAAAGAGCAGCAAAAGTAGGGTGAATAAACAAAATAATCAGCCCTCGGCAATGGTACTGCTCTCCAGTCCCTCGAGAATGGACTGACTGCGACCAGAAAAAAACAACAAAAAAACAGACTTGGACCCAGAATGAGAGACGACCATGACATTGACCGTCTAGATGGCTGCGTCTTCGTGGCCCTTCCGTAGATACCTAATGCGTCTGTTAATAGAATCGTATATAACTGTTCAGATCCTGCGTGACTGTTTTGTTTGTTTGGTCTCATAGACACTTTAGATGCCCCCAAGGCTCAAGCATCGTGAATCGCAACTAAAACATACATCACCACTCCTAGTATCAACCGTTTTCCTTTTAGTTTTGACCATTCGGATTTTAGCCTTTAGTATATTATGTTACTGATTTAACATTAAGATCCACTGTATAACAACTCCTTATGAATCCATCTGAAAGCGGTATCGAGATAATGTAGAACTAATGTGTAGTGTCGGGCCGGTACAGGAGATCAAATCTACACAGTCTGGCAGCAGTATCTCACTGGTCTGACCTGGATGAAGACATCTCTCTTTTGGGGCGTAATTGTCCCTGGATGCTTTCTCTTGGAACATAGAGTTGGAATATGGAGTTGTTAGGTCCTGTTACCTCAACTGTCCCTTCACTGCCACTCCTCCCTTTTCCCTAACGTCTGTCCTAGAAATCGTCAATCATGCTCAGCATTGGTTAATTCAAGTTGCATGCTTCATCCCATCTCCCGTTCCATCGCTAACTGGTAGTAGTGCTATACTAAGGATCATTACTATCAGTATCATTTTCACACTTCATTCAAAATTTTATTCTTTTTAATCATCACGTTTTCCTAATATTTACACCTTATTTCAATCTTCTCATTTGTTATTTTGTCAAAATCATGCTCGTAATTATTTTCATTTGTATTCAACAGATACTCATTGTTCTTTTTTAGCATTTTGACAAATTTGTCTGTTATATCTTGTCAGTTTAAGTTGCTCTCATGAGAACAACTGAGTTTCTTATTTCTTCATATTCTTTTGGAAACACTCTAACTCTATGGGTCTACATCAATAGAAACATTGCTGGAAACAGTTGAAAACATGTCAAAGAGGAAATGGTTTTGCTATCAAGAAGTCAAATAAATCTGTCATCTTTGATTGGTCATGCAGAAAGAAACTGCTGTAACCGTCGCATGTTTAGCCTTCAAGCAACAGCAGTGACTGACTTTGTACAAGATTTTCCTAGTCCCATAATATCTCCATCAGTGTTTCCATTCGTGTGACCCACCCTTTTTATATCACCTCACTGAATCAACCTTTTTCCTGACATTTTCTAAATTACTTTAACACACACACATGAATATATGTATATATATTTATACATATACATGTATATTTATTTATTTATGTATATACACATATTTATTTTCTCTATCTCTCCTTTATTTTCTGGCACTTGGTTACTTCATTTTAGATTTAATTTTGTTCAAGACCATCCTTTCACGTAGCATACCCCTAATTCACACATTAGTTTCACTCATGTGTAATGCTGTCACTGTTAGTTTGATTCTTTCGTACTTAACTGCTGTCCAGCCATTTAGAAAGTTTGTGTTGGCTCTGCTCGAGAGTCTGTTTAATACTGATGTTGATGATGAGATGATGATGATGATGATGATGATGATGATGATGATGATTTTGTTATGAAAGTTATGGTGGCCATCTCGTGAACGAACAGTTTTATTAAGACCGAAGGGAATGATCGGACTTTTTTGTTTTGTAGCTCCAACCACCTCACTCCCATCAAGCGACTGAGGAGTGAGATGCAATGTGCAATTGCATTCACAATTGTGCCCCTCAATTTTTTTTTTTTTTTTTTTCGCTTGTTACTGGTGATAGTAACCTTGGAGTGACTTAGATATCTTGGTTGCGTTTCGTCAACCCCTAGTTATGTGCATTATTTGCTTCTTGGTAGAAATACCGGAAATCATCTCTGTTCAGAAGCTGAAGGGTGTCCTTTCTGTCGCTACGCTCATCGTGTATGACACTGTTGCACCCTGCTGTTGCATGAAAATGCATGAGCAAAATAGAACTGGATCGAAAACTGCCTGCATGATGATACCTAGATGTTGGAGGCATTGTGCATGGCATTTGCTTCTGCACAGTATATAACAAATATTTCTTTCAGGAAAAAATGTGTAGACTTTACAGAGCCTGAGAAGACCACTATGGAATATAATTTTCTGTCTATGATTTCTCCTCCTGTGGTTTAATAATAAATTCACTTACATTTTGCTTAAATAATTGATAATCCATTTCATGTGTGATTCAATTAAAAATGTTACATTCAGCATATCAGTATTAATCCTATTGTTTTAAGTTTGGGGCTAAATTTGCCTTATTCAGTTAATTATAAAATCATTGTCTTTCTTTATAATTCATTTTCAAAATTATTAAAGGAATTCCTGACTTACGCGGCACTACAATGCATAATCCATTCTAATGATCCAGTACTTACTTTGTTGCACTTGACAGGCTCTTCTGAAGAAGGCACAGTGGGAGAAATCAGCATTCAAGTTGACCTTTACACCCATCCTGGCACAGGCGAGCAGAGAATTAATGTTAAAGGTAAGTTAGCCAGTTAGACAGTTTATAGGGAACTCCCAAATGAGCTGGATAATAGCTGACTCACAAAAAGTCCCCAGAACAAAAGTAAGATATCTTGAGTTTTCACGGGGTACTATGAAACCTTGAAAATGACATAAGTCAGATTTGCCACAGGCTCCTATAGCATGTATTTGTACATATAATGTATATATATATATATATATATATATATATATATATATATATATATATATATATATATATATATATATATATATATATATATATATATATATATATACCTAATTGTAGTATACAAGAAAGAAGCAATGATTGTTGGGACTTATCTCCTATTCTCGAATTTTCTAACATACCTAGACTCAAATTCATGTATGGTTCCAACTTAATCTATATCTTTGATTTCCAATTATCATATTTAGATGTGTGTGTGTGTTTGTGCATTTACCTAATTGTAGTATGCAGGAAAGGAGCAATACTCATTAGGTCCTGTTTCCTATTCTCTAATTTTTTATCATACCCAGCCTCAAATTCATATACAGTTCCAACTTAATCTATATCCTTGATTTCCAGTTATCATATTAAATTTTGAACTCATGTATTGCTTGAGCTTGGGCTATATCATTTCCTAAGCTATTCCAAGTATTTATGCATCGATATGGAAAAATGGATTCTTAATAAAAGATAAAATTATGATGATGGATAAAGTTAGAAAAAATCTAAATATTGACTTAAAGAAAAATATTGGAAGAAGTATAGTATTAGGTGGACAATGCAGAAAAAGGGGGAATAATTCATACAAATACAGCAGCAAGAGCATCAAAAGAAGCATGATGAGGAAGGGATTTTCAGAGAAAGCAAACATGAACATAGTGTAGAGCATTGTTAAATAGTGTACGAGCAAAAATGAACATAATGTAGAGTATAGTTTTATAGTGTACCAGAACATAATGTATGAGGGAAAGATGTGGAGAATAGCAGAATGGAACAAAGCAGAAGAGATGGACTATGTAAGAAGGATATGTAGTATGATATTAATGTTTATAAGATTACAGATTTTTTCATGTCATGATAATCCTGTTTTCTTTCTTTTCTTTTCTTTTTTTTTTTTCTTCTGCAGTTGTGGCAGCAAATGATCTCAATTGGCCTACGACCTCAGGAGGAATGTTCCGGCCATTTGTTGAAGTGAACTTGATTGGCCCCCACTTGTCTGATAAAAAGAGAAAGTTTGCCACTAAATCCAAGTCCAACTCTTGGTCACCCAAGTACACAGAGACCTGCCAATTGTGAGTATATCTTTAGGTTTATACTAATTGCAAAAACTAGACTCCTGCATTGCACTATCATGGTAAAATTACTATAGTGCAGGATATCTAATCTTAAAATCATTATTGCCAAAAAAAATTATCCAATGGTTGAAGGTATAGCAAAGCCCTCTATATCACCATGGTGAGTGTTAGTAGTGGCTGCAGGAAACTAAGATCACATGAAATTTGACACTTTGTATACTACTAACTCGGTACTTTCTTAGATACATGACCCATAGAGCTCAGCTGGCTCCTCGTGATCATTGTCATTAGTTGTCGTCTTCAACCTTAAATATCACTTCCTCAATCATCATTCTTGCTGTCTGTGATGTCCTCCTCCTTCTCCTCTTCCTTTTCCTCCTTCATCTCCTCCTCCTCCTCCTTCTTTTCTTCCTTACCTCCTCCTTTTCTTCACTTCAGCTTTATCATAGCTTGTTCTACTACAGCAGGTATACCTTAGATAACACTTTCTTAGAGAAAACTAGAGTGTGAGAGACACTTAGGAGTTCTAGTGAGACCTAACCTAAAATCCAGGGAACACTGCATTGGCACTAAAAATAGAACTAACAGAGCATTAGGTTTCACTGCTAGGACTGTTACAAATAAAAGTGCAGAAGTAGTTATCAATCTATATTTAGTGTTAGACCCATCCTTGACTATGTGGTACAGTTTTGGTCTCCATTTTATAAAATAGATATCATTTCACTAGAATCAGTACAGAGGAGAATGACCAAAATGATAGGAGCTCAGAAATGTATCTTATGAGGACAGACTTAGGCACCTTGATTTACACTCTCTGGAAAGAAGCAGAGTGTGGTGTGGGGTGATATAATAGAGGTGTTCAAGTGGATCAAGGGCTTTAACAAGGGGGTGTAGACAAGGTCATGATATTAAGACAACATGGGATAGTATTCACATTAATGGATTTAAATTGGACAAATTTAGATTTAAGAATGAAATAGGCAAGAAATGATTTACCAATACAGTTGTCAATGAATGGAACAGACTTTGTAACTATGTACCGTAATGAGTACTGAAACTATCAGTTGTTTTAAAAACAGGTTAGACAACTTTATGGATGGGGATGATAGGTGGTAATGGACATGGAACTGCCTAGTGTATGCCTTATGGTCTTTTGCAGTCTCCTTCATTCTTATTTTCTTATTGTTAAGTGTTGTACTTGCTCATCCTGTCCATCACAAATCTCTTTGTCCTCAGTCAAGGCATTTCCATTTTTTTCCTTTATTACTGTATTTTGCACAGCTTGCCACTTCTCAATGATCTAATTGAGTTTCCAGAATATGAGTTTTAAGTCCACATGCTCTACTTATTCTGTATCTCCACATTTCTCATACATCCACTCTTTTTTTCTATCCCTACACCTTTGTTGTATCAGTCTATCCAACCTTTAGTGTTTGTTGGTATCCCTGTCTTTTGCTTCTCTTCTCCATCAAATCCAGTATTTCTGTGGTCATTCATTTTCTTTTCACTCTTTACTCTTGCTTGTCACACCTCAGTATTCATGACCTGGGCTGACTGCATTTCTGCTTTTATCAACAGGACCAATTTTGTTAACATAATCTCACTACAGATGTGAATGGAAAAAAAATAATTACTTGATCAGAATTATGGTTGTATTCCAGATATTATACAATAAGCAGTTAAGTGACAGAGCACCTAACTGTATGACAGTGAATGAACTTCTGAAATGACCTTCTTTTTCTCAATCTTATTTTGTTAAAAGGATCTCTGTGCATAGAATATGGAATTATTGAAAAAAAGTTTTATAGTGTCACTCAGTCATCCTTCTTGTTATATCTTACAGCCTAATTGGGAGTGAAGATGGACCCGAGAGCTTTGAACTACACATTTGCATCAAGGACTATTGCTTTGCTCGTGATGATAGACTTGTGGGTGTTGCTGTGATGCAGCTCAAGGACATCGTGGACCAGGTAACTTCATTGTGGCAGTACATCTTTGTAACACCTCATTATGTTATTTTGTGTGGAAACTGTATAAATGCAGATGATTTTATTCAGCAGAGAGAGGTACAAGACTGATAGACACCCCTTCATACCTATGTCACTCTCCCAATCTGAGTAAAGCTATCTAACTTTAAGCAGGATGAAAATATCTGAAGTACACAATGGTGAAGAAATAAGTTTATATTACTATAAGTACAAAATGATGGTCAGATATGATAGAAGGATGGGGACTGATAATTGAAGGTTTTTTGAAAGTGTGATACCAATGTATAACCAAATTATGTTGAATATGAAAGACAGCCATTTCAACTACAGTGATAATGCTAATATGATTAAAATTTCTTAGAATAATAGAAATGCGGTGTTTGGTAGAGGTGATGGGAAAGGGGAAATCCTTTCATCTCTGACTGCTGTGTGTATTTTCCTTAGTTATTGTGTTTGCATTAATACTATCTGTATAGAAATACTTAAGTCAAGGGGTATTACATATTCATGGCTATGATTTTTACTTGCAGGGTTCATGTGCCACCTGGCTGTCCTTAGGCAAACGATGCCATTTGGATGAGACAGGCTGGACAATCCTGCGCATCCTGAGTCAGAGGACCAATGACGAAGTGGCTAAAGAGTTCGTCAAGCTCAAGTCTGAGGTGCGAGGAGAGCCACCTCTCAACCAGTAAGAGTTGTTCTTTAACCATCAGGAATGAAACAAAAGGAGCAACCTTTTGACTGGACAGAGCAAAGGGTGAAATGAGCTCTCTATTCTGAAGTAGTGCGAAAAAGGTCAGAAAGGTCAGCTAAGTCCAAATTTACTATAAGTTCCTCCTATGAAAAGAATAAAAGGAAACTTTCATATTGGTAATAGTGAAACATCAGCAGCTCCCAAGCTAATAAACAGGAGGAAGACTTAAAGAAATGGAAGGGGAGCTCCTCTCGTTGAGTAGCAGTGCTGATAGAAGACTAGCTGATCTTCAGTATAATTGGTCAAACAGCTCTTCAAGCAGCAAGAGTGTCGGAAGACTTGCAGCTCATCGTCCATCAAGAGTGATAGAAGACTAGTAGCTCCAGAAGCATTCTGCATGCTGTGAGGAGCATGGCCTAAAGACCCGCCAAGCACGGACCACGAGGTACCGCCAATGTCGTCTGCTTGTGATCACAGTGCAGAATAGAAATCTTCGTGCTTGCCTTTGCTCAAAGGTGAAGAGATTGTACACATGGTATGTGCTGCCTGTGAGGAACCAGGTTTAGCAGCAAGCACAGGCTGACCTTAAGCCATAACGTGTGGGGCCCACAGATTGATCGCTGATGGTACATGCCCAAAGTAGTTACGAGGTTGTCTGTGATACAGTATGTATTCTTGACATGTTTTCATACATGACATGCCCTTTTCAGACATGATAGCTTGTAAAATACAGAGCAACATGAAGAGGGCACAGGAATAGTGATAGGTAGGCAGGCAGAGAGACAGATAGGCAGAGGAAGCCAAGGCCATGCAAGCAGACGACGAGCTGGTGGCCTACCCATTACAAGTTTTCTGCTCTTCCAAAGACTTATTAATTGTTCAAATTCTATTTTGACAGGAGTACAGTACCACTTCCTACTGTACGGAACTCGTAAAACTCTAAAGGAGTCTTAAGTGTTTGTTCTTCATGCGAGGCACAAAAACAGATATTGAAATAACTGAAACAATAATAATAATAATAAATAATAATAATAATAATATTAATAATATTAATAATATTAATAATAATAATAATTATGATTTTGTGAAGAGTTCTGCGTTATTGCATGAGTGTAATAATAATTTATTTCATGGGTAAACATGATGCGTGTGATTTGTGTCCCATTCATTTACTTTGGATAAGTGTGTGGAAGAAACTGGAAACTTTCTTGTTTGCTGTTGAATGGTGATGCCCCTGAAACCGTTGTCATTTGTGTATATCTTTCCCCTCATTCTCTCCTGTGTATGAAGTTTGCAAACATTTCCTTCTTGTCACACCATTTACGTTGTAAGCACAAATTCTTATTTTTCTATATGATCTTAGCACATAATAATGGATGGTGCACTTTTGAGAACAATCCATAGGCCTCGGACCCCGTGTGTTTCAAGCAATCCTGTGTACATATCATTTACATATTAGGTTAGCTGTATTCACTAAGTCATTGTTATGCTCATGGAAGCTTGATTTCTATTCTATTGTTCTCTTTCTTGTTGTTGTGGACTGGGGTCTTTGTGAATTTATAGTTGTAGGCAGGCTTACATGCTGTCTAAAAGAAAGTCATATGTTTAAAAAAATTGATATGGTTGAAAACAAGAAGTTCATTACCTTATTTGGGTTAACAATACAAACTCATGCACACTCACCAAAAAGAGTGAGTGCAGGTGTGTGTGTGTGTGTGTGTGTGTGCACGCATGCAAGCGTGTGTGCATGCAAGCGTGTGTGCATGTGTGTGTGTGTGTTTGTATGTTTGGTTAGAACGTGTATGTATGTAGTAAGAGTAAAACCTCTCTATAATGAACTATTTAGAAGTACAGGTAGTAATTTATGGTAAAATGTAACCAATACTGGGGTCATACTATTACTTTTATCCACATATGCCATTTAGTACTACAGATGAAGCTCATGCTTGTATTACTATAACATATATACTTTAGGTAATACAAATTACAAATATGAGTCAACTAAACACAGCACTAAATGTAAATGACAGTAATTAGGGTCAATGTAAAATATAAAAAAGTCTGGATAAAATGGACTTGTCACATTTTTTTTATTTTTTTCTGTTTTGTGTCTGAAATATAATCTATGATATTTAGTACTTGCAAGAGCATAATGAACAGGTGGTCATACCAAAACAATACTTCAGCACCTTCTAAACCATTCATATGTCATACAAGAAGAATGAATAGTGTCTCACAAAAACAAATTAGTCAACAAAACCTCTAAATTAAGAGTCCATTACAGTGAGGTGATACTGAATGTGTATATACATATACCACACATTAGATATGTATATATGTATATTTATAAAACGACAGGATCCTATCCCGAGTAAGGTTGAAAAGCCACTCAAGCTAAGCCTAGCTTTTTTCTTCCTTTTTTTTTTAACTTTTCAAGGAGAATGTGTAGGGAAGTGATAGTTTGCCATTGTGTTCTCAAGGATTACAAAGAAGGGAGGATAAGTGATAAATGTGTGTTGAAGAAAGATGAAAAGACTGGAGTTCAGTTACTCCCTCCTATATCTTAAACACACACACACACACACATACATGTACATATGTATATACATATACACACATATGTATATATATATATATATACATATGGTATATTGGACATATGTATACTTACATACAGTCCTTGGGCCCTCCCACAAATATCTCTGGAAAGAAACTTTGGACCATTTTTTGAGTATTAGTGTGGGAGTGCTTCTATTTCACTGGCCAAAAGTGATAGCGTGAGGGATGCAGTTGTCAGGTGTCTGCTCTCCAGATGTAAAAAAAAAAGTAATAATAAATACAGCTGAAAATGATAGAGATATTTTGGACCCAGTCCAGAGATTAAGTGTCAACCCTTCAGGGCCTCTTGGTAGAGTTGAGGGAGTTGACAGATTTTGAAAATGGACAGGACCACTACATGTAGGCACTGATCTTTGGTCTCAGTGGAGATTTGTCTTCACTACAAGAAAAATGCTGACACATTTAATTTCAACTGTTCCTTTTTTTTTTCACTCTAAATTTGGGCTTACCATCATTTCCACCAAATAAAACCTGAGTTAAGTAATGAAAGTATGTTGACATCATATTTCCAAGAATTCCTGGGAGTGGTTTCCAGGTAACTGGAATCCAAAAAGCAATATAGCATCATCTCATTTAAGTCACAAGTAGTGATCCTGTCCCTTCAGTCTCACAGGAATGTGTATGTATGCATGTGTATATATTCAGATAATTTTTATGGCCGTCGCGCATAAGAATCGAACCTATCGCTCTAAGGCCAAGAGGCTACCGAGACGGTGCCTCCTGGCCTCAGAACGGTAGGTCCGAGCTCCATGCACGACAGCCATAAAAATTATCTGATTGATATTGCTGTCTACTAGCAAATTTCACACATGTGTATATATGCATACATATATATATATACATATATATAACATATTTATATATAACATATATATATATAATATATATATATATCATATATATATATATGATATAGATATATCATATATATATCTATATTTATATATATATATATATATGATATAGATAT
This sequence comes from Oratosquilla oratoria, assembly GCF_046742065.1. Lineage (NCBI taxonomy): Eukaryota > Metazoa > Arthropoda > Malacostraca > Stomatopoda > Squillidae > Oratosquilla > Oratosquilla oratoria. The sequence continues at coordinate 58,499,972 of NC_134787.1, forward strand.
ATATATATATATATATATATATATATATATATATATGATATATTATATATATATATATATAATATATATATATATAATATATATATATATTATATATAAATATATAATATATATATATAAATATATATATATAAATATAGTATAAATATATATATATAAATATATTATATATATATATATATATAAATATATATATATATAAATATATATATATAAATATGTATAAATATATATAAATATATATATAAATATATATATAATATATATATATATATATATATATATATATATATATATATATGTATATAATGTATAAATATATATAAATATATAATGTATAAATATTATGTTTATATTCATGTATGTATATATATTCTTTGGGAACCAGCAAAGAGAACCTGTAAGTAGTTATCCTCCATGAACACCTCCACCTTCATCTCGAAATGCAGCTCCATAGGGCTAACATTCTATCATGGGACTGGTCAAACCTCTATATAAATTTCAGCTGTATTTCCTCCTATTTTTAAAATAAGGAGAGCAAACAAACGATGACTACATCCCTCCTACTACTACTACAAGTTTGTGACATCATACATTTTCACATTAATAGAACACAGAAATTATTCCAAAGTTTTGTACCAAAAAGATTAAGGGAAGGACTCAAGAAATGTTACCAGATACTGTGGGCTTGTTGGGTTCCAATCAGTAAAATGAGACAACAATTATCAATTATCATAAACATATATGTATGCAGACACACACACATGTATTATATATATATATACGTATATATGTATATATATACATGTATATATATATAATATATATATATATATATATATATATACATTATATATATATATATATACATATATATATATATATGTATATACATATATTTATACACATATGTATACATATGTATATATGCCTACATTTGCATAGTATGTATGTATACAAATAAACATATATGTGTGTGTGTGTGTTTGTTGATAAATACTAATCCTGCAGGAATTCAAGCCTATGGCTGCATTGACAAGTGTATAATGAAATACCCTTAGCTACTGGTAGAGCCTCAAAAGGCTCATCTTGGTACTTGACATGGTCCTGCCCTGAGATTAATTTGCTACAGTCAAATATTTGTATTTTCTATTTCACTGAATACTCATGGGGATAATCATATATTCATTTTGTCTGGAAAGAGTGTAAATGCTTGTTACGTGACAAGCCTGTATTCAATAAAATGAAAAACAAATATTTTTGGCTGCCACAGACATCAGGGTACAAACAATTTAAGAACCCGGACCAGCTTCTTGAAGATCCACTGGTATCTGAGTGTATTATGTCATTAACTCATAAATAGCCTTCTATTTGACTTCCTGTAGGGTCAACTACTCATTCAGTGTATCTGAAATGTGTGTATGTATATATGTATGTGAATGTATATGTGCGTGTGTACATGTGTATGTATACATGTTTATGTGTTTATATGGTTAGATGTATGTATATGTATGCATGATGATAGTTGTCTTGTGTTTGACTGGAAACCCATAATATCACAGCAGCTGGCAAAAACCCTCAAGACTTCTCAGATTTCTTTGTTGAAAAGCTTCAGATTGTCATCTGTATTTTACTAGTGTGGGACAGTTCTTATATCACTGGCTTAAAGCAGAAGTAGGAGTGGAGCAATTGCCAGCTAGCTCCACATATGTGATGAAATAGAGAAAAAACATTTAATGGAGATATTGGGCTGCATTTCAGAGACTGAGTATCAGACCCCAAAAGTATAGATTTTATCCAGTTAGGTAAACATACATGCATGTACACACACACACACGACTCGATGGCACAGTGGTAGCATTCGCAACTGCTACTACAGCTTTCTGTGTTCGAGTCCTGCCCAGTGCTGAAATAATTTCAGTATCACTGCACTGCGAGTTGTTACTCCAACTCTTGTGGGCAGGAAGTTGGTGTGCACGTAAGGTCACATCATTACCCATAGATTGGTCATGTATGAGATCTGAGCTCTCATCCGGGAAGGTAATAGCTGTCGATCACAAGTCCAACACGTGATCCAAGACCATGATGAATCATACACATGCGCACACACACATTTGAGGCTAGATATGATAAGAAAATATAGGAAATAGGAGACAGGACACAATGAGCATTGCTCCTTTCCTGTATACTACAATAAGGTAGATACACACACAGATTAATATGCAGCTATCACAGCATTCTAGCTAGAAAGCTTCCGGGCTGCACCAGTGAGAGTGTATGTTGACATACATTATATGTTTTTGTTGAAAACAAGACTAGACCGCTCCATTCAGCTGAAGAGAGAATTCAACACAAATAGGGTCTCTATCTGTAGAATAAAATTATCTGGTCTTGGCACAAAAAGAAATCTATAATGTACTCCATCACACAATGGTACACAGCAGGTACAGAGGAAATAAGAACAAAGGAAACGTTGAGAGACCTGGGGGTGTGAATGGGTGATGACTGTGGCTTCAAAGCACGTATAACCCACATTACTAGTGCCACTCGTAAAATGAGTGGGTAGATCCTCCAGACCTTTAAGACCTGGAAGCCTGAGCACTTGTTACCTCTGTGGAAAACCCTTGTAGTGTCAAACTGGAGTATGTATGCCAGCTATGGTCTCCCCACAAGAGCTTGAACAGGTCCAGAGGGTATTCATGAGGAGGTTAGTCAGGGACTCCCAGAACTATTGGGAGATGCTGAAAAACCTCAAGCTCTATTCACTGCAGAGATGCAGAGAGATATAGTGATTTACATCTGGAAAGTCATGGAGGGAAAAGCACCAAACTCATCACATAATGTTGATATCAAAGGGCAACACCACCCCAAGTTTGGTAGGACTTTCATAAGAAGGTCCATAAGTAGCTGCTTCCAAAGACTGATGATAATCCAGGTGGAAAGCTTCACCTGTGCTGGTCCCAGATTCTTCAACTGTCTCCCAAGAGAGATAAGGGACCTATCAGGAATCAGCACAGAAGCTTTCAAGAGGAGGCTACACAAATTCCTGGACAACATCCCAGATGAGCCTCCAATCCCACATAGTCCAATCTCATGAGAGGTGGAAATGAACTCAATCGTAGACCAGTTCCAATACATGAGACTTGGGCAGAGGCGTGGGAGTGGTGTGTCCCCAGACTGGCCATGGTGTTAACACCAAAATCTACAACACAAGAAATACCTTTTCAGGGAGAAGAATGTTTACAAGTTCCCCCAAGAGTTGTATATATTGTGATCATATATATTGTATGATATATTAAACATGATATGTGAGCATATATTACAGCAGAAGAATATAGTAACATTTGTAACAACAAACTAAAAGCCCACTAGTGGAGAAAGGAAAACAAATACTGTAAGTTCTGTATGTTATTACCATAAATTTTGATCCTCTTTAGCAGATAAATGCAAAGATGGAAATGAGAATATATACATAGCATTTAAACACAAGGAAAGAAACGGAAATTCATGTCCCATTTCCCCAGTCAGATTGTACAATGATTGATGGTAAGTGGGTGTCAGGACAAACCACAATGTGAATTAATGGGTTCACTATAAGGCAAGTAACAGAACCTGGGGACCATTGTCCTTTAGAGGTATTAAAGTTGGACATATTTAATCAGAGAAAATCAACTATTTTCCTTTCAAAGCTACTTCAGGATTTTAAGGTAACGGCATATTTCCAGACCATTCAGTGATTCAAGTTACTGGTGTGATGAAACTGTGGGCATATCTGAAAGAATATTTTTATGTTCTTGTTTTTAGGTGTCTCCCCTGTCTGATCAAGTATGCCTTCGACAACTCTGCACTGTTTCATCATTCCAGTAATTTGAATGATCTTCAAATCCCAATTTAGTGTTAGAAGGAAAATAGTTGAATGTTCTATGAATATATACTTTCCCAACTTTAATTTTCCTAAAAAAGAACAATGGTGTCCAGATTCTATTACTTGCCATGCAATAAACATGTTAATTCCCATTTTGTTTTGTCCTAACCCTGCTTGTTGTCAGTCACTGTAACCTAACCGGGGAAATGTGACATGAGTCTTCTAGGTTCCTTTCCTTGTGTTTAAATACTATGTACATATGTATACGCCTCATACACAAGTGAATACACATTTTCATCTTTGCATCTATCTGCTGAAAAGGACCACAGTTTGTGCTTATAATGTACAGAACTTGAGTACTTCTGTTTCCTCTCTCTCTGGTAGTGGTCTTCTAGTTTATATATATATACACTAATGCTGATGCATATACATTCACACATTTTTTTTTCCATAGGAAATGGTAGCTTGTCCTGACAGTTGTATGCAGAAGCCAATTGCTTAGCCACAACGATGATTTTACAAAGCATGGGTACTTGCAGGATTGGAGCCTTAGCCCATCTGTTCATATTCATTGCCAAATTTGCTTCGAAGTGGACACTGGATTCAAACACATAGTTGTCTGTAGGGTTCCATATACAAGTGTGTGTGTGTGTGTGTGTATGTGCGTGCATGTTTTGTTTTTTGTGTGTGGGTGTGTGTCTGTTTGTGTCGAGACATCAGGTTACCCATTCCCAGAGTAAAGATGCTGGTTAATAAATATGTGAATACATACAGGTACGTGAACATACACATAAACACACACATGCACATACACACACACATGCACATGCACACACACATACACACTGTATGAATATATATGTATATATCAATACATGTATATGATGCAGATATAGATAATATAAATACACATGCAGTATATACTGTACATATGAATGTAATATATATGTACATGTATGTGTGTGCATATATACATATGAAAATATATATGTACATATATGTATATGTATATATATATATATATATATATATATATATATATATATATAGGATATATATATATATATATATATATATATATGATATTCATATGTACATAATAAAATTCAGAAAATCGAAGACAAATATTCCTGTTTACAAAGTTTGCAACCATGAACATTCATCCCCCTCTGCCCTCCCATATTTTGTATTAATATTTTTATTTGTTGCCTTCCCCTCTTCGACTGATTCCCTTTCTCAATCAACTCAGCAAGCGCAGCATTTTCATTGATACCATTGAATTGATTTGCGATAAAGCTCCTCTTTTCTTCAGTCATCATGCGGATTAATCATTTAATAGATCCCACGCTTCTACAAAGCATGTTGGACATTCCTGAACGAAATGCAACACGATCCTGTACTAGGTCTCTCCATTCCATTGTGACAGTTCCCCTAACCAGTTGCATCATTCCAGTACTGGTAGTCTTTTGACCAGTCACTACACACATCCTGTCCGCAATCATCATTTTACATCACAAATGGTATTATTCATAACGTGAACCACCCTGTCATACTTTCCCTTAATACATATGTTCCTCTCCTTTAATCTGCCTTTGGTCTATCCAATACATGAAGCATGTCCCTAAATCAGCATAGTTCCATACGTCATCATTGGCTGTGTACATACCCATTGCACTATCGCCCTTCCCTCAAGTCAAAGAACATTACGTCATTGTGGTACCTTGGCAGTGGTACTACCTCCAGTCGTTTGTTCTCCCACTCCCCTTCCTGCCGCCGACCCTCTACTGTCTAGTGTTGATTCCCTCTGGTGCAACCCTTCACATTGCTTCCGTCTGGTCATATAACTTGTATTACCTTGCCCTCTCCCACAGTAACAGCACCTCAATCGCCGTGCCAAACAAGGCCTTCAGTTTCATCTTGTCCTGCAAAACTTGGCAGTGTGCACCCGTGTCTGTGGCTTCAAGTAGTTTCACAGTATGAATACACAGTACTTTATATATTAGCATCTAATCACCATTTACTTTGATACACACATGATATAGGGATCACTTTGAAAATGTAACTCAAGCCCGCAGTGGTCTGCGCAAAAAGTCAAGGTACCATAGCCTTTACTTGCGCGTCACTAGACAGTACTGTAGTCTCCATATTAATCAGCAATGCACAACTTTTTTTTCCTACCCTGTATTGCTTTTCTCTGCTCCACAACCTATTTTCTGTCTAAGAAACCCTACGCACTGTTCCTGGAATCACGTTGAAGGACGATGTACACGACTGTCTGTCCTTCTGGTCAATAGATAATTCCTCATGCAACTATGACGAAAGTGAGTTGTAACACATTGCCTAGACTACTCTCCTTCACGCATGCATTTGGTCTCACCAACACATCAAAAGGCTATTTCCCTTGAGGACTACGCTCTAATACACACTTCGTTAACTCTGCTCAGAGCTTGTGCACATACATTCCTAAATTTCATCTGTGTGGAACCTGTCTAGAATGTTCCAGCTTTTCCTGCAGTTCCCGTCACCTTTTCTGCTATACAAAACTCCGTATCTGATGTTCTAGTTCCACAACTGCTGTTCTATTTATTCCTCCCCCCTCTCAACATCCGCCGTTTCGCCACATCCTCACGATACCTTCAACCAACCATCGCACCCATCTACCGTCCTGCCTGCCTACTACCTTCTGCTGAACTACCGTCCCGCTGACCTTCCCGCCTGACTTGACGTGCTCTCCCCATCGGCCTAGTTTGCTCGCCATTTCAAATAATTCAACTCGATCACCTTCCCATTCTTTTCACCAGCTTACCCCTCCCTCCCCCCGCCCCTCCTCCTCCTCTTTGTGATCTTTCCCTCCCAAGTCCCACTTCCCCATTACCACCACTCTCCTCCATCCTGTTTGTCACCCGTCCCCAATACGCCTTGCCCTCTCCTCGACTGCTTCCTTATGCTCCTGCATCCTTTCTACCGCCCCAGCCACCTTCCAACCAACCGCTCTTGCCACCGTCATGCTGCGGTTGGTTCTCACCATACGTTTTCATGCGTTGGTGTCCTCCCACCGCGGCCAACGCCTTCCACACTTCCTAGGTCATCTTGTTGAGTGTTCATATGACCAAGATAATGATTACTTTCATTAAGCTAACAATATGGTTAATAAATTAATGTAATAACATTGTAGACAAAACGAAACAAAAAATATATAAATATATAATCACCCGTTTGCGGTGATGGCATAAGGGGAGACCTTTGCCACCGCCTCGCATGATGACGCGCGCCCGTATTGCCAACTGATGGGACCTTATATATAAACATTGGATTGTGATTGGTTGCTGAAGGGTGATTTGTTGCATAGATAGCCAGCATCCAAACGTGTACATAGTGTCACTGTGGCCATTGATATAGGTATTAATGATATACCGTTGAGTCGATCTTAGTTATGTCCATTTGTGGTTTTAAACTCCAACTGTCTTGCCAGTGTGTATATACGATTGAGACATGGTCTCTTCCCCCTCCCCGTTTCCTTTGTTATTCATTGATATGGAAGTTATCATCAGATCATTATCAGAGTATTTATGAACACAGAACCATTGTTAATAGTGCTATGATTATGATTGATAAAAGAGTAAATCCGCGAAAAATGAAAAAAAAAAAAACGTGGAAATCCTCTGATTTTCAACCCCAACCTAATTGGCGACTGAGCGGCGAGTCCACACCCACCCGACGACAACGAGCGTGCCTTTCCGATAGCATTCTGCCGCATGACCAACCCTTCCTTCCTCCTGTGTTGGCTCAGGGCCTTCGTCATTCGCAACAGTCACCTCCTCTTTAATGTTAATGATGATGTTGGTGATGGCTAGGATGCAGAAGCCATCTAAGCCATGGAGAAAAGTATAATACCCGGTTGTATCGGGAAATGTCGTGAAGACGCCGCGACAAATTTTTGCTTTGTCATAGGGTGTTAGACATTGCGGATTTCTCCCCCAAGAGGATGAAGAGGAGTCACAACGCCGAGGAAGAGAAGGGAGAAGAGTGAAGAGGACGACAGGGCGGCGAATGAAACAGGGTAGCAAGTGAGAGCGTGGATCGTAAACAGACGCGTGACCAGACTTCCTGACGCGCGCGCGAATTTTTAGGTTTCAGTATCATGTCAAGATGCCTGTCACACAAACAAAGAACGGGTTTATGCGACTACGATTTTAAATACAATCCGTCGTTCAAAAGTAACATTACAACAACTAGATCGTAGTTAAGAACCGATTTTAGATTATCCCAGCAACACCTAGATCATATTTGGATAAAAGGAAATATCTCTTCCAAAACGAGTTACGAAATACCCATTGATTCAAACAGCGATGTCATGACTGCAGATTGGGTTGTAAAAAAATATGGAAACTTAATCAGTACAACCTCAAACAACATGGATTAATAATGTCTACAACCGCCGTTGACACGGAACTGTCCAAATTTGCCTACATTCTCCAAAGTAGCAGGCTAAGGAGATGTTCTTCAGCAGTGCAGTCAGTCTCCTAGAAGAACACAGTAAGCAAAAACTAGTGTGTTGTGCGTTTCTTCCTTTTTTCAGTCTAGTCTCCCCCCTTACATAAACTACGGACCAAGACTATGATGATTACAAGACTACAGTCCATTGCCCATTAAACCATCGCCCATTCCATCATGGCTGTCCTCTCTGTTCTTATGGATCCACCCCCCAACCTCTTACGATTCTCGCCATTTTTATTATTTTTTTTTTCTTGTTGATGTGAAAGGGAGAGAAAACGAGGGTTATGCTTTTGTGGAGTCGTTACCCCTGGCCACTATAGTGATATACTGTACATCAACTGCCTCCCTCCTCTTCCTTGTAACCACTTGCGTCAATTTGAATGCTAACTTCAGTAAATCGGACCGTTTGTGATTGTTTATCTTCGCAGCTTATTGTCATGATCGTTGTCGAGTTTGTGATGGTGATATACGTAAGTTTTCTCTGTGATTTTACTTTCTCATAACAGCGATGCCACCGTTTTCTCTCCCTCTGGTGAATGGTTATAGACATTCATATAATAATATCATTTTAATTCATAAGTGAATTGTAGTCTTGTAGTTGGTTTTGTTAATAATATTATTCCTCTATCTGAAATAAACGCCCTTTGAATAAATGCAGTTTCATTTCTGTATAGGCATTTCCTGTGTTTTACTGTAGAATTAAGGGGGCAGGATTCAGCCCCCCCCCCAAACACAAGGGGTCATATGCCCCCCTGGGACGGTACATCTAGAGTGGGGCGGCAATTCTAGTCTGGCAAGCCGACCATAAGGCTGACAAAATAACTGTAATAAAAAAAGTCAAAGGAGCCCTGAGTATTTTACCGTAATATAAGAATTTTGAGTTAGAATCAATAGAATATGAAATATTTTCCCCTAATCCTTTCTGCAATACATTAAATACACTTTTTTAAAATCTGTTTAATTATTTCGCAAGCCAATGACAATAACAGGCTGTAAGGGATGGGCGTCACTGAGAATATTGCCAACGTACTGAACTTTAGAACTGCTACCATAAAGACGGGAGGGGGGGGGGTTCGCCAAATTTATGAAGCGGCCTTGCTGTGGATGTGCTGTGTCTTGCGACACTGCATCTGACCCAGGGCAGTGGACAGGATGCAGGGATGACCCGTCATCCAGGAGGTGTCAAAATAGGGAGGGGAGTGGAATATATGGGAAATGATATGGGTGGGAGTGATTTCTATGCCTTTTTCTTTTTGGCTACCCCCCGTGAAAGGGGGAAAAAGCCTTTGGTATATGTATGTACCATAAAGATCTAAACATGGCCGTTGACGGTGAGAGCAGGAGCTGAATTCTTGGAGACATCTAAACACAATCCACACAGTAGACGGTGCTGGCCCAGGACAAGGTTACCAGTGTCAGAATTCAACTGCCAATGTGATAACAAATAAACTTCGAGATGCGCAGTTATGTCATATTCGTTCGTTTGTACGTATACACGAGTGTTCCCTCCAGCAACATGCCATTACCCTGTGTTCGCCGCAATATACATCATTTTAGCATTATGATATTCGTGTAGCTTTGTGTGTGTGTGTTTCTCCATTGCGTTCATGCGCTCAAACGCCGCCAAGTCGGTGTTGTCCTCCAAAGTGTTGTGATGGTGGCTCTAAATGTCACTTTTCACCCAAGAAAAATTTAACCCGAGAACCCAGTGGATGAAGGCCATGCTCGAAACAGATATTCAAGGGTAAGTTTGCTTTGAACATGTTGCAGTCCAGTATTTTACACAATATTCAATAGATAACAAATGCAGGTAGTAATCGTATACATATTCTACTGACTCGCCACGCAGTGACCGATATAGACTGGGCGGGATTGGTGAGTAGTGGTAGTTAGGTGGATAGGTGATTGATTGATATACTGACATTGTTTGAAATTATATCGGTATGTAAATCACAAACCCAAGTACTCACCGACCCAGTCACCCACCCATCCGTTCATCCACTATTCAACCACTCGCCCAATCAATTACCGACCAAATCAACCACCGTATAACCACCCAACAACAGTCTTCATCACACCGTCCCCAGAATCAGAGGAATGGAGGGATCAGTGGGAGAGATATTTTTTGTCAAATAATGTTAGTTTGTGTTTGGTGTTCCGATTGCTAGGACGAAGCAGAGGCGGAAAGGAGGCCTAGGCAGTCGTTTTGAACTGGAAGGACGCGGTCACTTACTAATAGTGTGGATGTCAAGTATGCCATTCTGTCATCATATGGAGGGGGAGGAGTAGGAGGACGGGCGAGGGAGAGGTGGAGGAGGAGGAAGAGGAGGGGAAGATGAAGAGGAGGAGGAGGAAGGGGAAGAGGAGGAGGAGGAAGGGGAAGAGGAAGAGGAGGGGAAGATGAAGAGGAGGAGGGGGAAGAGGAAGAGGAGTGGGAAGAAGAGGAGGGGAAGAGGAAAAGGAGCGGGAAGAGGAAGAGAAGGGGGAAGAGAAAGAGAAGGGGGGAAGAGGAAGAGGAAGGGAAAGAGGAAGAGGAAGAGCAGGGGGAAGAGGAAGAGGAGGGGAAAGAGGAAGGGGAAGAGGGGAGAGTAAGAGGAGGGGGAAGAGGAAGAGGAGGTGAAGGAATAGGTGACGAGGAGGAAGAGGCGGAGCAGGAGGGGAGAGGGAGAGGAGAAGAGGAGGAGGAGGAAGAGAAGAGGGATGAGTATGGAATGGGACAAATTAGTTGAGTCGTTGTTTTCACAAGATATTTTTTGTTACCAGAAGCTCCAGTAAATTCACACATATATGAGAGAAATTCGCTAGTGACAGCGACATTAATC
>NC_134787.1:58516155-58523655 GCF_046742065.1 Oratosquilla oratoria
AAGTCGTGACTCATCTATTTATTCCAAAAGCTGTTGTATATGTATAGAAAGCTATATGTGTTGATATTTTTCTGTGTGCACGTGTATGAGTACATACATAAGCCTGTGTGTATCCGCGTGTGTGTATTTGTGTGTGTTCTACGCTTATGACACATTTCCTTGTGTTGCTTACCCATCAGGAAGTGGTAAAGGTGTTCAGTAACCTTTGTTGTGTAGATGGTGTGGTGAGGAATGATTTCAGTAGCAGTGAGCCTGTGGGACATTGGTTGTAGCTCAGTGGTATTTCAAAAGTACTATAACTATTCCCATTATCTCGTGACCCACAAGGTGTTGTTTGCCGTGTTGTCACATACTGAATCAAAACAGCATATACCGGAAGCTGTCCACTACCCCGAGTATGTTAACATAGAATATTGTAAATGCATATTGATTTTTTCATTAAATGGTAGGTGATATGAGTAATTGTTATACATGTAAAGAAAAGAAGAGACTTGTTAAACGATGTGGCATCTCAGGTCAGGCGACGTTGCCCCGGCTCCCGACCAGGTGCGCGGTGTCTCCCCCGTTTTCTTTGGAGATGGTTTAGACGTGGCAACGCTGCTGGTTTTGCCGGCCACATCCTATGGGTCACCAGATAATGGAAGAAGTACTGTATAATGAGGAGCTAAAGTTCTTGGCTTTCCTCTCTCGCTATATTGCAACGGGGGTCTGCCCCTCCAGCGCCGTAACGTATCGTAACGGATCTTGCTGTAGCAAAAGCCAGAAGCTATTATAACCGGAGGAGGATTAGTGGGGCCTTCATCAATCGAGACTCCACAAAGCCCAGTATATCTTTAGTTGTTGCCTAAAGTGTCTGAAATTTACCACAACAAATCATACGGTGCATTATGACAATGATTCAGAGGTTGAACCAGAGTTTTCCTATTAGTGTATTGGTGTCTAGCCGCCCAATAGGTTCATTCGTTGTTGTTGCCATCGTACGTAATCACTCATCTTCCATCACTTCCTTAATCCAGTCAGCAAAGAAGTCAACCCTGCCGAAGCCTGTCGGTGACCTTTTAGCACAGGAAGAGTCCCTGAAGGAGGCAATGCCGAGGAGAACCTCGCGATGGCAGGGGCCGTCCCAGTAGGTGATGGGTCCTCCACTGTCTCCCTGTGGAATGTGAACGGTCAAGGTTAGGGCACAGCTTCCTGGTAGCGATGCCAAGTCCAGGGCACCTCTTCACCCCATCAATAGATAACCCTGATCCCACTTTCATATTATAGCCAGCGCGGTAACCGAAGGACAGAAACTGCGTTTTAAGAGACTACATAACTAAGATTTCATTTGCGGAATTTGTAATTCTTTCTTTTCGCCAATTCCAAGTTTGCAACGTTTCTGGAAGGACTTGTATCAGATACTGGGAACTGCTACAAAATAACCTGTTATTGTTGTGTATGTATGTGTGTGTGTGCATGCGCGTATGTGTACGTGTGTGTGTGTGTGTGCATGTGTGTGTGTGCGCGTATATGCGTGTGCGCGTACGCTAGTGTGTGTGTGTGTGTGTATGAAATTAACTTTACCCTGCAAATGCCTCCATTGTGTTGTTTAACATCCACAGCGCACAGTAGAGAAGACGCATTCTCGTGTTTCCCGTAAGCTTCTCCACAAATGGACGTCGGGATGATGTGCAGCTCGACGAACCGGAGACTGCTGCTCAAGCTGCCTGCCTCTGCACGGAGTGATGGTGCTGGTTCAGAATAAGGATTGCATATACTGCCATAACATTATTCACACATAAACTCTCTCTCTCTCTCTCTCTCTCTCTCTCTCTCTCTCTCTCTCTCTCTCTCTCTCTCTCTCTCTCTCTCTCTCTCTCTCTCTCTCACACACACACACACACACACACACACACACACACAATCACACACACACACACACACACACACACACACACACACACACACACTCACACACACACACACACACACACACACACACATACACATACACATACACATACACACACACACACACACACACACATACACACACACACACACACACACACACACACACACACACACACACACACACACACACACACACACACACACACACACGAGAAGAAGCTAAAGAAGGACAGTTGCATGCAGAAGATAATTGAAAAAGAATAGCTTCCTACACAGAGTGATTGATGTCTGGAACGAACTAAACGGGGAAATAGTGAGTGCCAAAACTATACAAGATTTTAAGAACAAACTGGATGCGGAAAGATACAAAAGCGGGTTACTACGAGCAAAGCTCTCGTTCCGTAAAACACAACTAGGTAAATACACACACACACAAAATTACTTGAATGAATGAAGAAATGGTAAAGAAAATACTAGTAACACTGATAAGACCAAGACTGGAGTACCCAACGACACTATGGACACCCAGTACAAAAAAGAATATAAGGAAAATAGAAAGAATCCAAAGAGCAACGACAAAGATGGCTCCAACACTTTCAAAACTGACATTTGAGCAAAGATTGCCTAAACTGGAATTACCAACCCTGGAACAAAGAAGAGAAAGAGGTGATCTGTTGACCATTTATAGGATTATGGAAGGCATGGCAGTCTTTGATAGAGAAGACTTATTAACTTGGGATAGAAGAAAAACGAGGGGACATGAAAAGAAACTAAAAAAAGGGCAGTTATAGAGGATATCTGAAAAAACAGTTTTCAACACAGAGTGGTGGATGTCTGGAACAAATTGGGCAAAACAGTAGTGTGTGCAAACACCATACATGAATTTAAGAACAAAATAGATGTTGCGAGATACAAAGACGGGACATACGAGCATAGCTCCCCTTCCCATAGATTAATAGGTAAATACACACACACTCCCATTCTATACTTTCCACACGTTTACAGTTCTTGATGGTTTTCATTCTCACTTTGATGGCTTGTTGCATCCCCTTCTCCCATCCATTTCTATTCTATTTAGATCTACAGACTGATTGAAATGTTTGTAATATATAGATAAATCCAGGATGCTTTTGGTGAATTTGGTAGGTTGTTTAGTTTCATCTGTTTCATATAGATTCTTGACATTTTGCAGAGAAATAAAGTACGCATGTTGTCTCACCTTCAGTTGCACCCCATCCAGAAGCCCAGACTCTTTGGCCCGTCAGTTCTTGTGGCAGACTTTCTTTGCGTGGTAAAGCAATAGTTTGCACAGTGTCTGAAAAAAGAGAGCATGCGTCAGTGGAGGATGAATGTCAACAAAATTGATGCCTCGTCACCAGTTGATATTGTCTCGTGATGTGGGTTAGACAGGATGTAAATAACAGGAAAAGGTTATACGTCACCTGATGGGATTAATTCAGGATCAATGTGAATCACGGCGATGTCGTGGTAAATGTCGCCATCACTGTATTCAGGATGAATCGTGACTCGGCTGATGTTGAAGACTTGGCCCGAAGAACCCGACATCATCGATAACCAGTCAGAATCACCCGCGTGTATCCGACCCTGGGTAGCACTGTGGACAAGAAAAGGCTTCTGGTTCACCCTTTGCTTTCTAGGAGTTTCTCAACGCTGAATAAGATCGTTTGGCGTCAGCCAGGAGAAAGAAATCTTAGAGTTAACATTCCCTTGAAGTTTGTACAGCATTTGATAGTTCATTCGAGATACCTTTTCGAATCTGGTTTTCAAAGCTTTCTTTTAGGTTGAATGATGTGATTTGATGTTAGCCAAGACAGTACCTCATAAGGCGTCGAATTCGTCCTTACAGACGGTAAAGGACTCGTTAATATGGTAATGAATGGAATAGACTAAGTAACCATGTAGTGAGCGCTGAAACTATCAGTTGTTTTAAGAAACGATTAGACAACTTTATGGATGGTGATGACAGGTGGTGATGGATATGGAGCTGCCTTGTGTAGGCCTTATGGTCTCTTGCAGTCTCCTTTAGTTCTTATGATGTGACTTTACACACACACACACACACACACACACACACACACACACACACACACACACACACACACACACACACACACACACACACACACACATACACATACACACACACACACACCACACACACACACACACACACACACACACACACACACACACACACACACACACACACACACACACACACACACACACACACACACCACACACACACACACACACACACACACACACACACACACACACACACACACACACACACACACACACACACACACACACACACACACCGCGTACCCATTCCCTTGCCTAAGGGAGATAGTAACTGTTTGCAGTACAGTGAAGCTCTCGATTTCAGGGCAGATGACTATCTATGTACTGCGGCAGATACCCCGTGATGCTAACTATTACTCGTACTTCGTGTAGGTGTGTGTGTGTGTGTGTGTGTGTGTGTGTGTGTGTGTGTGTGTGTGTGTGTGTGTGTGTGTGTGTGTGTGTGTGTGTGTGTGTGTGTGTGTGTGTGTGTGTGTGTGTGTGTGTGTGTGTGTGTGTGTGTGTGCGTACGTGCGCTAGCGGGAGCGAGTACGTGCATGTATATATGTCAGTCTTTAATCGGCTGTTTTCGTCCACACCAAAACCATTAATAAGCACACAACCCGAAACTCTGCCTCTTGACTTACTTGTAGACGCAGTGAGCTGCCGTCAGGACGTGTTTGGTCGACACGAAAACGGCTCCACAGGTCATGACGGCTCCTCCGAAGATGGTGAAGAGAAACGCCTGTGAAGGGACGGACAGAAGCGTGGTTACTGTGGGTCAGTTCTGGTGTTGAAATATAGTTTTTAACGTCAACTGTTGTTAATACGACATAAGTACCATTCTTGTGTAAGTAGTTTTAGAAGATAATTCAGAGGCCATAAATGGAGTATTCCAGGAAAAAGAAATAACCCACTCTCTTTGATTTACGTAAATTTTGTCAAGTTCTTCAGTTTGGTGGTGTATTGTGTTGGAGCTGAAAGGAGTGATAGTAAAAACTAGTCTCCAATAATGAAAGAACATTGCATGACTGATGTGTTATCGAGTATACTGCGTCCAATACAAGCAGAACTGGGCGCGTTCTTCGGTGCGTTCCTCAGTGTCCTGACTGGCATGAGTTTGCTCAGGACACCGAGGAACGCGCCCAGCTCTGAATACAAGGTCATTGTAACTCATGTTTTACTCAGTTTCTTCTACAATATGAATCGAATATCTTGTCTGAAGCTAAAATAAGAGAATAAAGTTCATTCTTTAAAAATAGAACGACTGGCATCGATTATCGTTTTTTTATCTGATAATTACTTCTATTATGTTTTCTTTTGTTATATCAAGTGAATTACGTGAAATTCGGACAATCGCCAGTTCATTGTAGAGGATTAGTATTCTACCAACAACACTATTAATCGAACAAATCAAGAGCACTGTCCTCCCACATCCTACCTCCAACCTCCGTTTGAATAACTAGAATATGACTTGGCTTAGAAAAATCTAGACTTATCTAAGAACATTTCGACAGTATGTCTAACATTCGTATAGGTTAACAATCTCTTAGTTCACCATTCAGTTTTGCTCTATATGAAGAAAAGATAATTTGATATTTGGAGATTTGAAAATTAAAATATTGTAACCGAAGTCGTTTTTACTCAAACGAACTCAACTGTCGACGATGTTGAATCCCAGTGTGATAACCACTAAAGTAATCTGGCGGGCAAACTGTTACACTTTGTCCTATGATGATTTAACGAGTTTTTATTTATCTGTGTATAATCGACTCCTAGTCGAATATAGAGGGTGGAGTGGAGTGGAGTGGAATAAGGATGGAATGGGTGGGAGTGTTTTTTTTTTTTTATGCCTTTGTTTTTTAGCTACCTCCCTTATAAGAAAAAAAAAAAAAACCCTTTGGTATATGTATTTTCGACTATTGTACGTTGTTGATTTTTTGCTCTCGAGATGCATGTGCGATGTGTTGCTGTCATGACCAAAGAAGAGATTATATATATTGTAAAATGTAAAATGAAAATATTTTAGAATACATTCAATACATCTTATATTCCAGCTTAATTTGCATACGGGCAACATCTATAATGACTAATGTGTTTCTGGGTTTACATATGTAAGTGTCAGGAACTAGGATAAGTTTCCACAGGAATCTTGGATACCCTTGACCTAGATGTGACCCAAAATGAGAACGAAGACGTAAAACACGCACCTGCCAGGGCACCTCCGTTATATTGACCAAGTCGCCTCCAACGATGCGTGGTCTTGCTAAAGAATGAAAGAACAAGATGCATTACATTAATCAACGATAAACGAGTTCTTTACTACAACAGAATGAATATGACAAAGGACGAGGGTTGTTCGAAAGACGGGTTCCTGTATGAACCACAGGACACATAAACCAGGACAAGATTCTTTTCGAAAAGTTAGAATTAAGTTTTGACTTAATTGTCATCGGAAGAGGGCCAAAGAAGAATGTGATTTGGATACACTGACGTCCTCACAACATCATTTGATCATGCTCTATTTCGAGTGCTCGTTTCGTTTACCTTCCTCAAAGCATTCAGTCGAGCTGCAGGGCACGAAGCATAAGGACAGGACCTATGGAGAAAGAAACAATAGATTAGCTAAGAAACAGGTTCGTCATACATAATTAAATCATAATGAAAGGGTGTTTCTACATACTGCACATGCTAATGAGAACTTTATTTCACAGTCCGCCGTCAGAGTGGGTTAAGGGGGTTATCACAATAAGTTATTTTCCCTCCAACCTCCGACTCATCGGTGTTACCGACCACCTCCAGCACTTTTTCCTCCGTCAAATCACCATGGCAAACTACATTGTTTTCTCAACAAATTACATATATTTGCTGGAGGGAAATTATTTTCCTCCAGTATATCAGATTTCTTTCCGGAAGTTGCGGTCTGCAGATCTGCTCCAACAGTCGAAGGAAAAATAGCCCAGCGTGATAACGCCTCAAATGGCATAGCCCTCGCTATAGTGTCTTGATGGTAGTCAATGCATAACCAGTTTAACTTCTATGTTGTGAACCTCTACAAAACTCTTCGTAATTTTTTATGTCCTTTCACTATACCCAATGCTAGACCAACGTGCGATTGACAATTAATAATAATAATGATAATAATAATAATAATAATGATAATAATAATAATAATAATAATAATAATAATAATAATAATGATAATGATAATAATGATAATAATGACAATAGTAATAATAATAATAATAATAATAATAATAATAATAATAATAATAATAATAGTAATAATAATAATAATAAGATTTATATATATTCTTTTTTTTTATTGAATTCTGTAAAAGCAAAATTGAATTACGACCATTGTTGATGCTTACCCCGACAAAGAGAGTAATCACTTCTTTCCACATCGTGATTTCTGTCTACGACCTGAAATATAAAGCATAACACCTTAGCATGGAAAAGCATAATCATCGCATATTGCAGTATATTCATGCATACAATCACCCTCGTAAAAAGTTT